>NW_027117706.1:0-331683 GCF_038497795.1 Lipomyces arxii | reverse complement strand
CTGTCTGTCCTGTCTGTCCTGTCTGTCCTGTCTGTCCTGTCTGTCCTGTCTGTCCTGTCTGTCCTGTCTGTCCTGTCTGTCCTGTCTGTCCTGTCTGCATATCTTACCTGTGCTTTATTTTGATCTAATCTGTTTTCTGTGCTACCCATTCTGACTCAGCTGTCTGTTCTAGCTGTTCTGAATGTTCTGGATGTTAAGACTGTTCTGTGTGTTTTAGCTTCTTCTGTCTGCCCTGAATCTCTCGAAAGATCTGTCTATCCTGTCTGTTTGTGTCTATTCTGTCCGTTCCTGACAGGTCCTGAAGTTACCAAGCTCTGTTTGTGGCTATTATTCTAGCTGCCGCAACTTGTTCTGCCATTCTTTTCTGACTGTTGTAACCTTTTGTCCGTTCTGCCTCTACTACCTTAAACTCTGCTTTAATCTTTGCCTATCTGTTCAGTGTGTTCAGTGTGTTCTGTCTGTTCTGTTCTGTCGGGCGTGCTGTCCATTCTACCTTGATGTCTGAGGTTCTTAACCATGCTCTCTGGCCACGCTCTCTAGATGTGCTCACTATTCTGACTGTATTGTCCATCTTGCTTCTAATGTTTTGCTTGTACTGTCCTGTCTACTCCGCCTGCTCTGTCAGTCTGGCCGTCCTGTGTGTTCTGTGAGTCATATGTGTTATGTCCTTCGTCCTGTCTTCCTGTAGCGACTGCTATGCATGTTATAACCGCTTAAACTGTGCTGCCTCTTCTAACCACTAAGTTTATCTTCCTGTCTTTCTATCTCTGTTCTGCTTTTCTGTTCGGCGTTCTTTCGAGTAGCAATTTACACAGCAATCATGTGGCTGCCCTATCTGTCCTGAGCTTCCTAGAACCATGTCTAATCATGTGGACTACCAGCACTGTCGTCATAGTACTCTGTAAACCTCGAGTATTTGTGCATTTATAGCTTCATCTAAGAATTAGATAGCAAGTCACCGATCCGAAACGAAACGATTATGGGTACAATGGGGATAAAACGGTATGCAACAGGCACAGAATATGCACGTGCGAACAAGCGAGCGGTAAATGACTCGGGGGACAATTGGCTCGGGGGTTGCAAATTATTGGCCAGAAAGCAGAAAAATTGATTATACATAGTTTCACTATAATCGTTCAGACAGGATTTGGGAGGTTGATGGCTATAATCGAGCTTTTGAGAAGTAAAGAGTGGCAGCTATTCGACAGAAGGCATAAAATATGAGAGACGAGGTGATAAGATGACATTGGTCAATGGGTTCTGGGGGCTCATTTGCGTAGTACCATTGGTGCAGAGATGAATAATGATGATACTTGATCGATAGGCACAAACGCTTAATCATCGCATAAGTAAACTGAATGAGTCTTTCGCACCAGGCTGTGTTGAAAATCGCAAGATAAGGGCTATTGCATAAAGGTCTGGCTGGCTTTGAAGAAAGGCAAATTGCGAAATACATAAAATGTGAGGTTATTGGTGTGGAACCTTTTGCTATTTCAAAACAAAAGCAATGCCTTGAAAATAAGTTGACAGCGGTGGGTTGCACTGTATAGCATAATAAGCTCAGGCCAACCACTAGTTTCGTTTCGGCAAAATCGGTGAGCGCTTTGTGTTACTATTATTAATGATGTATGCTAACAAGTCACTTTGCCAGCCAATAGTCCGGGAATCGTTCATAGGCTTACATCGGCTTTACTAACGAACCCTATGAGTGATGCTGTCATGAAATCAAAGCAGTGCCATATATCCGGGTCAGTCGTGCAGTCGTGTCGCCAAAATTTCGTCGAGCCAATCCTCACTGTATGATGCCTCGAGTATGAACTAAGCAGCGTAGCAAAACCATGATTATATGACACAAGTAGTCTATTACAACACGTCGAGACAGGCAGTGTAGTCTGTCTCGAAAGCGGCCAAATGACCTATAATATATTTGTCGCTATTCAATACAACGATACTGAAGTAATTGCAGTCTCATTACAAATTCGGCTAAACAGTCTATAGAACGGTTAGTACAAAGAAGCTGTGATCAACAACGCGTATGTTGGCTATATCTTCTATCGTGCAAAAAATCGTGATGTCGGAGTATGCAATAAATGCAAGGGTATGCAAGGCTCTCAGGGTTGCTTGAGCCTCATTATTTGCGGTTTGGGCACGACGCGCGCGGGTACTCAATGATACGTTGCTGCTTAGAAGAGCTACAAAATGTTATATAACCCTAAACCGAAGAAGGACCTGTTTGCTCGGGGTTAACTTGTTCTCTATATCTTGTCGATTTATTGAAATGCGGAGCTGTATTTTGCTAAATAACGTAATTCGTGCAAACTATATGATATGCTGATCTGGAAATCTGATTGTATTTTCGCGCGTAATTGCGCGCCTAAGTCCTCAATCCGCGGAGCAGACCGGTTTAAAATCCAGTCATTCTTGCAACTCTCTTCCTAAAACAATTCCGATTCTTATCAAAGTGCTTTTCTGTTGTTTTTCTGAAAACTTTCTGTGTTGCTCTTGATGTTTACTCAAGTGCCTGAACGGGCATATCGACGGCCAGGTAAGCGGTCAATTCCTTTTCGATGGACAGCCAGGGGAATTGGTCGTGTCGAAAACGCTAACGGACTGTGTAATAATGTGAATATAAAGGGGTTCTCGAACAGTCAAGAAGTATTACCTTTTGAGCTACTTGTAGACTTTGCTGATTAGAGATAGAACATGTTAAATTCAGAAGAGCAATACTCAATGAACTACAAACCGATTCCTCTGAAATCTGCTGCTTCTGTACTTGATACCAACAGCGACTTTGTTTCTGTCTCAGTTCCAACTGTGCTCTTACCTACCAAAACGGCAAACATTATCAAAACTGGTTACAAAACCGCCTCCATCAGACTACGGAGTTGGTGGACTGCCGCGACCATGCATGCACCATCTGTACAGTCTAGATCACATTGCAAATGGACAGACACGGTCATGATTCATTTCCCAGGAGTGTATGACGATGATGATGAAGACGAGGATGGCGGCAGAAGGCTTGCGTTTGAACAGACTCGTGAGAATAATAAACCTTTTGACCCATTTCTCGTGGTAATGGACGTTTCTACGCATTCTTCGTTTTCGTCTATTGATCTGGACAACAAGCCTTTAGTTGCACGTCGAGATAAGCAGTCAAGACTGAAAACGCTTTTTAGTCCCGTTTTTCGTAAATAATATGTTTATTACAATGCAATTATTTTACATCACTCCACCACAGGATTCTGTAACCGTAAAGCTACCTTTCTTTTGCCCGTACTTTCCTCCAACACAGTAATAACATGCACAGTAACTCTCTGGAACAGCTGCAACTTAACTTCTTTCTTTGTGCCGGGGTAAAACACCAGGGAGTACCGCTCTTCATCAAAGTCAGTAGTCGGTTCTGGTGCCGCAAGGTCGCGCAAGTTAATTGCACCTTCGATTCCGAATTGCGGCACAAATACAACAAACCCGTTCGAAAAAACTTTCATGACGTAACCTTCGGCGTCGATCTCGCGGGACTTAAGAGCTTGGCCGACGTAGTATTCAATTGACGCACGGCCCGCGAACTGTGCGTTGCGGTGTCGTCGGTTGATGTTTTGGCACACACGTTCAAGCTTAGGTTTGTCCCGCAGACTTGTGTGTAATGGCTCGTACGCGATGGCGGCAGCAAGCTGTCTGTGAGCGACTACGTCTGCATATCGTCTGATTGGACTCGTAAAGTGTGTGTAGATCGGAGACGCGAGACCGTAGTGAGCAAACTCGGGATAGGTCAGCGTGCCGGAACAGAAATACTCTGCGGCCAGCATGCATCTTGTCGCCATGATTCGCACGAGCGTATTGAGGTACGGTTCTGCCGGGTCGGTGCATGCGTCGAGACTGTCTGCCAGTGCGCGCGAAGAGTCAGCACGGAGCGTCATATTTTTACACACCCGTAGCTGGTCTGCCAAAACCTCGAAGTTCGTGATTGGTGGTGGCGCGTGCCGCCGCAACATGGCGGACTGAGGAAATGCGTCGTAAATGTGCGCTGCAACGCTGATGTTGGCCAGCAACATGAACTCCTCGACCAATGAGTTTGTCTCTCGAAGCTGCTTGACCTCAACTTCCATCGGATCCGACGTCTCGCTCTCGGTCTGGACTTTGACCTCCGGGCTCGCCAGATTGAGTGCGCCAGCTTCCATTCGCTTTTGCTTTAAGATCTTGGATAACTTAAGCAACATCCGAATGCCTTCGGTCAACGGGTCCGTCATGGATTTGTCGTCAACCCTAAGCTGAGCCTGCTCGTACGAAAAGGCTTCAGTCGACTTGATGACGGACTTTGTGAAGCATGTGTTCACAATCACTGCTTCCGACGTCATTTCCCAAATTGCACTAAATGCAAACCGCTCAACGTATGGCTTCAGTGAACACAGATCTGTGCCGAGCAGCACAGGCAACATGTCAATTCGCTTATCAACAAGGTACACCGTCGTACCTCGTGAAGCCGCTTCAGTGTCCATTGGTGTGTCTGGTTTGACAAAATGCGACACATCTGCAATATGCACTCCGACCTCGTAGTTACCGTTTGGCAGCTGCCGCGCGTGCAACGCGTCATCAATATCCTGGCACCCGGGTGGGTCGATACTGCAGATAGTCAGATCACGCAAATCCTTACGGTCCTTCCATAGAGGGTCGGCCTTGTCGGCTGGGACTTTCCAGTCGTGACCTTCTTTTGGTAAACAGTCTAAGACCGACTGTGTAAACATCTGATACTGCACGTCGTACTCAAGCAACAGAGCCTCTGTCTCGGCGCCTTTAGACTCGATGTCACCCAGACTTCGAATGAAATGACCTTCAGGGTACCGTGAGGTTGGCTCCCACGAGTCGACTCCGACAAGCAACCGCTTGCCAAGCAGTGCGGAGGCTTGTCTTGTCCTGATCCTGATTCTGGGAATGCACCTGTTCATCGGGATCAAGAACACTGACGTCTGGCGTTGTCCGGTTCCAGCGTCAGACGGAACCGATGATGCGTCGATGTGGCCAACGTATGAGCGCCAATTTCGTTTGACAATCCCGACCACTTTCGCAGTTGGCGTGACTCTGAATTCTGCCGACGAGTGCTGGGCTTTATGTGCGCTCTCGATCAACGTTCGTCGCTCTTGCGCGCTAACAATCCCGGTTTTCTCGTCGTCTGCATCCGGGTTGTCGTTCTTAGACGTGACTTGCTCGTCAACGATTTTCGTCGACGGTTGCTGCCACTGATCCTCGGGTAGAAGTTCGACCACGACTATGTCGCCGTGCATCGCTCGGTTGATGCTTTCGCGTCCGAGAACAAGTAGAGGGCGTTGAAATGCCGATGTGGATACTGTACCTTCGAGAAAATTGTACTGATTGATGTTGAGAATGCCTTGGTGTAACACGCCTTCTGCAATCCCGCCTTGGATCTTAGATGAGGAGTAGTATTCAGGGTAAGAATGGTGATTCACACCATTTGGTTTTTCATCAGTTTCAGACACAATCATGTCAAGCAAAGTGTTTGCTTCGGGCAGTTCTTCAATGTATCTTGCGACTGTGTGCATTAGTAATGCATATATGTACGAATACAGCAGTCTTACGCGGAGTACACAAGATTCCAAGTTCTTGAGCTTTAGTTAAATTATCACGATCATCAGACAACAAAACGATCGCGGGCGCAGTTTTTCCAGTTCCATTGACAGCTTCTTCCAAATGCACGCGATACCAGACGCATGCTGTCCTGATTGCTCTATCGTTTTTATCATTCACGGTCTCGTTTGGCTTGCGCTGAACAAATGTTTCTTGTCTGAACTCGTTGTGAAAAACGTAAAACCGCTTGTCTTGACTGTGGGTGAGTGCTCGAAGACGATTGTACAGTGGCAGACTAAGGTTTCTGAGCTCGTTAAGTGCGGTCTGGAGAACTATGACATCGTAGAACGCAGCCTGATGCTCAAGAATGTCCATCTATATAGTTAAGAATATGCCCACAGTACAAGCAGATCACAGCAGTAGCATACGGCTTTCATGTAAATGTTTGTATCAGGAACAAGATAGTGTGGGCCAAACGACTTCACCGAAGGCGGTTCACTTGACAGCACAAACGGCCGGGCTAATTCCAATCAGACACATCTCAGCAGTGACAAATACTACGCACAAGTCCCTGAAGAATCCCGAGGCGGATCAAGAGCGCATGTTGGACAGAGCTGGGAAGAACATGGGATATCTGTTCTTAAGTAATGTTCTTGCACAATCTTTGTCGCCTTCCCACGCCTTGACCGGACGTAGACCTTTTGTGAGAGTGACAACTGTGCGTTGAGCTGCTCAAAACTGTGCCTTTTAAGTGTCGTCATTTCTTTTCTATTGTCATAACAGGCATGAAAGGTTCACGATGTTTTTTGTCTTCGAAATATCAGGAGGTGAGTTACCCGGATTCACATTCCTTTCTAGTCCATATTAATTAGAATACGCTCAGTAACTTGACGTACAGAGCCCATCGCCTAAATTCAATGAGAAAGGTCTAGAATAAGCTTAGAAACTGACTAGAATTTGAACGAGGAAACGCATATTTTAAGCAGGGTTTTTGAGCGGCGAATCAGACTAAAAAAAGTGCAGGAAAATGGCATCTACTCCAAAACGGAACTCTGTTTCGAGCAAGACGTCGCGCAAAAGCGGGCCTGGCATCGCTAGCCCGAGTGGGAATAACGGAAGCGAAGAAGGTTGTGTACATGTTAGGCAGTTGCTGGGGTCTCAGTCTCGTGAATTGGCACTTAAAAGCTATCGTCAGGCTAGGAGGGTTGCGAATGAGTTGAGGGACAAGACCGACGTACGTTAATATTACTGGTCTGTTACTGCTGTGTTGTATGTTGACGATACTACTTCAGATTTTTGCTTTTCAGATCAGAAGATGTCGAAGCTGTAACGAAATGCTGACCACGACCTTCCTTTGTTTACAATGTCCAAATGTTGGCTGCAAGAAGAATCATCATGCCGAGGCTCATTCACGCGATGTGGGCCATATCTTTGGTACTACACTTACTAGTCACTGTCAAGACTTTGTTGATAATCATAGGTATTGACTCGCGATCAGGAAACTTGTACTGTTTTTTGTGCAAGGATTATGTATATAGCTCCACGTTTGAAAGGATCCGGTTGGAACGAGATCACAGACAGTCGGCCACAAAGTTCACACGACGTGTACTGGCCAATTTAGATACAAAGAAACGGCAATTTGGGCCCGGGGCGATGTCGGCTGAGGATAAAATCTTGGTCGAAAAACATTCGCGGCCAGCACCATGCCAGGCTGGATTACGAGGCTTTCTCAATATGGGTGCGACTTGTTTCATGTCTGTCATTCTTCAAAGCCTTGTTCATAACCCCATAATTCGCAATGACTTTTTGTCGGGCGGCCATGTTTCACAGACTTGCATGTTCGACAACTGTTTAAGCTGTCGAATCGACGAGATTTTCACTGAAGTAAGTGCGTAAAGCAAGTGTTTGCAAATAGCTGACCTGTAGTTTTTTTCGTCACCTACGACAACTGGGTATGGTCCTACATTGCTGCTGACGACGGCGTGGAAGACTCAACGGTCACTTGCTGGATATTCCGAGCAAGACGCGCACGAGTTTTTGCAGTTTATTCTTGACCAGTTGCACGCAACCTCAGGCGTAAAATCGTTTGACGTGGATAACTGTGGGTGTATCGTACATCGGACGTTTTGCGGCCAACTACAAAGCGAGATTCTGTGTCCGAACTGCAACTCTAACATGGTCACGATCGACCCGCTGATGGATCTAAGTCTCGAACTGCGTGATAGACGAGTGAATCCTGCCAAAGTGCTCAACCTGGAAGAGTGTCTGGCCAAGTTCACGAGTCCAGAAAAGCTAGAGACGAAGTACAGCTGTTCGTTTTGCTCGACACGACAGGAAGTCACAAAGAAGCTGTCAATTAAGCGGCTGCCGCTTGTGTTGTCTATTCAGTTGAAGCGATTTGAACATGCGCTCAAGTCACACAAAATTGAAGACCACGTGGACTTTCCCGTCATGCTCGACATGACACCGTACACGACCCACAGCGGGCACAAGGGCAAGTACATGTACGAGTTATTCGGGGTCGTGTGCCACCAAGGAAAAATTAATACAGGACATTACGTGTGTTCGATGAAGACCAGTGACGGAATCGTGAGTATTTCTGACCAGCCAGTTCTTTTTACTTACAGGTGATAGTGGTTTAACTTTGACGACGCAATGGTCACGCTGTCGAGCGAGAAGAAGGTGCTCGCATCCAACGCGTAAGTTTACTTTCATCTCGGGGTGGAATATACTAATGAAAAGGTACCTGTTGTTCTACATCATCAAGGATATGTCATGAACAGTTTTGCATCTGTAATTGTAACGAGTAAATTAATCTATAATGACTTCTGATTCCATCCGCCGACACTGACCTCGCCAACTTTATCGGCGTAAGTCTCAAACTTCTTAATGATCTCGGGCTTGAAATGTCTGACCAGTCCCTGAATAGGCCACGCAGCGGCATCTCCAAGAGCACAAATAGTATGGCCCTCGATTTCCTTCGTGAGCTCCAACAACATGTCAATCTCACGCTCGGTACCGGCACCGTTTTGGAACCGGTTCATGATCTTGGACAGCCAGGTAGTGCCCTCACGGCAGGGAGTGCACTGGCCGCACGATTCGTGCTTATAGAATGACGAGAATCGCTGGATCGCACGAACAATATCAGTCGACTTGTCCATGACAATGACAGCAGCGGTGCCGAGACCAGACTGATGGTCACGGAGAGCGTCAAAGTCCATCAACACGGTCGAGCAGATGTCCTTAGGCAAGACCGGGACAGACGCACCGCCGGGAATGACACCGAGCAGGTTGTCCCAGCCACCACGGACACCGCCGCAGTGCTTCTCGAGTAATTCCTTGAGCGGGATCGACATTTCCTCCTCAACAGTGCAAGGCTCGTTGACGTGACCGGAAATACAAAACAGCTTTGTACCAGAGTTACGCTCGCGTCCGAACTGAGCAAACCAAGCACCGCCACGGCGGCAGATGCTCGGAGCGACAGCGACAGTCTCAACGTTGGTAACTGTAGTGGGGCGGCCGAAAAGACCGACACCGGCAGGGAATGGAGGCTTTAGGCGAGGCTTGCCTGCCTTACCCTCGATCGATTCAATCAAACTGGTCTCCTCACCACAGATATACGCGCCCATTCCACGATGAATGTACAAATCAAAATCGTACCCTGAATCACATGCATTCTTGCCGAGCAATCCCTCTTTGTATGCCTCGTTGATTGCAGTCTGGAGTGCTGCAGCTTCGTTGTAGAACTCGCCACTGTTTTCTTAGTTGTGTTTAAGCCACAAAATATCACCAATTGTTTCATACCGAATGTAAATGTAGCCTGCAGTCGCGTTCATTGCTCTTCCAGCAATGAGACAGCCCTCGACAAGCTTGTGGGGATCTTTTCTGATAATTTCACGGTCCTTGCACGTGCCTGGCTCACCTTCGTCAGCGTTCACGACGAGATATCGTGGGCCAACGTTCTTTTCCCAACCAGGAGGGTTCATGAAACTCCACTTGAGACCAGACGGGAAACCAGCACCTCCACGTCCACGAAGTCCCGAGGCCTTGATTTCGTTGATGATCTGGAATTAGCACAGTTCAAGCAAGAAACATCGTCTAGACATACCCACGTATCACCCTTAAGCAAAATTTCCTTGGTCTTGTACCAATCGCCCATTTTCATGGCAGACTTGAGGTCTTTGCCGTAAGTATCATACAGATTCTGGAATATCCGGTCTTGGTCCTTGAGACCGCCGTAGACTCTTGGTTTGTCTGAGTAAAATCGGGACAATTTCGACGAGCACGACACACGCGCCGAACGAGCACGAGACGCTCTCCGAGCAGCACTCCGGGTGATATTGAGCATTGATGAGTGGTGAAAAGGTGAACGCTGCGCGCATGTAATCGAGGACGACGAAGGAGACTTCGATTTGCGGGTGTGAGGTCCGGGTAATTAGACAAATTGGAGAGCGGTGAGTGGATGAAGTAGGTTAGTAATGTATTATGTCAGCATTAACCCTGATTTGGGTAGTTTTAAACAATAAAAAAGTGCGTTTAAGAGCAGAATTAGAAAATATGTCTATACTGCAGAATTAGGAATATGTTTATACTAAGCAGGCTTTCTGATCTGATCCGGATTGAACCGGACAAGTTTTCTAAACGAACAGAAGACGCAGTGGAAGACGAGATCAATGCGAAGTATGCGAATAAAGTGAGTAGAAAGGTGGTGTAGTAGGTGTATAAGTCTAATTATCATAGGTAGCTCAAGATGTGGGACTTTGTTTGTGTTTATTTGACATTCTTGATTTTGGAGATGGGCTGATTAGACATGGTGACGGAAGTGCATATGTTAAGAGTAAGTTACAGTGAGGATATGCAATGACAAGGTGGTTAATGAAGTAGCTGTGTTTAGATTAATAGTGTTCAGACCATTTGTAGGAGAAGTGTTACAAGGCTGGATTTCGTCATGTTCAGAAGACGGAATACGGATAAGGATGCAGTTTTTTGACGACGTTTTTGTTCCAAAGGAGTATCTGTTTGAAGACTGTGAGTTCATTGCCCGAGAACAGACTTGGATGTGGCAGTCAAATTATCTCGATTCAAACGACAAAGTTAGATTCAGGGTTGAGCAGGAGGTATTCACAGACCAGAGTCCACAAGGACCAAAGAACATGACAGAGGAAGCTCCAGGACAGCCGGTAAATACTGTTGCGCCGTATGCATTGATTGGATCTATAGCATCGTTTGGAATGGGACGGTTAGATTGGTGGGATAAAGAAGAAGGACAAGAAGAAGAGTCATGAGTGTATGAATATAATGTATGTAATGTATGTAATGTATGTAATGTATGTAATGTATGTAATGTATGTAATGTATGTAATGATATAATGTAATATAGATAATTTACCTTGCCTCGGATGCATCCAAGTAGTCCAAATTATCCGCCAGAACCTGACATTAGTATAGCCACGTACAAGTTAACAGTTTAGATTTACCTGTAACCGTGCTTTATACCCCTTTAACTTGTGCTCCAGACTAGCACAGTCACCGATAGCTTTATCAAGCACAGCAGTCAGTTCACGAGTTCGGTCATCAGGTTCAGTGACCGAGTATACAATTGCATTATTAACAAGTTCAAGTTCCCTTAGGATTTGTTGTTCCAGTCCACGTGAACTATCTCTGCCTGTCCAGTCAAAGTATTCTAGTGTCTGTTCAATCCCAGACATTTCTGCTCCAGTTTCTGTAGATGCATTTGACTGTTTAAAAAAGTGAGTCTGGTCTTCACTATAGTTGTAATAGTTGAAGATATCATCGTCATTGCCGTCGTTCTCTCGACGCCCTACTGATTTGAACATTTCTCCTTGCAATATTTGTGTATTTTGATTTGTATTTGGTTTAGACATTTTGTTTACTATGAGCAATATGCGCTAACTACGTGTAGTGTTAATATGTCTAGAGATGCCGACGGATGGAATGGGATCAGGGGCTAAGCCGCACACCTACTTCGTCAAATATTTTTTATTTTTTTATTTGCATTTTACTTCTATTTTCTCAGTCAAGAATAATAAATAATAACTAATGGAAGTTCCCGAGTCTTCCCAGGAAGAGACGGCAAAATCTGTCTTGTCATTAGTACGCTCATTTTTGACCAGGAACGGACTATCAAAGACAGCGAGTGCACTTGCAAAGGAAGTCAAGAAGGTCACAAAATTTGAAGGCGTTGAGTTTGATGAAAGTGGGATTCCACTTGAGGTTATGGTATGGTTAGTTAACCAGAAGAAGACTGTTGACGATTTTGCCGGAAGTGACTCAAGCTCGAGTGAGTCTGATAGTGATTCAAACTCAGACTCGGACTCAGACTCGGACTCAGACTCGGACTCAGACTCGGACTCAGACTCGGACTCGGACTCGGGCTCAAGCAGTAGCGAGAGCGACAAAAAGGACAAGAGTAGTAGTGATGATTCTAGTGCGTCGGATTCGAGCGAGAGTAATAGTGACTCTGATTCGAGCGAGTCTGAGAAAGAGAATCAAGAAGAGAAAGAAGTTACAGTTACGGTAGAGAAGGTCAAAAAGGTTAAAAAGTTCACAACTAAGGGCGAGAGTTCGTCTGACGGGTCCAGTTCGTCCAGTGCGTCTTCATCAGACTCGGACTCGGATTCAGATTCATCGTCATCATCGTCATCAGACTCAGACTCGGACTCGGACTCATCATCATCATCATCATCATCATCATCATCATCATCATCATCCGACCCAGATTCCGATTCCAAAGCAAAAGAATCATCTGAATCGAACACGGCAATTGAATCTACAGAATCCACAGATACTTTACCTACTTTAAAACGTAAACGGACTAACGACGAATGCACAGAAACCCCAGGTCCGAAACGCGAGAGATTCTCACGAATTGAGCGTGAGAAAGTCCAGTTTGCAGGTCGTGAAGTTCAAGATAATTCGTATCAAGGAGCCGCTGGAACGTGGGGAGAGATTGCCAACGATCGTCTCGGTCAAGTCCGAGGTAAGGATTTCACCAAGAACAAGAACAAAATGAAGCGGGGCTCTTACAGAGGCGGGACTATTGGATTCGAGTCTGGTTCGTTCAAGTTCAACGACTAGAAATAGAAATAGAGAAAGAAATAAAAGGACCAGAAAAAATTATTGTAAACAGAATTAATTAGCGATATCGCTGTACGTGCGGCGGAACTTGCCGTGTTTTGTTGCCTGTGCTCGAGTCCGCCAAGGCCTTTTTTGCTGTTCGGATTACTTAACACAACTCTCCCATTCTTTCTCTCTATATTAAAGGCATCGTTTTACTTCTTTTTAATATAAACTGCTGTTAAAATAGTAAATAGAACTTTATTAATACGCAGTTTATAAAAGCATTCACATTTATATACAGTGGAAATTGCCGACATTAAAGTCGTGCCGTCGAGGTCGACTTTACGACGCCCTCTCCGGACTCGACGCGAAAAACAAAATCAAATGAACTACTTGCTTGAGATTAGGCAGCAGCCTGTTCGCTGCAAAGCCGCGTTATCTTCAGCATCGTCTACACCATCTGGCATTGATCGGAAAACAGTAGACCCACCTCCAATTGTTCAACTTACGGTTCAGGATGGCGACCCTGCTCGGGAGTGGTTGCATTCGCCGTTTTTCTTCATGTGTGCAAACTTATTTGATCCCATCGTCGATGCTCCAATATCTCAACCGCCAAGTGAAACGTTGGCTGGAACATTAGTGTCTTCATTACACAGAGTTAGAGACTCACAAGATAGAGAAGGGGGCTATTTTGTCTTTGGAGATCTTTCAGTGAAATTAGAAGGCCGCTTTAGACTACAATTCAGTCTATTTGAAATGCTAGAGTATGTTTTATATCCGGGTACTATAGTTATGGTTCTAACACTCTAGTGGATCGCAAGCCGAATTCATTACTTCAACAGTATCTGCCGTGTTTACAGTCTACGCAGCTAAGCATTTTCCTGGCGTACTTGGATCAACCGCGCTTTCTCGCCAATTTTCAGATCAAGGCGTGCGCCTTCGATTAAGGAAGGAAACTGGCAGATCGTCAGATCGGCCGTCAGCGCCGTCGTCAGTATCGACGACGGCGGTGTCGGCACCGTCGGCATTGTCGCAACAGGCAAGCGAACACGGCAAACGCAGATCGACCTCAGAGTTCACTCAGAATCACCAAATGGATTCAAACAGCCACGAGTTCAAACGACACGAACCGGAATATTACGCTATGAGCCCTCGTGTACCTTTATACCCAACGGTCCCGGCCCATTACACCCAAGTTACGCATTACGAATATTCATCTGCTCCCGCAACACCGTCATATATAACCTCACGGCCACAAACAAAACAACATTTTAGAGACGAGTCAGGAAGGTTAAGACTACCACCATTACAATCCCTTGAGCAAGATAGAAAACCTAGTCTAGCTCCAGTCAGTTGGCCACCAGACTCGTTCGACTCTGCTGCCGCATTATCAAGAGGTCATCATTTCTAGTACTTATTTTTATAAATTTCTGTTTGTTTGTACGTACATTCATGTCCGGCGTTGCACTAGGATCAAATTTACTCTATAGTTCTATATACACTACTCTACACTCTCATTAGACTCAACCACCAAATAATCCTCCTCGTTGCTATCGGCTGGAATCTCTAACGTTCGAAGCAATCCAGTTCCAACATCGTACAAAACACCTGCGACCTCAATTCTACCCTCAGCCAGAGCGTCGACAACTGGTGCCATCCGCTTGACATTATGGACTTGAGCAATGATGTTTAACTCCACTAATCTATTGCATCGCTCCTTTAACGTTTCGAGACTGTACAGCTCATCTTTATGACGAGCTCGAACGTCTCTCAAATGCTTCAGCCAATTGTCCATCAGTCCCAATCGCTTGTTGCCCATTGTAGCAACCACACCACCGCAATCGTAGTGTCCACAGATAATGATTTGCTCTACTCTCAACACCTCAACAGCAAATTGAACAACAGATAATGAGCTCAGATCACCATAGGGTAACATATTTGCAATGTTTCTATGCACAAAAACGGTACCAGGTAAACAATCCACACACCCTTCTCCGGCTCGTGAGTCCGAACATCCAATCCACAAGACTTCAGGCTGCTGCCCTTTTCCATTTCTCTCAAACAGATCTGGGTGGGCCTTATCCATTTTATCCGCCCATTGCTTATTCTGATCTAGTAGTTTATTTAACATATCTCCCTTCATTTTGTCTTGGTGTTCCGATTGTGTAATATGTGCTGTTCGTCTAGCCAGTGCAGAGTCAATCGCGGTTAGATGATTTATAGACCGCTTCGATCGCGACACAGCAAGTCCAAGCCGTGAAATTGAGCGAAATCGTGCGACAGCCAGTGCGTCTTGTTATAACGAAAGAGTGAAGAAACAAAAAAAGAGAGAAAAAGAAGCGAGAACGATTTCGAAAAAAATTATAAAAACTTGCGGATCTCGTTGAGTAGAAAGCCCACCTGCCCACTTGCACCCAAAAAGCCAACAAGCCGCACTAGAGCGCCGCATCCCGCCGACAGCCAACATTTTCATCAGATGTTTCAGCCATAAGTATACAAACAAATTTACACTCAAAGTCTTATACGCACAAACGTTAATATTAAGCAGGATCTACTGAGTTTTAAAATTAGTCAATTAGTAAGCTCTGGATGGCCAAGCTGGTAAGGCGTCAGGCTGTAATGGAATTGGATTACCTGAAAATCGCGTGTTCGAGTCACGCTCCAGAGATTTATTTTTGTTTTTTTTTTAATTTTTATATTTTACAATTTATTTATTGTACTAGTCATATACACAGTCAAGATTCCAAATCATCAAATATTGGCTCTACAAGTGTCCCAAGGCGCAGGTGAAGTGATTTGTAGTAGTTCTTGTCATTTAGAAATTGTTCGCTTGCTTTTGGGTCGAAAAACGCTGAAAACACGAACGGCGCTCGCTTGTAAATCACCAAATGAAGGCGCTCTGTGACTGGAGTGTTTGCTTCTGCGGCTAGTGTGTCAACAACAATCTCTGCGTTGATTGAATCAGGTCTGTCTGTATTTTCTGGCGTAGCGCTTGAGGTTGAAGGAGCGGTCCTGCTCTTGCGTCGCTTTCTGTGCATGTACACGTCTCTGAACGTGATTTGCGCTTCAGGCTCGTTTTCGTCGTCTTCGTATTCATCACTTTCAAACCCGTCAAGCTCAAGCTCGCTTTGAAGCCCAACCATGAACTTCGCGTCTGACAAGTCTTCTTTGATATCTGGTCTCTGTCTTCCGGTCGAGGTCGAATTCGTGCTGCCGGTCTTGACCCTGCTCACAGCGTTATCGCCGCTCGGTAACTTTGACAGCTTGGCCGTAATGTAGTTTGCCAAATTTCTGTTGTCTCTTGCATGATTGGTGCTGTCCCCGGACACACTAGCCGGGTACGACTTCTTTGAGCTCTTGCGTTTGGGAGGCATTGGTCGTTTATAACCAAACTTATACCCAAACACAATTGCCTCAAGCGGCAGCGTCGGCTCTTCTTTATTGCTGAATCTGGTCCACTTGACGCCCTCTACGGCGACCGGAGATGGAAAAATGTGGTTGTCCATGATCCAGCGGGAGTATTCACCAATGCTGGTCCTGGAAATGTACCCGACGCCTTGGAACACGCAGCCATTCTTAACCTCGTCCTCGGCTGCACCATGGTCGATTTCGACTGACTCATCGTCGGACCCATACTCGTTCTCGGGCGCGAATCGAGACCGCCGTGACTTGCCTGATCGGACCGATGCGCCGTCGTCTCTTGTTGTTACTGAACTGTAGATCGAGTCTGTGTCTACGCCACTTTTGATTGAAGACCCATCATGGCCAGAATCTAATGTGCGGACCAAGCTTCCTCCCGGTGCGACAACAGAGAAAGTGTTAACTCTAGTGATGACCAGGTCGACCATTCCACTGCGTGCTTCACGTTTCACAATTGCCTTTATAGTCTCAGCCGTCAAGTCAGATATGCGGGACGACGACATTTTAATCCCGTTTGCGTGGTCCATGAACGAGAAGCTCAGGGTGGGGACAGAACCTAACACGAGGCCATGGGCTAGAAAACTGTTGTTTACTGTGCCGCCCCAGGTAGCAGAACTAAACATGTAGAGTTCCCATTTGTGTAGCCACCAACTCCAAAACTTGCGCAGGTTTAGTCTAAACTCGGCTAGTTCGTCGTCCCTTGTTTGTCGGGTACTAGACTTGCATTTATCCCCGTCGTCGTTGTCCTCATTCTTCTGGCTGTTGTCCTTTTCTTCATCGTCTTTGCACTTCTCGTGATCCGGCTTGACAAGTGAAGGCGGCAAAACACCATACAGCATTCTCCATTGGTTAAATCCTCTTAATAATTGTGAGTGCAAGATTGTATATCCTGGCACTTCCTTTCTCGAGTAGTCCGTCTTAACCTCCGTCTGCCTCCTCCGTCTGAATGACGCCAATGCGCCTCCCCTACTCCGGGAAGTTGTATCTGTATCCTCATTGCGTGCCGGGACTGTAGTCTTGACTGTAGTTTGAATGCGAGTGAAGTTGACGCAAAACACGATCCACCAGTTGGGTTCAATTTCGAGAATGACGGTCCTGGTCTTGCGAGTGTCGATTATTTCGACTGGTTTTCCGCTCGAGAAGTCACTCGTTTGTCAATATATAAATAGCAATTGCAACTTAAGAGTTTACCTAGCGAAGGAAATAATACCCTGAATGAGTCCAACTTTACGCAATTGCTCGTCGTCACTGACTGTATCGGCCTTAGACGTGAAATAAAAGATCTGGTCACCAAGAGTCTCGTCCGAGTAACAGTATGTCGGGTTGAATATACAGAAGTACGAAACCGACGGCGCAGTCACGGACGTCATGTTTGGTGTAGAGCCCATCAAATTATTCGTAATAGTGGTCTCGAGTGAAGTGAGATGAGCGGCTCAATAATAGATGACGTCTTTCAACAACAATGTCGCATCTACGAAAAGCTTGGAAAAAGCGATTTCCCGGGATAGACGAAATGGACGACAACGATAAAGGTAATGGTGAAATAGTGTATTTGGATGAGCAAGGTTTGTTCTGTTTATAACTGATGCGGACGTTCAATTGACGATCAAGAGCAAGATGATTTGATCCGGTCACTTCGTGCACAGAATGAGACTATTAATATTCGGTATAAGGTGGGCAGCTTAGCTGATTAGTGATATATTAGACTAATAGAAGATCGCATATACTATATTTGCTTTAGTACAAGTCCCGGTGATCTTGTTCCATCCCGTTTTGCGTGATCAACAACTACATTCACTTTCAATACTCGCAGTTTCGTCCTTATTAGTGACCGCATACTCGGTCCACACCATGCCAACATCATTGTCTGCGGTATCATCAAAACGAAACATCTTGATTGGTTTGAATTGCGTACTGGCTGCATTAGTCGCATTAGGAGCGTACATGAGACTCAGACCTCTCATAGGGTTAGACTACTTGTGGTTCAGTCCACTAGGAACTGTCTCTACAAGTCTGCTTGTCGCTGGGTGGGTGCGTGAGGGCGATGTCGAGAGTCTTGAAAAGTTTAGATACAAATACAAAGGCGCGTGAATCAAATCGTATTTACAGTAAAATCTATACCACTCGTACTCCATGCCCAAACATAAACACAAAGACAAAAAAGACAAAAGTTAACTAAGCAATTGAAGAAAAGGCAGACTCGCCCATTCGCAATGCGATCAAAGTCCGAACATCATTCACGAACCTCATCGCGTTCAGAAACGGTACAAGGTGTAGTAAGTCCAAATCAGAAGGGTCATTGATCCAGCCTTCAATTGCAATCGCATTGTCTTCGTGAAGATAGTAACTTATAGGCGAATTGTCAAGTATCATCACTGCCGAAAGGTTTGGTTCAACTACACTAATATCTTTGACGTATCCACCGTTGCGAAACGTGCAGTGTTGACGATAATATCTTGCTTTGAATAGCTTGCGGTCTTGTTCAAGCCAGTCAATGACCGGATCCGCGTATTCCTGAACCGATGCAGTAAACACAACTAGACTGTACCATTGTGAGATCTTTTTCAGAAAATCGTCACAGTACGGCCGTTTGTGAACGTAATATAGAATGGCATGCTGTTTGTCAATTTTGACCTCAATCATGTGACCTGAACTGGTCTTGCTGCCTTTTGACATTGAATGAATTAAAGTCTCATCCAGATCAAGAATGAGTGTTTTTTGTAATGCGCTTTTTAAGAGTAGAGGCCGAGACGGATTAGTTCGAGGATACTTTGTTGTCTTTAGCGACACGGCTGGTGACGTCGGTGACTTTAATGACGATCCAGCATCTTCTGAAGAACCTGACGACTTTCGTGTCAAACGGATCCGGACTGAACGCTGTTGTCTAGGGGGATATTGTTGGTAAATAGACTGAGGTCGACTGTCACTGGATGTCTGGATCGAACGCTTGATATCCACATCACCAGTCTCATCTATCTCTTCGTTTTCGTCTTCATCAATGCTATCTTGTTTACCTGCCCGGGTGACTAAAGTATCTGCAAGATCCTGGTCGGGCCAAACGACTGCTATTCTATCGTGGTTTTTGCCCTCATCCGATACTCCCAATGTTGATGCCAACGCAGCGTAAACAAACATCACAAACCGAACAAAGGCAGAAAGAGGGAAAAATGTCCACCACTTCCGATTTGAATCATCTTGGCTTTCTACTTTGTCCTCGGTCTCTGTCTTGACTAGATCCGGAGTACTGACATTCGTACTCGGAGTGGACTCGACCTCGTCCGGCGACTGGAGTTGCTGAGCGACTCGTTCGACTTGGGACGATATAAATTGGATTGAGTTCATCGCACACCAAACATGACCTTGATTATGATTTGCCTTGATTCTATGCTGCGGGGGGGCGTTTATATCGTGAGATTCAAAAAATGAATGTGTAGGTGTGGCGAGGTCATACATGAGCCACAGTGATGGGCAAGGGACGACGAGAGCTAGTATAGAAATACCCAAATAGGCAATTGCAATTGTATTTTTATTTTACTCGGATTTTATTCTTGTTGTTAAGATAAATTACGTAATATATAAATAACAGTATGGGCTGGTTAATTTTTGATACGTAGTCGTCGCTATAACTAATGTCGGATCTTATTATTTGCTGAACCTCGGCATTCCCCACATTTTGGCTTGCACAGTACATTCAGGGCCATCTGGTATACTTAACACACCTTATATACATCTAGGATTACACACAAATGGAGTCAATGTTTACAGTAAATGACAAGATCGTGCTCGTAACTGGAGGCAAGTCAATCTGCTACTTTTCATACAGATCAGCTAATAAAACAAGGCAGCAGAGGACTAGGTCTGTATGCAGCCCACGCACTTTTAGTCGCCGGTGCTTCTCAAGTCTACATTTCGTCTCGCAAGGCGATTGAATGTGACAAATCAGCAAAGGCTTTGAACGCTATTCCAGGCGTAAAGGGCAAAGCCATTCCAATTGCAGGGAATTTTTCAACGTTGGACGGGGTCAAGACTGTGATGGAATTTGTCAAGACGAATTCAGGTGGGAAACTTGATATTGTAATTGCGAATGCCGGTACGACTTGGGGTGCGCCATTTGAGAAGCATTTGCCAGATATGCTAGACAAAGTGCTTGATTTAAATTTGAAAGGAGTGTTCTACACGATCCAGCAAGCCGCATCATTGCTCGAAGCTACAGGCACTGCAGCAGATCCAGCGAGAGTGATTGTGGTTGGATCCATCATCGGACTGGCAGTGACAGGTGGAGGTACAGGCACGTATGGCTACTTATCGTCCAAGGCCGCGGTGCATCATTTGTCAAAAGCACTTGCGGTCGAGCTCGGTCCGCGGCACATCAACGTAAATGTGATTGCACCTGGTTTTTTTCCTACAAAAATGGGAAACGGGCTGATTAACATGATTGGCACCGAGACCTTGGCAGAGGTCAACCCAACAGGCAGGCTAGGGCTTCCCGAAGATATTGAAGGCGCAGTGCTCTACCTCTGCAGCAAAGCTGGAGCGTATATTAACGGAGTTGTCTTGCCGATTGACGGCGGACAGCATTTGGTATCAAAATTGTGATGCAATTAAACATTATTATCGTGACATATCTTCATAACTCCCGTAAACTTCAAAATGACATCAACAAAAGAGAGTGTTGAAGCACGTACATGTCTGCTTCCTGCGCACTCTTGAACCGAATAAAAAAAGACTGAGCGTGAGTGTTCATAAGTCTGAGTGCATGCTGTCGCGACTTTGCAACTAAAAACTGCCGGTCCCCGAGCACGACGACGTATGTGTATTCTTTGGGTTCGGATGCAGACAATTGCAATCCAGATGCCAGAAGTGAGTCAACCGGTCCAGAATACGTCCCCGAAGGACAATTTAATGCCATGTAATGCTTGTTATGGGTGTTCTTTTAATAAGATTTGAGATTGGTCGTGACAAATGTGAAGAGACGATAAATTGAACAGAGTTTACCCCTGCATCCGACACCCGGGCTGGTTATCAATTGTACGTACCTGCATGATTCATAGGTCAGTCAAATAATCTATATATAGTATCATAATATGTATTATTAACTTAGCTTAGAGTTATTCAATGCGAACAAGTAATACGTAGTAGATATTTTAAAAATAATAGCACTCTCAATTGATTTGAGTCTGTTTATACGAAGTCAGGTAAGCTATTTTGAGGGCCCACTCTGCTCTCGGTTTGCTTATGATTTCATTACTCTCGTTTTTTCTTTTGTTCTACACTTACTGCCAATTATAACGGCTTATCTATTTCATAATCAACATCTTATCCACGTGTAAAGGTCGTTTGGCAAAATATAAGATGACCCCTGAAAGATGACAACAAAAACGACGGTGGCTGGCACATTAGATGTTACCCGGCTTGATACTTCATAGCCGTACACTTCTCATACCGGCGCCTCGAATTGCCGAAGTCCATTTAGCAACTGAATCAAACTTGTTTGAATTATGGCTGAAATGCTGTAAATAAACAATAATTGTAGTGAAGATTACTCAATTGATACTGGAGAATTTATTGTTAAAACTACAGCTTATTTGCTCGTAATTTGACCGAATGAAACACCATCCGTCTTGTTCCGAGATTTATTCGTATTATTCGATGAATAAATGTTTAAATAGATAATAAAATGGAAATCTAAGTGACTAAAATAGACTGTGCTTTTAAATTCAAAAACAAACTAGTGCATTCAGTAATTCGTACTGCTTCAGAGACTACGCTTAGAATACTATACTACTACTACACCCTGTGCTGCTTGCTGCATCCAAACCTTCCCTTTGTTTTCCCACATCATTTTCTCTCCTCCACTCTTCCCCCCATCATCACTAATTTCTTACAACTCAATTTTTCCTCTTTTTTAGTATTTGCTCTCGTCTTGCATCAAGTAATGGCTTTCGATTCTGATATCGAAGTCACTCAGGACGAGCAGCGTCCTGATCATCTTGACGAGGCAAACGATTTCAGGCATCGCCGCCTTAGATGGGCTTCTACTCGCCGTCCGAATGGTCACCCGAAACGTCTGTCTAGAGCGATCCACAGAATTTCACTTCACGGCAAGATGAAACGGCATTCTACTACGACAAGTGAGCGGATTTCAAGTGCTATGGCTGCTGAAAAAGAAAATAAAGGTGATGACATGGACACTGATGTCGCGTCAAAACCTCATAGGAGAATCTACGTTAATCTGCCTTTGCCTCCAACTGATCTCGATGAAGAAGGTGAACCTCTGACTCAGTATCCGAGAAACAAGACCAGGTCGGCAAAATATACGCCTCTCACCTTCATTCCGAAAAACTTGTTTTTACAGTTTCATAACATCGCAAACATTTACTTTTTGTTATCTGTCATTTTAGCAATTTTTCCGATCTTTGGAGCAACAAATCCAGGTTTAGGTGCGGTTCCAATCATCGTCATTGTCACCATCACTGCAATCAAAGATGCTATTGAGGATTATCGTCGAACGGTGCTAGATCTGGAACTGAACAATTCCCCAACTCAGATTCTTACAAACTGGCAGAATCCGAACGTATCAGACGATAATATTTCTGCATGGCGTCGATTTAAAAAAGCATCTACAAAGATGTCAGTCAGATTTTTGCGCTGGCTTAGTCGGCGGTTCAAAAGCAAAGCAAAGCGTGCAGAGCTGAAAGCAAAAGCAAAAGCCCAACGTGAACAGGATCAACGCGACGACGACGAGCTGTCAGATACTGATCTTGCGCGTACTACAACACTTCAATCTGATTTTGGTGGACCAGTTGCCGAGTCGTTCCAAATGCACGAGATTAGACGACCATCTAAAGACGGAATCAGATCGCCAATTGAGAATCCGTTTGAGAATGATGATTTGGCCGGCGCTGCTCCGATACCTGAGTATCGGCCGTCTATAGACCTCGCAAACGGAAACATTCTGGATTATACCCGAGACGTGCCAAACAAGGCTCGGTTTAAACGTAACTTTTGGAAAAATGTCAGAGTTGGCGACTTTGTCCGAATCAGAAACGATGATGAGATTCCGGCTGATGTTGTTGTGCTCTCGACATCGGATTCTGATGGCGCTTGCTATGTTGAAACAAAGAATCTTGACGGTGAAACAAATTTAAAGGTTAGACAGGCACTTAGGGCGGGTGCCAGTATTGGCCATTCTAAGGATTGCGAGCGGGCGGCGTTTATTATTGAGTCTGAGGCGCCACATCCAAGTTTATATGCGTACTCTGGCGTTGTCAGATGGTCGCAGACGAACCCGAACGATCCTCAAGCCATCCCGCAAGAAATGGCAGAGCCAATCACAATTAATAACGTGTTGCTTAGAGGGTGCACGCTTAGAAACACGCAGTGGGTTATTGGTGTTGTCCTGTTCACTGGTGAGGAGACCAAGATTATGCTGAACGCTGGTATCACGCCGTCGAAGAGAAGTAGGATTTCGAGAGAGTTAAATAAGGATGTACTGTATAATTTTGTGATTTTATTTGCTATTTGTTTTTTGTCGGGTGTGCTTGAAGGTGTGCAATGGAGCCGTTCAAACAATACGATCCAATGGTTTGAGTTCGGATCGATTGGTGGAACGCCCGCCGTTGACGGTCTAGTCACGTTTTGGACTGCGGTTATTTTGTTCCAGAGTTTAGTCCCGATTTCACTTTACATTTCCATTGAGTTGATCAAAACCATTCAAGCTTTCTTTATCTGGTCGGACTCTTACATGTACTACGAGCCACTTGACTATCCGTGCACTCCCAAGTCATGGAACATTTCTGATGATCTGGGCCAGATTGAGTATGTGTTTTCTGACAAGACCGGAACGTTGACCCAGAACGTTATGGAGCTTAAGCGCATCACGGTCAATGGCGTTGCATATGGTGAAGCATACACTGAGGCCATGGCAGGTATCCAGAAGCGCCAGGGAATGGATGCTGAGGCAGAAGGTGCCAAGGCGCGAGCTCGGATTGCGGAAGCAAGGATTGAGATGATTGACAACATTAAGTCAATTTACGATAACCCATACTTGAACGAGGATAATATCACGTTCATTGCTCCGCAGTTCATGGAAGATTTGAAGGGCGAGTCTGGCGACGAGCAGGCTGAGGCTAACAATCATTTTATGCTGGCGCTCGCGCTGTGTCACTCAGTCTTGATTGAACGGGTGTCTGATGAGCCACCTGTGATCGAGTTTAAAGCGCAGTCTCCTGATGAAGCTGCATTGGTCGGCACCGCGCGCGATTGTGGATACACGCTGATTGACCGCACGCAGCGGGGCGTGATTCTGAACGTGCAGGGCAAAGTGCAAGAGTACCAGGTTCTGACTACGCTCGAGTTCAATTCGACCAGAAAGCGTATGTCTGCGATTGTCAAGATGCCGGACGACGGACGGATTATTTTGTTTTGCAAAGGTGCAGATTCGATCATTTACTCGCGTCTTAGCAAGAGCGGCCAGGAGCTTAAGGAGCAGACATCGATGGACTTAGAAGATTTTGCAAACGAGGGTTTGCGGACGCTGTGCATTGCCGAGCGTGAGCTCACAGAAGAAGAGTACAGACTTTGGAGTGCTGAGCATGATGACGCTGCCGCCGCTATGGAAAACAGAGAAGAAAAAATGGAGCTTGCTGCTGATAGAATTGAGCGCGAGCTGACGTTGCTGGGTGGTACTGCGATCGAGGATCGATTGCAGGATGGCGTGCCAGACGCGATCTCGCTTCTTGCCGAGGCTGGTATCAAGCTCTGGGTGCTTACGGGCGACAAGGTCGAGACTGCAATTAATATTGGGTTTTCATGTAATTTGCTCAATACTGATATGGAGTTAATTATCTTCCAGGCTACTACGCCGGAAGAGGCCGAGGCCAAGATCATGGAAGAGATGGAAAAGAACTTTCATTTGAAGGGCACAGTAGAAGAGCTTGAGCAGGCGAAGTCGGATCATTCGCCACCTGCGCCGACGCATGCGCTCATCATTGACGGTGATGCTCTCAAATTGGTGTTAACTGACGAACTCCGGATGCGATTTTTGCTATTGTGTAAGCAATGCAAATCCGTTATGTGTTGCCGAGTGAGTCCAGCGCAGAAGGCAGCTGTTGTGTTGATGGTCAAGGTCGGGCTCGATGTCATGACGCTTGGAATTGGCGACGGTGCGAACGACGTGGCAATGATCCAGGCCGCCGATATCGGTGTCGGTATTGCCGGCGAAGAAGGTAGGCAAGCTGTGATGTCGTCTGATTATGCAATTGGGCAGTTTAGGTTCTTGAATCGGTTGTTGCTCGTGCACGGCCGGTGGTCTTACCGTCGGTTGGGCGAGATGATTGCAAATTTCTTTTACAAGAACATGATTTTTACATTCACTTTGTTCTGGTATCAGATTTTCAACGACTGGGATGGTTCGTACTTGTTTGATTATACGTATACGTTGTTGTACAATCTTGCGTTCACTTCGTTGCCTGTTATTTTACTGGGTATTTTGGACCAAGATGTTGACGACCGGGTTTCGCTTGCCGTGCCTGAGTTGTACCGGCGCGGAATTTTGCGGAAAGAGTGGTCGCAAACCAAGTTCTGGGTGTACATGTTTGACGGACTGTACCAATCAGTGATTTGTTTCTTCTTCACATACTTGATGTTTAGTAACGGTGGATTTGTGTCGTTTTCTGGCCGACAGACCAACCAGAGAGAGTCGATGGGTGTGATTGCGGCGACGGCTGCGATTGTTGTTGCCGACTTGTACGTGCTTTTGAACCAGCGGCGATGGGACTGGGTGTGCTGTCTGGTTGTTGCAATTTCGATTTTGCTTGTGTTTTTCTGGACAGGTATTTATACTGCGACCAAGTATTCAGCTGGATTTTTCGGTTCGGCGCCGCAGGTTTACGGCACCGTTGCGTTTTGGGCTGGCGTGCTTTTGACTGTTGTTGCGTCGATCTTGCCAATGTTTGTGTACAAGACCATTCAGAAGTTATTTTTCCCTCAAGATGTGGACATCATTCGGGAGAAGGTTTGGATGGGCGAGTATGACTATCTGAAGGATGTTGATCCGGACAAAATTGCGACCATGGCGCTGCATGAGAAGGGTGCAAGCACGCGGTCGAATGGGTCTAACGGGTCTGAGAGTGTGACTGCGAACGCCGAAGGAATCATTAGTGGAAATGGCAAGCATGATTTTATTTAGTGCTTTGATTTTGTCTTTTTTGACAGTATGTTTCGGTTTTGATGTTTTTTTCTTTGGAGTTTTGGTGTTGGTGCTTTAAATTTTTGTGCGATTACTAACAAACAACAGGATTCATCAAGAAGCACAGTTCGTTTTCGTCGCCATCGATGGACGATGACGAGTTGGCCGAGGACCGGGTTCCGATTACCACGCCCGAAGTAGATACGCGCGGGTTTGAGACGGATTTTGACGACGAGAGTGTTGATCCGACGTTTACGGCGTCGTCGCCAGTGGTGCAGGCGAGGTCGATTGTGTGATAGAGACAAAATAAGAAGAAGAAATTGGCGTTTGATAGTTTTTGAATCAAATTGTATTATATAATATGTTGGACGAGCGTAGACGATGACCCCTGAAATTTTTTGTGCTTTAGTCGAGACACGAGAAAGACAAGAAGTGGATGTTTAGCCACGTATTAAAGAGTAGAATATTCAATACTACACAAGTCTCGTTAGTACGCACCAATTGGATCCGAATGGCTACAATTTTTCACGATAATATTGTCGTGCGTCCTCCTGTTTCGCGGATCCAAGCCACCAACGTGCCATTGAGTATTGACAAGGCCAAATTAAGCGTTGACGTGAAGCTGCATGCGCTTGAGATCACCATGCCACGCGAGCTTCCAGTATATCGAAAGCAGTTCGGGGATGATTTGTTACAGCTGCATGCGGTTAGCAATATAGTCAAGCCTAAGAATGGAAATGTATTGCTCCTGTTGCGGCCTGGGATTGAGTCTCTTGGTATGTTTTGAGTGAAGTTGATTGGCTTAGGTTGACTGGTAGAATCTGAAGTGATGAGTGATGGGTTGAGAGAGTATTTGAAACAGAGACAGGTCAAGATTATGCCGTATACGCTTGAGTTGGGATATGACTATTGGCGAGCAGGTGTGTGTTACGAGAAGTAAAGAAAACAGATTAATGAAGTAGACGAGGTATTGGGTGCTATTTTACCTGAGAATTTACTAAATGAGATTCCGTCTGGATTTACAATGACAGGACATATTGGTATGCAAAAAGTGGTATTCAATGATAAAATGCTAATAGAAAGCTCACATGAACTTGAGAGACGAGTATTTGCCGTACAAGTACTTAATCGGCCAGTTGATTCTTGATAAAAACCCCAAAGTCAAGACCGTCGTCAATAAGTTAGACTCAATCGACACTGTATTCCGTACGTTTGCAATGGAAGTCATTGCTGGCCCTGAAGATTTCAATGTCGAGCAGCACGAGTCGGACTGCCGGTTCCGGTTCGATTTCTCGAAAGTGTATTGGAACTCGCGGTTACATACCGAGCACGACCGGCTGATTTCGACTTTCAAGCCCGGCCAGGCTGTGTGCGACGTATTTGCCGGCGTAGGCCCATTCGCGGTCCCGGCTGGGAAAAAAAACGTGATTGTGATGGCGAACGATTTGAACTCGTACTCGTATGAGAGTATGGTTGAGAATATCCGGTTAAACAAGGTAAGAATCAAGTCGTTAAAATTTCCAAGGCGGCAGTCGATTTCTGGATTGTGCCTTTTGTGTGGCGTTTCTTGCGTTTACGTTCCTTGCGCTCTTTCGTGACCATGATTTTAAACACACTAAGGCGAACGACTGTGACCCAATTCGCAATGTTTAGCATTGTAGCTAATTGTGATAGGTAGAAAAGACTGTAATTCCGTTCAATATGGACGGTAGAGAGTTCATCAGACAAAGTTTGAACCAATTGACAAAGTTTCGGAGTGCGAACCCTCAGATAGCAGTTGAATCGAAATCACGCAGTCGCACGTCAAAAGACGAGACCGGCAAGCGGAAGGTTTTGGTGATTAATGTACCAGAGACGTATTCACACTATGTAATGAACCTACCAGATTCTGCTATAACTTTTCTAGGTGAGTTTTTGTTTTTTAAAGAGAGTAAAAAAAAAAAAAAAAGACGGAAGTGAAGTCGTGTGGGATGAGCCGCGATTAATTAAAAACCTTTCTTAGTCTGAATGGAGGCAGGCGGGAGAGAGAATGAGAGAGAGAGTGAGAGAGAGAGAGAGAGAGAGTGAGTGAAGGAGTCAAAAATTGTGCTAACAGCATAAATTTTAAACAGATGCGTTTAAAGGCTTATTTAGCACTAGGAAGTTGGCGGAGTTACCGTTGGTGCATGTTCATTGCTTTCATAAATCAGATGCAGATAAGCCAAAACCAGAAGATAGTGAAGTATTTGAAGCATTAAGAACAGTAAGTTTATATATAGTTAGCAGCAGCAGCAGCAGTGAGAATAATTCACTAACAAAATCGTAATTAAAGCGAATATCAAATGCTCTGGACTTCGATATTGCACTGAATCAGCTCAGCTTTCACTTTGTACGTGCAGTCGCGCCAACGAAATCAATGTATTGCGTCTCATTCAGAATTCCATCAGAAGTCGCATATTCCTCTTTATAATTTGTATTTTTCTTGTATTGTTAATAGTGAAGTGAAATAATTTAGTTATATTATGTAATCTTAATTAACCAGCCGCATAGTGTGCGGCATGAATTGATAGTATGTTCACTTCTAACAGACCTAGCCTATTCAATAATATCTACAGATTCAAACGGTTGATTCTGTGTGTAAGATCAATACAAAAAGGAAAAACAATCTATTTAATACATAGATACAATGAATTTGCTATTCTGGTGTAACTGTCATGACTAAGAAACCACACTTCTACCTTGTCCTTTATATTCGGGCTTGAGACAATACTTCGAAGTGTACGGTCCTTTCTTATTAAGAATAGCAATCGGTTCCAGAACTTCTTTAAGATATGCCTCTGGTTGTCGAGTGCGCTCTCTTAAACCTTTCATACCCCAGTAGTCATACTCCTCAAATAACTTAAACAACAAATCCAATAACTCATTCTTTGGTATTCTTGCTGCTTTGCCTTCCGCCTGTGCCCGTTCTTTTTCACGCTTCTGCGATCTCATAAACATACTGTTACCTTCTCTCATACTTGGTCCTGCCAGAGCACTCGTCACACCGGGAATCTCCGTCAACAACGTAACTTGTGGTCTCGGAGCAGTCGAGCTTGCAAGCTGTCTTTGAGCCACAAAGTCAGCGTAGCTTTTGTCTGCGCTCGACACTGTTAATGAACATTCGTGAAACACTTTGCCTGCAATTGCTGTGTTTTCTAGCAGCTGTAAGTATCTTCATTAACGTATCACAGCAATAAAACCTACTTGGAATATAAACCCGACTATACGGCTGATACCTTTTTCGCTTATTGCTATTGTCTGCTCGCATACTGCTACTTCCGGTCGGACCAGAACTAGCATTATTCTCACTAGCACCAGTTACAGCACCATGCTTTCCAAACCGAGCAAGATTCTCTTCTGCAAAGACGTACGTATTTGTGACATTCTGATTCGTGATATCTAGTTTATACTCTTTTGGCAAATCCTTCGTAGCCTCCGTATCAGCCAAAATCAACCGTATCTGCCTATTAGCATTACTCTACTCATAGACTATAAATGGCATACATCATTGGGCTTATCCTGTCGTAGCCGCACAGTCCCTAAATCATCACTCCCCGCATCCTCCATCTCTAACCACCGGTCACGCAAAAACTTGGGCATTCGAACAAGCCACACCTTAGTCCCGGCAGCGGCCATGTCAAGATCTCCTGAGTCTTCATACATGTCCTCATTGTCGTTCTCATTCTCATTCCCATTCCCATCTTCATTATCCGACGCAGGTGAAAGAGACGCCACGTCATCCTCGTACCCGACCGAACTAGCGATCCCGTGCTGTTCGGATTTGATGTTGAACGACATTTTACGTGTTGATCTCGCTATACAGAGCAATCTGTTCAGTATGACATAAAATATGGGGTTAGGGTATTACCCAGAATAGAGTGTACGTCGTATAAGAGTGCAGGCATATTAAACTGGTGCGCGATTACATCCATCCTTTAATCGCCATCTCAACCTCATTGATCGATATTAACGCGATGCCATGACGAGCAGGCAGAAGCCCACTTCTGCCGGTCCCAAGCGTAAGGCGCCTGTACAGAAACACGTTGGTCCGACATTGCTTGACTTTTTCAAGAAAGTCAAGCCCGAGCCTGCGAATAACACGTTGTTTTTAGGCGACGACGATGAGAGTGAACATGTCGACATTGAGAGTCTGAGGGAGGAGGAGGTTGTTATTGCTAGAGATTCTATTAAAGAGGAGAAAGAGAAAGAGGAACATGTCGAGCAGGACGCGCCGTTTGAGATTGTGATTGAACAAGATGCTGAAGCTGAAGATGTTGCTGATTCTGATTTAAATGATACTGATCTACATACTGGACTACCAATCACTGAGACCGCCAATGCTGAGACCTTCAATGTTAAAATCTTTAATGCTGAGACCGTCAATGATGAGATCGTCAATGCTGAAAGCCAAAACACGAGTGCAATAGAACGCATTTGTCCGATATGCAATCTGTCCTTTCCAGAAATATCAGACGAAGATTTGACGAGTCACGCCAATGCATGCCTTGACAATCTCATTGATCGCGACTCACCAGTCCCGTCTGATGTAGAAGTTGACGCCGTGAAGGACATGGCCGACGACACAGAAGACGTGGAAGACGATGGTGCGGTCGAGGCAAACAGTTCCAAACTAGACGCTTTGTCTAAACTACTCTCATCCAAACGCGATTCTCAACAATGGGTTGAACCAGCCGACCAAGACCAGCAAAAGCGCCGAGCCTGTCCGTTTTATAAACTGCTCGCGATGTCGCCTTCTCGCACCATCGCAGTCGACGCGTTCAGATTCGGCAAAATCCCAAACATCGACCATTACTTCCTCTCACACTTCCACTCGGACCACTACGCCGGTCTTTCGCGGTCCTGGACACATGGTAAAATATACTGTTCTGCAGCGACAGGAAGATTGGTCATTGGAATGCTTAATGTTAGTCCAGAGTACGTCGTTTTGCTCGACATGGATACCCGAATCGAACTTGACGGATTTACCGCCACTTTAATTGACGCAAACCAGTACGTATTTTTTCATTTGTTTTCACACAAGTCTCACAAACAGCTGTCCTGGTTCTTCAATTTTCGTGTTTGAGACGTCACGCCTTCGAATTCTGCACACAGGTGACTTCAGAGCAACACCAGGACAACTCAACCACGTGTCGCTCAAACGCAAACACGTCGACACGTTGTACCTTGACACTACATATCTCGATCCGAAATACACGTTTCCGTCGCAACTCAACGTCGTGACCGCCTGCGCTGAAGCAGCGTTTGACATTATCCACTCCAAATCATTTTTCGCTTCAGCTGAAGAACGGAAATGGCTCGTGGTTGTTGGCACTTACAGTATTGGCAAAGAACGCGTTGCAGCGTATGTTTTTCTCTAGTTTACTTTGTAGCATACTAAACTGCACAGGGCAATTGCGCGAAAACTTGGCGCAAAAATATACATTTCGTCTAGAAAACAGAAATTGTACGCCAACTTACAAGACCGCGAGCTCGACAAGTACCTGACTACTGACCCTACACAAGGCATTGTTCATCTAGTCAGTCTCCAAGAAATCCGTCCAGCCGTAAGTCCATAGTTGCTAAATAATAGTACTCTAGCTAATGATAGACATTACGAGCATACCTAAAGGAATTCCCACAGTACACAAACGTCCTTGGGTTCAGACCAACAGGCTGGTCATATTCTCCTCCCGGCGATCGAAAATCCGCGTCACCGGCAACGACATCTACAGACACGATCCTCACAGACTGGCGCCAGCCCTACACCAAATCCTCACTTAGACCAGCGCGCGGGTCGGGCGGCGACGTGACGTATTTCGACGTGCCGTACTCTGAACACTCGTCTTTTCGCGAGCTAGCTGCGTTTGTTACCGCGATCGACGTCGGACGCGTGATTCCGACCGTCAACGTCGGTAGTGCAAAGTCCCGCGACAAGATGCGTGGGTGGTACGATAAGTGGCGGTCAGAACGCAGGCGCAAGATCGGCGACTTTCAGACCGAGTGGTGATTCCAAATGTATATAGCTTAATAATATTGTCCCTGCCCACTGTACGTGCGACTGGTCTCGGGAGCTGCCGACACACCGTCGTCCGTGCCGTCAAAGCCGGCTATTGGTTTCGGGGGTATCCACTCACCTCTCAGCGTGACGACTTCTCTCCCCGACGGCCAGTTACGTTTCACGTCTTTAGCGTCCGGAATTTTTTGAAACATGACTCTGTCATTCTGCGCCTTGTAGTTCGCCTCGAGCTCTTCCAGTTCACGCCGTAGACCCTTGATTGTAGTCTGCAACCCCGTCGCGTCGTCTTCCTTGTCTTTGTCGAGCGAAAGCATACTCGGTTTCGCGAGTAGTTTAGTCTTGAGATTTGGTTTCAAATCTGCCCGAGCAGACGCACATAAAGCAATAGCACTTCCGACCTCGTGCTTGGCTTCTCTGTCTATAGCCATGTACTTCTGGACTAGACCCGTAGTCAACGTTTTCGCGTCGCGCAGCCAGTGATCAAGCCCGGTATTGAGCAGCTGTGACGGCGCGAGTGAGTTTGCAGCCGTAAACTTGTCGAGCGCAAAGATGGCGACTCGGGTCAACAGAGCGGCCGATGTGGTCGAGGGTTTGTACAGGATCAGAAGGTGCAGTGAGCCCGAAATCAGGTTTAGCAACGGGGCTAAAGTCAAAGGCTGTAAATCAATCGGTGCCGGCGACGAGAGTTCCATCTGATGAGTCGAGATGTACAGAAGAACAGACTGTGCAGCTAGAAGGTGTGTGGTGCAATGCTTCCATCTGTCTTGCGATCCTGCCGCGTAAACTTCTTCGGCAAGTGCAAGCAGCGACACTGCGTACGCCAGCAATGTCATTGATACTTCGAAGTAGATCGTCGGCATCTGCACCCGTTTCGCCTCAACTACGTGAATCTTCTCTGCTGATAATGGCAGACGCCAGGAAGTCACAATCTCAGTGTCGAGCAGCAATTCGCCAGTTTCGAGCCCGGTCTTGATTGTAAACGCGTACGGAATATAGTCCTCAATGACCTGCAAGTTTTAGTCTGAACTGGTAATATGTAAACAAAGTGCAAACCTTGACGACTTCGAGCACGTCTTGCACGTTCTTCCTCTTAGCACGTTTTAGTACATCTCTCATACGTGCCCGATGCGTGTCTGCGTCTGCTAATAATTGATAGTAATCAGACGAAGAAATGCATTGACTGTAAGAAAACACGCCTGTTGTCGGCAACGCAAACGAATACACAATGCTCATCTTGTTTGTTGTCGAATTTCCTTGTCTAGCATACGACGAACAACAATGCAGAAAGTAAGTACTAAGGGATTTGTACTCTCACGAGCTGTTGGCAGTAGTGTCAACGCTATGCCAAATACTTCAAAAACACGCGTGTTCCACGTGAAAACTTCACGTGATAAACTACGTACTTGTAACTACTGAAGATCTTGGTATCTCGGGCAAGTCGGTGACCTCACACGATTCCAAAGCTGGCTGTGTTTCGGCATTTCCTGCTTTTTATCTTTTAATTGTACTATTCGTCATTATTATTTTCGCTTACAAGCCACGTAATATTATACATACTACGCACTCATCAATACACGACATGACTGACAAGAATCGCATGGAACTACCGTGATTAAAGCGTTGCCAGCATTTAAGCTTTAATGATCGCTTGTCATTGAACCCTATTCTTTCAACGGTCATGACTCGGACCCGTTTTTAATTCCGAGCCCCCACCCCCCAATCACGGTGCATTGGGAACACGGCACCGAGATCCATGACGTAAAAAAGAACTCAGAAAGTAAATTGATATTTTTTACAAAGTGCTACTTCAAGGTCGACTGATCGATATAATACAATACACTGTTAGCAAGTCGGAATACAAGCTCAAACTCCAAAAACTCCATTAAATCACAACTTATTTAGACTCATCCATTTGATCATCCTGATCATCCTGATCATCCTGATCATTGTTGTCATCGTCGCCATTACGTCTCTCGGTCTCATTGTGGTTGTCTTCACGACTGTCACGACTGCCTGCCTCATCGTTGCGGTTCATTTCGCGCTGCGCGTCATGTTCAGAACTACGCTGGTCTTCATCCTCATCCTCGTCTGAACTGGCGCTAGATTCGCGGTCGTTGTAATCTGTAGACGTAATTAACGGGAACTTTTTGGCCGGCATTCCAAGTTTCAAACGAAGATCGTTGACTTCGGTCTTCAAGTCGTTATTGGACTTTTTAATTTTGCGAATAACGGAGATTGCACGAACTAGAATCTCGTGTTTCGAGCTTTTAGCACCCTTCTCGTCCGGTAATAGGTCCTTCAAATCCTCGTAAAGCATCGACATGTCCTTTCTGCGCTTACGTTCAGCAATTTTGTGCGTCTGACGAAGCTCAGGTGAGCGCGAGTATGGACCAACACCGGCGAGCTGCATGGCCGCGTCGTCAAGATCAAGCGACCGCGTCGAGATTCTGTCGTATGAATCAATCGATGTACGCGACGGATTGTTGTACGCCAACACTGCAGGTGAGCTAGATCCAGGCGTAGTGTAGTACGTCTGTGCTGGTGGCGCTTGCACATGAGTCTGAGGTTGAGGTTGAGATTGAGGCGGAGGGAGCGACGCACCAGGGTCCGGGAACGCGTATGGGAAGCCTTTTGTTGGTGACGCAGCGTTCGGATTCGGAGCGTACGCCTGGGGTGTGATTTGTGGTGCTACACGAGGAGCTACTCGAGGACGAGGATTGTATCGAGGATCCATTGCTCTGCCGGGTGACTGAGACCGCGTAGTATACTCGCTTGAACTGATTGAACCGCGACGAGAATCGTATTCGTAGTCCATTCGTTGAGGTTGCGGTTGAGCTTGAGTTTGCTGTTGCTGAGGCGGCTGTCCAGGTTGTTGTTGCTGTTGCTGAGCGTACCAGCCTTGCATCGTATACCCGGACTGAGGCTGCGCACCGGTATGAGAATGAGCAGGCCCATTAAATCCAAGATGACTTGAACCAGGTTGATATTGATCTTGAAAGCCGTTCATTTGCACTTGCTGCGGAGGCGGAACTCGATACGCGTATTGGTCTTGATCCTGAGACTGTTGAGCATGGTCACGATAATATTCCGGTCTTACTACAGGATTCGTATTTGTAGGCGGGAAATCTCTCTGAATAGCAGACATTGGAGAATGAGTATGATTCTGGCTAAATGAAGTAGATTTTGATAAAATTGCAGGATTTGAAGAACGGCGGAAGTGGTCAGTCACTTTTGAAATAGACCTAATAGGGGGTAACGTCCTATCCTTATCCATTTTATCATTCTCTGTACTCCGGCGTTCAGAGCCGACCAGAGGATTTCGGAACGACGACATATTTTTCCTTTTGTAAACTTTGAATTCACAGTAATTATAACACTTTGTCTTGCTGAAGTTTGACCCGATCAAACTGAGTCTCGGTGGGTGGAGATCTTTGACGACTTCAAGTTCAACCCTTTGGAGGTTTCCTCGTGGGGTCCAATAGGTATATAAAAGTATACATTATTATGGTGTAACTGTATAAATAAATGGTGTTTGATCTACATTTGTTTCTCACGTGGAGTTCGCGTGGCCAACACGCGCAAACTCAAATTCTTAAATAGGAAATTAGTTTCAACTCGGCAAATATTGTCTCAATTAGGAAATATTCAGCTCAGTATATTTTACTTAGCAAATTTGTTTTATTTAAATAAACATTTTATATGCGTTTACTTTGAATATTTATTCTAATTATCTATTAATATTTCTTTCTATTTTGTACGTTCTCATTAATTGCGTACATTTTGTACCCTAACCCACAACCTTCTGCATAATCGTTGAGCCGAGTAGTTAAACTCTCAGTTGTTCACATTGTTCGCTTTGGATAATAGTATCAGTTAATCTGTTTTATTTAAATCAATTTGGTTGGCGTTAATAATTTAAATGCAAATTTATTGTTTAATGATATAATTGAGCGTATTTATACCAATATCCCCAGTGTAAATAGCAGTCAATACTCCTAGATTTACCACTACAGACAACTCTATCGTCCCACTCTGATAATAAACCACGACCTTTTTACACAACAGTCTTTCGTAATACTTCTATTCAACTCTATGAAATTTGATGTTGCGTCATTCCGCTTTACATTTTGTATTGTTCGAGTTTATGCTTATCACCATATTTACCCGGCTTAACTCAAACTCTAATGTGAAGAGAAACAGAAAAAATATTTTTGATTTCTCCCAGCAACTTTTTCTTTCTTCCCATTCAACTTCACGCTCTGAAATTTCTCGTGTGTGAATCAAGATAACATACAATGGCAAAGGTTGATAAAGTTAACAAGAAGGAAAAGAAGGATAAGGTTCTCGCTGCTAAGAATGCTGGTGTGAAGAAGACTGAAGCAAAGAGTGGCAAGCCTGCAAAGCTTCAAAAGGCTGTTGCTGCTGCCGCTGCTGTTGCTACAAAGTTGGCTGAGAAGGCAAGCAAGAAGTTGCCAAAGAAGAAGGAACCGACTCCGTCGTCTTCCTCTTCTGAATCTGAATCTGAATCTGATTCATCTGAGTCCGAAGAAGAGGTCAAGCCCAAAGAGGTAAAGCCTGCTAAGGCTGCTGCTAAGACTAAGAAGGTCGAGTCAAGCTCGTCCGAGTCGGAATCTGATTCTGACTCTGACAGCTCTGAGGAAGAGAAGATTGCCAAGAAGCCCGTTAAGGGCAAGACTGCTGCTGCTGCTCCTAAGAAGGTTGAGCCTAAAAAGGCCGAATCTAGCTCATCTGAATCTGAGTCCGAGTCTGAGTCTGAGTCTGAGTCTGATTCCGAAGAAGAGAAGACTGTTACCAAGCCCACTAATGGTAAGGCTGCCCCCAAAAAGGCTGAGACTAAGAAGGCTGCTACAAGTTCATCCGAATCTGACTCTGATTCTGACTCTGACTCTGACTCTGACTCTGGCTCTGGCTCTGACAAAGAAGCTGCCCCTAAGTCCGCTGCTAAGGCTGACAGCGATAGCGAGAGTGGCAGTGATAGTGATAGTGACAGTGACGAGGAAATGGAAGATGCTAAGCCTGCCGCCAAGGAGGGCGATTCTTCGGATTCGTCTTCCGACTCTGATGAGGAAGAGGAAGAGAAAGTTGAGATCAAGGCGCCTAAGCGCAAGGCTGAGGACGATGAAGTTTCAACTAAGAAGGCTAAAGTTGATGAGGAGGAAGAGGGAAGCAAGACTATTTTTGTTGGCAAGCTCTCGTGGAATGTTGATGATGACTGGCTCAAGCGTGAGTTTGATCCTATTGGTGACGTTGTGTCCGCTCGTATCATTTACGACAAGATGTCTGGCAAATCCAAGGGGTGAGTTGACTTTGTTTGACATGTCGGTCTGTCGACTAACAGTATAGTTTTGGATATGTCGACTTTGCTACTGCTGCTGCCGCTGCTAAAGCGATTGAGGAGATGCAAGGCGCAGAGATTGATGGCAGATCCGTCAACTTGGACATCTCAGCTGGTAAGCCCGCTCAGAACAACGATCGTTCTGCTCGTGCCCAGACATATGGTGACAAGATTTCTAACCCATCTGACACTTTGTTTGTTGGTAATCTTTCGTTCAATGCCGACCGTGACACCCTTTTCGAGGTTTTTGGGGAGCATGGCACCGTTCTTAACGTCCGTCTCCCTACTGATCCCGAGACCGAGCGTCTTAAGGGATTTGGATACGTTCAGTATGGATCTGTTGAAGAGGCTACTGCTGCTCTTGAGGCTCTCAATGGCGTCGATGTTGCCGGTCGTTCAGTTCGTCTTGACTACTCTACTCCCCGTGACAACAATTCGTCCGGCGGCCGTGGTGGTCGTGGTGGATCTCGTGGCGGTTTCAACTCTGGATTTGGCGGTGGCCGTGGCGGCGGCAGGGGTGGATCCCGTGGTGGATTCGGCGGTCGTGGTGGAGGTGGCCGTGGTGGTGGCCGCGGAGGTCGTGGCGGTTTCTCTAGTCGAGGAGGCCGTGACACCGAGTTCAAGGGCCGAAAGACCACTTTCTAGCTTGGGACGCATATCATTTTTTGGGTAAAATTTTCTACGGCTGGGATTTTTGCATAGACTGTACACGATTGTTTGCGGGCGGATTTTATTCGAAAGTGGGAACGAGTCTTAACGAACTGGACTCGCTGTATGTTTTATGGGACGGAAATCTTGAAAGCTATAAAAGTTATTTTGCTATTTAATTGTTTTAGGCAATGTCTGTTTATTGATATATTTTGCATGTTCATGATAAATTGCGTAGTGTAATTATGAGGGCCTTGTGTTCATCGTGAATAGTTGATCCGAGGCTTGAAAGATCTCTGCCGCAAAATGCATACTGCCGAGACTGAGAACAGACGAGATGGAATTCATACGGCGTCCTGGTCGACGGAAAAAGCATAGAAAAGCTACAGTTCAAGTTTCTGAAGATGACAACGGTGACGCGTTTTTGCATGTGAGCAGCGACTTGTATCTCGACCTGTTCGGCTCGAGTTGGGAGGACCAGCAGTTTGTGAGTCTGTGCTCCGTTGCTGAGATTGAGTTGTCGAGCAAGCCGAACTGGGTACTGTACCGCTGTGTAAGACATGGAGATCTGCGGCCGTCGAATTGCAAGGTCAATGTGGAAGTTGCCGGAGAGTTGGTTGATAGATCGATGGTGTACTTGCATAGTGTGAGACCAATTACACTCACGAATATAGTGTTAGCCGCAAGTTCTGAAGTTTATGATGTGCTTCAGACAGAGGATGAAATGTTGCAATACTTTAAAGACCATGAAGTGGTTAGAACTGGGCAAGATCTATCTGTTATGGGGTGCATTGTCAAGGCCTGTGATCCCGTAAGCCAGGGTATAGTGCGTATAGGGACAACTAAGATTACTGTATTTAAAGACGAGTCAGTCAACTCTAAACTGGCAAACTATGAAGACGGTACACAGGAAGACATGATACGTTTCCTTGACATCCCGCCAAACTGGGACTCGTCAGTTGACGGCTTGCTAGGCAGACAAACTAAGATTGAAGTTGCGGTCGCGCCAATGTCGGCTAGAATTAGTAATGACATTTTGGTGCCTGCGGCTTTAGATCATGAAGATGATGAGACCCGGGGCGTCGTCAGTATTGACACTTTGGTGCAGATTGGATGCTTTTCAGGTGATTGGGTCAACGTTGAAGCCATCGGATTAACTAGACCGGTCCGGCTGTATTCGTATCCGCATCCTGCGTTTTTTGATCCTACAAAACTATACATATCTCCTATTCTGTATCACAACATGGGAATGCCGGCATCAGTTCGACTATCGACGCCTACAGCACAACCGCCTCGGGCGCGTGAAATTACCATTGCCCGAATTGCATCCGCGATTTCGACAGACCGCACGCTACAGCCCACTTGTCTGCAACTTTTGCGCGCCCACTTTGAACACCACAAGCGCGTGGTTGCAAAGAACGACATTATTGCGATCCCGATCGACGTGGCCCTCGCACAGTTACTTTACGACCCGAAATTGGACGACCCATTGGCGTACGTAACTGCGAACCCGAACCCAATTGCAGTCGCTTGGTTTAAGGTGACAGCAGTAGTTTCAGAGTCTGATGTTGAAAGTGAGATTGTGTTTGTTGACTCGGCTAGGACCAGGGTCGTACAAACTGGCACGTGCAACGAACTGCATCCGTCAACTTCTGTGCCGTGGGAAAGTTATTTCGGGCTTCCACGCCAGCTGACCGCCAATGTACCACAAAGCTTGCGACTGAAGCAGTTGCTGTCAGTCTGTACTTCCTCTGACGGGTCGATGTTACAAACTTCCATCTTACTCCACTCTGCGAAACGCGGTGTCGGGAAATATGCGACGGCGCACTACGTCGCTGGTCAGCTTGGCGTACATGTGTTTGATGTTTTTGCGCATGAGGTCGTGGGCGACAGTGAGGTGCAAACGTTGGGCACGCTAAAAGCCAGACTCGAACGCGCGAGTGACTGTGCGCCCTGTGCGGTTTTCATCAAGCATATAGACGCGATTGCCAAAAAGTCTGAGAATGGAGAAAAGACGCACTTAAAACTGCTTGAAATTTTCAAAGAGTATGCAAAGCCAGGAGTCGTGATTGTCGCCTCGACTGCTAACGTGGACGCTTTGGCTGACGAAGTCCGTGCCGGGTTTAATTTCGAGGTTGAGTTTTCGACACCGTCTGAGGCAGAACGCAAAGCGGTGTTTGAGTACCTGACGACGCAAGCTAAGATCGATTTTATGCCCTTCACGGCTGTTGACGCAGTGCTGCCTAATGCATTTGAGTTGCAGCCAAGTGTTAGTCTTGACAGTCTTGCGCTACAATCTGCTGGACTGACGCCGCCGGATTTAATAGCGATTGTCAAGTCAGCTTGCGGGTTTGGTCTTGACCGTGTTACCGAGCTGGGGGACTTGCACGATGTCATTTTAGCATGCGGTGGGTACCTTCCTGTGACAGCGGATGATTTTGAGCGAGCGACAACAGACGCCAGGAGGAAGTATAGTGACTCTATTGGAGCCCCGCGGATCCCAAGCGTCAAGTGGGAAGACGTTGGCGGCCTTGGCGAGGTCAAGTCTGAGATTTTGGACACAATCGAGATGCCGCTAAAGTTTCCTGAACTGTTTTCGGGCGGGGTCAAGAAGCGAAGCGGTGTGCTGCTGTACGGGCCTCCAGGAACGGGAAAGACATTACTTGCTAAAGCCATTGCGACATCGTTTTCGCTCAACTTTTTCTCTGTCAAGGGCCCAGAATTGCTCAACATGTACATTGGCGAATCTGAGTCGAATGTGCGGAAGGTGTTTCAGCGCGCGAGAGATGCCAGACCTTGCGTTGTGTTTTTCGACGAGCTAGACTCAGTCGCGCCCAAACGAGGCAACCAAGGCGATTCTGGCGGCGTGATGGACCGGATCGTGTCACAGTTGCTGGCTGAATTGGACGGTATGAGTAGTAGCGGTGAAGGTGTGTTTGTGGTCGGGGCTACGAACAGACCTGACTTGCTTGACGAGGCATTACTACGGCCCGGACGGTTTGATAAGATGCTGTACTTGGGTGTGTCGGATACCCATGAGAAGCAGTTCACCATTTTAACGGCGTTGACTCGCAAGTATGTGTACTATCTGAGTATTGGTTGAGTTAATCTGACTTGCAGATTTAAATTGTCGCCAGACTTGGATCTGCGCGCCATAGCCGACACATGTCCGTTTACATATACCGGCGCAGACTTCTATGCTCTCTGTTCAGACGCGATGCTAAACGCCATGACGCGGCTCGCGGCAGCAATCGATGTCCGCGTCAAGGCGTTCGACCCACCGGTCACTACCAGATGGTGGTTCGACACCCAGGCTACCGATGCGGACATCGATGTCGTGGTCACGGCTACCGACTTTGAGAAGGCAAGGCTTGAGCTCGTGGCCAGTGTTAGCGAGGACGAATTGCGGCACTATATGCGCGTTAGGAAGAATTTTGAAGGTGGAAAACAGATTGTCAATGGAGATTGGAAGGGAAAAGGCAGGGCTGTTTAGTGTAAATATACTTATAACTCAGAACAAAAATTTATATTGTTTGGCGAGGAATAGATGAAAACCCTAAACTCATGCTGTAATTTAAGTTTATACTATAGAACGGGACGCCGCACGATGTTTGACGTGTCGGTTTAATGGTCTCGAATCTTGAGTGAAGCATCAAGTTTGTTCAGCGACAAAGTGTTGAAGGAAGAAGGAAATTGCCAAAGGTGCTGGATTTATTCGCTTAACTTATAGCTGTAAGCAATTATACTAAACTGAAACTACGTGATCTACAACGATTGCCGGCTTGAGACTGGTCGAAAGCGTATGGTGTTAATGCGCTGATAGAAGTAGTGCTGACTGATATACCAGATTAAATAATAAGTACAGCGTCAAATCTACTTTATGACCTAGCATGGCAACTGAAGATCCCGGTGGAGGGAATATCAAGGTGGTTGTACGTGTCCGACCATTCAATAATCGCGGTATGCTCTATAATTACATCCCATGTCAAACATGTTAACAGTTTTAAGAACGAGCAAGGAATGCAAAATGTACTGTGCAAATGCAACAAGATCAGACTGTGTTGATTCCTCATGATTCTAGTCTGAAGAAGAAGACGTTTAAGTTCGATAAGAGTTACTGGAGCTTTGATTCTGAGAGTGATCATTTTGGTAGGTGAAGATGTTGGTTTATAGAAGGCGTTGGTTAATGGTTGTAAGCTGGTCAGGATCAAGTGTTCAAAGATCTCGGACTACCGTTACTGGATAATGCATTCAAAGGATTTAACAACTGTATCTTTGCATACGGACAGACAGGTTCAGGCAAATCATATTCAATGGTACGTATGGTGCACTGTATCTAGTGCCTACTTACAGTACAGATAGGTTCAAGAGATGAGCCGGGCGTGATTCCAAGAATTTGTCAACAATTGTTCAACAGAATATCTCAGAACGGGTCGGGCGAGAACATGCAATGCACAGTTGAAGTCTCCTATCTTGAGATTTACAACGAACGCGTGCGTGACTTATTAAACCCCAAAAATAAAGGAAACTTGCGAGTTCGAGAACATCCTTCACTTGGCCCGTATGTCGAAGACTTGTCGCGTCTTATTGTGCGGTCGTTTGAGGAAATCGAAGCATTGATGGACGAAGGCAACAAGGCGAGAACAGTGGCGGCGACAAACATGAATGAGACGTCGTCGAGATCTCATGCCGTGTTTACGTTAACGCTGACTCAAAAGTGGCATGATGATGAGACCAATATGGATGCTGAAAAAATGTCACGAATATCGCTTGTTGATTTGGCCGGATCCGAACGCGCGTCTGCGACAGGTGCGACTGGGAGTAGACTGAAAGAAGGCGCAGAAATTAACAAGTCACTGACCACGCTCGGCCGAGTCATTAGATCTCTGGCTGACCTCGCTCTCGGTAAGGCCGTTACCGTGATTCCGTATCGCGACTCGGTCCTGACATGGCTGCTCAAAGACTCGTTGGGTGGAAACTCAATGACCGCCATGATGGCGACAATCTCACCTGCCGATATCAACTACGAAGAAACAGCGTCGACGCTGCGGTACGCTGACTCAGCCAAGCGAATCAAGAACCACGCAGTGGTCAACGAAGACCCAAGTGCAAAGTTGATTCGCGAACTTAAAGCTGAACTAGCTGTTTTGCACGCCAAACTTGAGAGCAACGGCGACACTGAGTCAGCGCCGGCAACGGATTTAGTCTCATTCACAGCGCCGGACGGGACTGTTCGGAAAGTGACTCGGGCCGAGATTGCAGAACAGTTGCAGTATTCTGAAAAATTGCTGCTCGAGGTCAATCAGACTTGGGAAGAACGGCTAGCAATGACGCGAGAGATTCAAAAACAACGCGAGTCCGCGTTGGAGGAGCTTGGAATCAATATTGAAAAAGACTTTGTTGGGCTACATACACCCAAGACCTCGCCATATCTTGTGAATCTAAGTGACGACCCGTTGCTTGCCGAATGTTTGGTTTACAACATTAAACCCGGGAGCACTAAAGTTGGGAATGCTGACAGTAGCACGACGGCGCAAATCAGATTGCACGGCAGCAAAATCCAGACTGATCATTGCACGTTTGACAATGACGATGGTGTGGTGACCATATCTCCAAACGAGAAGGCGGCTGTTATGGTGAACGGTGTTAGGCTGAAGGACCCACGAAGGTTGCATTCAGGTGACCGAGTCATTCTCGGTGACTTTCATATCTTCCGGTTCAACCATCCACAGGAGGCGCTGCAAGCCCGACGTAGTTCTACGACCGTGCCGCCGGCAAAACACAAGGTTGAACGTCGGCATACTCATGAGGAGTCAGTAGTTCTACGGCGGTCTGACTCGCAGGACACGACCGGCAAAGACTCGGCCACTTCGGACTACGTTGACTTCCCATCGTTTGAGGAAGTCAGCGTGCGGTCAGTAACTCCTGCGTTACCCGAGAGCGAAGAAGACAGAGTCGTTGGCGATTGGTCGTTTGCGCGGATGGAAGCTGCGAGAACGTATCTTGGTTCGGACCCGAGCGCTAACATCTCTGCGCTAACGGACGAGGAGCTTGATAAGCTGTTTGATGAGATGCAGAAGATACGATCTAGTAGGAAAAATCGTCCGGAATCATCCATGTCGTATTACGATGACGGTGAGTCTGTGATATCCACGTCTCCTCTTGCGTCACGCGGTCGAAAACTTTATAATGATTCTGTTTCGGAATCTGAAGACCCGTTTGTGCTGCATATGAACGGATCGCAAACATTTGACCATTCGCGCTCAGACAGCTTGAAGAGCAAAGTCAACGACTTGCGCGGGCGATTAGACGGGCAGCGGATTGATTTCGAGAGCAAGTTGCGTGAAAGCATGACGTTGTTGCCGTCAATGTCGCACACGTCAACGACCGACCTGGATTCATTTGACGAGATCCGGAGTCGGATGTCTTTGAAGTCTCCACCGCCATTCGTGATGAAGCGGAAGCCCGAACTGAATCAGGACGAGAAACTGATTGCGCAGAAGGTGTTTGCGATCTGGAGCCAGCAAGGCACGTTGCGGATGATGGACGACATTTACAGACACGCCGTGCTGCTTAAGGAGGCGCAGGTCATGAGTATTGAGATGGACATCGGGCTTAAGTTTCAGTTCACGGTGGTCGATGACGGGTTCGTGTCTGCGTCATCTTATGACTTGGTGTTGAACAATTCTGAACCGCAAGAAGATTTGGCGCTGACAAGAGCGCTAAAGCCGTGTATTGCGGTACGGGTGATGGATTTTGCGAATGCGGTCATTAGAATTATATCGCTGGAGATGCTGGAGTACCGAGTTCGTGCGTTGCGCAACATCTACAATGAGTCTCCAATGTACTCTGAATTACACGGGCTTGAGATTATGAACCCGTTTGCGGATCCGTTCGTGCAGCAGTATTCATACATTGGCGACGCCTACGTGCCGATGATCGGCGTGCTTGACGGTCACAAGACTGAATTTCAGTGCGACATCATCTCGCCGCATACGTTGAGTGTGATTGGACTTGTCAACATTGCGTTGGAGCCTGGCCGCGACGATGAGCAGGACGACAAATCCAACACGCGGGCAATTGTCGCACACTTGAAATCGATTTCCGGGTTTTCGGAACGCGAATTTACGGAAGTGCATGTGCAGATTTTTTTGCCAGAGGGCCAGACGTATCCAGGAGGTGTTTCTACTAGCGATCGGGTCAGTGGGTTTGGCGACAGCGCGCTAGTGTTTGACAGCAGACATGCAATCAGCATCGGCACGCACTTCTATCATCCGATGATGTATCGCGGGATCCATTCGACGTTGTTGCAGCTTAAGATTTTTGCTAGAGTCAGCGCTACGCATCTCGAGATGCTTCAGAGCTGGGACGACATTCAGGAAGACTCAGCTGCGTTTCTACAAGAACCGCAGAACGCGGACAAGCCTTCGCTGACGGCGCATCATGACGCATTTGTCAAACTCGAGGTGCTTGAGTTGTCGGACGCAGGCGTTTACGAGCCAGTTGACATTATGCGGGCGTATAACGACGACAAGGGGTTACTTTGTTTACACATCGGGGTACAGAAGCGGATCCGGTTGTCGATTACGCATTCGTCTGGTGACAGTTTTGATTGGAGCGATATTTCACGAATCTCGGTCAGCGATGTCCGCTTGATTGATCCAAAAGGAGGTCTTCACGAGCCACAGAGCAAAGTTGATAAGGTCGAGCTCCGGCTGATCGCGAAGCCTAAGACTATTGCCAACGCAGACGGGACTAGGACTGTGACTGCGGTCGGGCAGTGGGACTCTAGCGCACACAGTTCGGTATTTTTAGATCGGACCACGACGGACAAGTACAAGATTGTGATGAGTGTGAGCTGGCAGATTGCGGCACCGTCAATCACGTCGCCGGTTGAATTCACGACGAACCTGGTTGGTATCATGCAAGGCCGGTCTGCACGTGCGCCGTCGCGTCTGTCGCTTATGTTGGCGTCTAGCCGGATTGTGCACTCGTATGTCGCGTTGTTTCACGTCCAGCTTCGGCCGTATAATGCAGCTGCCCCGTCTCCGTTGGACGTCTCGAACTCGTACATCAATGGCGAGGAGGTTTTGGGGTCGTGGAAGCCGAGAGGTGTATCGCTTGTGAGTCAGTACAACTATGCGCATTTGGCACAAATCAGACGGGCCGAGCTTGACCAGTCTAAGACGGTTCTAAGTTACACGGAAGTGACAGATGTCGAGTCGTCTGACGAACCATATACCGAAGAGCAGACTGAGCTGCTACGAAAGTCAATCAATCTTTGGCGAGGAATTGACCGTCGCGGGAGCACGTCGACGGCGTCTTTGTTGTTCATGGGTAAGTCTCCATCGACGCCAAAGTTTGTTGCCGATGTGCGGCAAGTGCAAAAGAGTTCTGTAATTGTGAAGGAAGGCTATACCGAGATGCCGGATGACGCGATGCAGTCGTGGCAAAAGCGGTATCTTGAATTTCGAAGGCCGTATCTACACGTGTACAGTTTGCCAGAGATGCAGGAAATGATGGCAATCAATGTTACCAATTGCCGGCTGGGTATACACCCGGAAATACTAGACTCACTTCAGCGGCCGCATGTTTTTGCAATCTACGCCAATTCAGGTACGCATTTGGTGAGCGTCAAAAGTGCGACGGAGTTAGGCAAGTGGGTCCTTAAACTAGGACAGAGTTTTAGTGAGCAGACAATGGAGGAGCAGCATTAGTCGGAGTAAAGCACAATTGAAAGTAGTTTTAATGATTTTTTGAAGACGATGACTTTCTGTATATAAATTTCTAAGTCTTATAGGTTTAATAAGGAGAGAATTTGTGAGTACATTGGAGTAATTAGGAGATGCCATGTTCAGAACAAGAGTGTGAGACTGTTCCCACAGCAGGGTAAACCTGTATTATAGGGTCACCGAGGCTACACTTGATTCTGCCTCATCGACCACACTTTCTTTTCCAGCGCATCTCTCTGCTATATATGTAAAGGCTCTAAACTCTAGCTATGCGGCTTGAAAAATGTGTACCGTTTCAAATTAAGTTCAAAGCTTAACGCTACTAGAATGCTTATACCTGTGCTTGTACCATTATTATTACTTTCGACATTAAATTGAAACATAGCTAAAACTAGAATACACAAAGAACAAACGATCGTGCTAAATTTGCGGTTCAGCAACAAAGCAAGAAACGAAGTAAAAAGCAGAGTATTAAGATTAAGGGATAAACCTTATTAATGTACGTCAAAAAACTTAAAGACACTCGTCCGCACTTCACTCTTTCTTCAAGCCTGTCGTCTTTTTGCCAGGCCCAATGAATGTGCAGTCCAACTGGTGCGATGGTGATAAAGGCACGAAATAATGGTTACAGTTTCATGGTGTTTGTAGCACTTGACTTGTATTTGTATAAGGATGCGGATATCTTCGAACTCTGCTTTACACATTACTCTTTCACTGCCCAATCGTCGCTGGTGTTATAGGCAATAGAATGACACACGTCTGAGCGCGGCCGTATCCTAGCGCGTTGCCGTTATGTATGGCGTTAGATTTGTCAAGGAAGAAGAAACAGTCTGATTGCAAGGAGCGATCTAAGGTGATCAGATCCGAGAAAACTTGGATTCAAAAGCCTGAGAGCCGGGCTACTTTGGATACAATGTTAAAGGGTCCAAGACAGCGAAAAGGGTTTAAACGGTCAGAGTGAAAGCCGATAGTAATAAATATAACTGTGATTAAATATAATTACAACTTGTGGTACTTCACACTCAAAATATAACTATAAACCGCAGTAAGTAGTTCACACTCGTAAACTAAAGTAACAAATCTTTCTGGAGAAAATCAAGGTCAGAGCAACTGACCCATTATTTACATTGTTTAAGCTACTATAATATTATAGTCATTTTTCTCCAGTGACGCACTGTTCTTTCTACGTAGCACCACCATGACGGATGGCGTTGTTTGGGGAGTGAGTGTAGGTCAGTTTAGCGTTCGATTAACACGAAGTGTCCAAATTCCAGGGTTAGGTGCTGTTACGTACGCTACCGTATGGCCAGACATTGGTAATGTATACTGCTTACAACTGACTACCCTTACACTGAAAAACTGCTTAGAAATAATGTAGTGGACTTTGCGGAAAAAGCATCAGACGCCACATCACGCATCGGCGTATTCGCGATATGAGCCAAGCAGTAACAGCTTGACTCATTATCCAACTTCAATGATAAGTTGGATAATGGGTCAAACGCGTGTTCCGGGTCAAACAACACTATACTAGACAGGTTTGAAAGTCAAGAATAGTAAGAAGATTAGAAGCGACAGTGCAGGTCGTGCAGGCATCATTGTTGGCGGCCGAGTATACGAGAGAAGTGGCGTGTCATGGATTAGTACAAAGACATACTGAACCCGAGCGGGCCTCGACGAGCTAGTCAAAGATGATGTTTTGGATCATCAGTGTCCAAATGTAAAGCAGCATCTCAATGGTTTTTCCCGTTCTCGACAAGCCGGCGGAAAAGAGACCATGCACCCAATTAGCCATTAACAATTTAAGAAACTTTTGACGAAACAGTCAACACAGACACCTGACGATGGGATTCGCGATATATATTTTTCCTCGAGGCATTACGTTCAAAGTTACTCTTTTAGGCCACAATTGTTATTGCTAAAAGAAATGGAACGAAGAAGCGCTAAAGCCTTCAATTTTGCAGGCTCTCAAGGCTCATGAGCTAGGTGTTGTGCATAACGGCGTGCGAATTCGTAGCATCGTTGTACGCCCGTCGACCAATGAAGTCTTGCTCATCAATTTTGAACAGACTAGCTCAGTTGAGGCATCGGCACTGAAGACTAAGAAAAGGAAAGACCAGGCTGTGGATGAAAAGATCTTTGGTGAGGACTTCTATATGGCAGATGTAAGACATTTTAGAGCTGTAGACCCTCCAATCCTTACTTTGACCTTTGTCTTTGTATTTAATTCCCATCTCGAGAGGTTTAAGCTGAAATACTTAAAAATGAATATTGTAAAGAGTAAGGGAAACTAAACAAAGAGATATTTGTGAGATTCAGACGTAACTCGAACTAATGACTAAGCATTATTAGCTAACCACCACATATAAACCTTATTATTATTATAAGTAAGTTAAAATAAGGTTTGGTCTGTTCACATTTATTACTCGCTCATTCGCCCCTGGTTCAATCTTCCCACTTTCAGGCTTTTTTATTCCAAGCTTTGAATGTTACGCACAGTTCAAGCGTGAACTTCAAATCTAAAAAAGTCTTTAAAGTAAACAGGAAAAGGGCGTTATTTAATATTTGATTACATAAGTTATTTGGTGTAAGTTTTTGTTTATTCATTCATTCTATTTTAGTACAATTGGAGACTGGTGGCGGCCTGGATTGTACAGCTTCTTTTTGATTTCACATTTTGAATGATTTGTTACGTATTAGTATGACTGAACTAAAAATTATACTAGATATAGAGCATTAACAAAGAGTACACTTCCGATTTCAATCATCGCTCGGTCGTGTCAATTCAAAGAACATTTTTTCGATCAGAAGAGACTCCAGTTCTTTCTTCAAATCACTCTTTTTAATCAATTTGATTCGTGATTGCTCTTTCATGTCTATATTGATTAGCTTGCCTTTAAGTGTCTAACGCAAATCATTTAAGGGTTGCTCATTCACTGGATACTCAATTTCAAATCACAAATAAAATGAATCCAGTCTTGAGCAAATCTCCAGTTTCTCAACGGTCACACGTTTCGCCATTAAGTCTATCGCCGCCTCACATGCCGCAATCCAATTCATCAGCGTCGCAGGATCACAAGATTGTACGCAAACGTAACCGGGTGCCGCTATCGTGCAATTTCTGTAGGCAGCGGAAACTGAAATGCAACCGTGGCCATCCGTGCGAGAATTGTGTCAAGCGTGGAGACGAAGGCGGGTGTGTTTATTTGATGGGAAATAATGGAGCGCACTCCGCGGTCCGGGCTGCGGTTCAGCAAGGTTTGCCTGAGTCTTCTTTTGTGAATGGTGCGACAAATATGACTAAACGCGCTACCGGTGTCGAGTTGCAGAATCGATTAGATAAACTAGAAAGCTTAGTGTTAGGGTATGTATTCTGGTGGAGAGATGATTCAATGTCTGACAACGATGTAGACTTATGCATAGCTCAGGTGCAGAATCAGAAAGTCCCAGAAGCGATGAAGGCATAATAAATCAACAGCGGCATCGACAGCTTTCAACAGGTGAACTTGCTCCAGACGTTGATGCTGTGCGAGAATCGCTTGGCATGATGAAGCTTGACCGGAATGGTATGGCTATGTATCATGGCGAAACGCACTGGGGTGCACTCCTTAATGAGGTTGGTAAATGTGTGCTGACTTAAAAGTGTGATGCTAATGAATTTAGCTGAGTGAAGTTAGAGCGTTGTTTGAAGCCAATAGGCAACATTGGAGTGAATCCGGTGGCGAAGGACAGTATCGAAAATGCATCAGTTTATTGCAGGAAAGCGATTTTCCGTTCACGACGACACAAAAAGTAGAGCGATCAGATATTCTTGGGCTGTTGCCAAGCAAAGCAGATTGCGACGTTTTGGTGTATCGATATTTTGATTTTTTTGATCCCATCTACCACATTGTTCACAAGCCTTCGTTCGAGGACGAGTATGCGCGGTTCTGGAGCTCGCCTGATGATACGAGTGTTATATGGATTGGGATGTTGTTGTCGATGCTTGCGATCGCGCTTCAATCGTACCGAGAAAACGATGCACCTGAGCCGTTTAAAGTAAATGAATTAGACACGTGGCGCGCTTGGCAGAACGCGACGGAGGTTTGCTTGGTACAAGGAAAGTTTATGTTGAAGGGCAGCATTGTCATCATCCGGACGTTGACGCTGTGGATCATGGTTGAGACCAGAGGGTCGGTGCATGGGAATTGGATGAATCGAACGTGGGTTGCGGTTGGGTTGTTAATACGGTTGGCACAGTCAATGGTGAGTTTGTGATTGGATGTGTGAGAAAATGAAGCTGACGCGGGGCTAGGGACTGCATCGGGATCCGAAATGGTTTAATATAATGCCTTTCGAGGCCGAGATCAGACGGCAGATATGGTGTGTAGTCACGTCACTGGACGTTTTGTTTTCGGTCAACGAGGGCCTGCCGTTGACCATCAGGGCTGGTGAGCATGATGTGCGGTTGCCGTTGAATGTCGACGACACTGATATCAGTCCTGAGATGCAAGTGTTACCGGACGCGCGGCCGTGGGAGCTGGGCACGAACCTGACATTTTTGCTGTGTCACTCGCGGATCGCGAACGTGTTGTGTCGGATAGTGTCGGGCACGTATTCGTTGAAGCCGCGGCCGAGTTACGACACGATTTTGTCTCATGACGCGGAGCTGCGGGCCACGTATGCCGGGTGTCCAGAGTACCTTCGAGTTCCGCCGGAAAGTTCCAACGCGTTTGACCCTGCGCACATCATCATGCAGCGGTGTTTGCTTGACTTGCAGTTTCGCAAGGCGCTGATTGTGCTGCACCGACCGTTTGCTGCCCGGGCGGACGAGAACGTGCGGTACAAGCGGAGTAAGGAGGAGTGCATGGATGCGTCGCTGCAGATCCTGCGGCGGCAAAGCTGGTTATACACTTCGCCTGCAGCGCAGGACACGTTGCGGTTGTTTTCGTGGTTCACGGACGGGTTGATGATCAATCATTTCTTCCACGCGTGTATAATGTTATGCGTTGAGCTGTACACGAACATGGACTCGATGTCTGTGTTTCAGCGGCAGACCGTGCGGGACGCCGTGGACGCGTGTCAGCGGATCCATGAGGAGATTGGGAAGCATGATATGGCTGCGTCCAAGAAGCACGGTCTGATTGTTGGTTTGCTCGAGCGATTTCACGAGACCGAGAAGCTGAGTCCGGAGGAGCGGGCGAAGGTGCAGTCGAACATGAGTTCAGTGCGGCGGCATTTACTGCTGTATGATGAAGACCACGACGCGTTTCGAGACGACGGCGGAGAGCTCGAGTTTGCGATGCAGCAGGCTGACATCACATCGCCTGTGGCTGCGGTTGAGAGCCAGGCAATGGCGGTCGGGATGAATGGTGACAGCGACGGGTACGATGTGACGTTTTTGCCTGAGGAGGACGAGATTTACATAGACGCGCCGTTTCGGTTGCGGCGGTTGCCGGACCCGCAGTGGTTGCAGCAGGTGTATGCGAGTCCTCCTGCTGCGATGACGAGTGTGAGTGAGTCTGGGAATCCGGGTGCGATATTTTTGGACTCGATACATGGGAACGGGATGACGATGGCAAAGAGTACAGCGCGTCCGGATGTGAGTGCAGCGGCTGCTGCTGCTGCGGTAGCCGTTGCGGGACCGAGCGGGACCGTGTCGCCTGAAGGGCAAGTGTTAACTACCGCAAACTTGATGCTGATGACGCAGTCACCAGAGAACGAAGTGTCGCATGCGATGAACTGGGAGGAGTGGGATATATTTATGCAAGGCATGGATACGAACCCGACGACATGGAACTCAGTCAGTGCGAGTGGTGGTCCAGGTGACGTGATGCCGAGCTCGATGTTGAACCATGTCGTGCCTGTGATGGGGTGGGAGGGTGGCATGGCTGCTGGGTTAGGACTGACGCCCGGACTGACGCCTGGGATGACGCCCGAGGCGGGAATGATGGACACGTCAGGGTTGGACGACGGAATGCCACCTGGGAACGGGATTGGGTATGAGAATAATGGAGCATATTGAGAAGTCGGAGTTTAATTAATACATTCGTATATATTTGTAATGTGGAGAAGTGGGTTTCGTGGCATTGGGTTAGGGTACTTCAAATATAAATGAGGCGAAAGTAGAGAAGCAGATGAGATGCGCAAGATGGATGATTTTGAGCGCAGCGAGCAAGCGATTATGGACGAGAAGGCCGCGCTTGTAGCGTCCGAACAAGCGGTTCACGATATTGGAGTTGGACGAGGGTATTACGACCGTAGTAAGAGCCAGATGTCGATGTCACGGCGGATAGCACTTGCCGGGTTACCGCCAGTGACGCCGGTGACTACGCGGTCTAAAGAGCGAGCTGCGAGTGCGGTTAATGTTGAGAGCCGAGATGAGGATGAGGAGGACGGGGGAGAAGGTGGTGTGAAGGTTGAGCTTGATTTGGCGACCAATACGGACTACATTGCGTTGACATCTACACTTGAGTTATTGAATTCGCAGCGGGAGAATGCGGCACGGGATATAGCTACGTTGCAGAGATTGAAGAGCGGTGCGGTTGAGGATCCGGGATCGTTTATTGAGAAATTACGTTCAGAAGGGAGAGTTGAGGGTGCGCCGGGGATGCAAAGCATAGTGCGTGCGCCGGTGGTGAAGTGGAATAAGTATGGGATCTCGAATGAGATGCTTGAGAAGGAGGTTGAGAGAGGAGTTGTTGAGCGGGATGCGAGGTTTGGAAGCGTGCGAGTGTTTGGCGAAGCGAAAGGGGTCCGGAAAGCGAGTGTGTAGTGAATGAATGAGTGACGATGCTACGTATGAGAAGGAGTGTATTTGTATAGTTATCATTGTTGAACGACCTGGACTTTATTTTTGACTTGCCATTTCTTCATTTCATCTTCCGTTTTCTTATACTCCTTCATAAGCTGGTCTAGCACACTTTCAACACCTTGCTGGTTTTGTTGAAGAGCAGGAATAACATCAGACACGGTTCGTTCGACCAGTACGCCACCAATCATGCGGAAACACTTCCGGGTTGGTGGGAGTGGAAGTAATGTATCTAGCACGAGTTTATGTTCGTCGGATTCAGACTCGAGTTCACCGATTTTAGACGAGAGTTGCTGGAGAGAGGATTTGTAGTTGTTGTATTGAGATTGCAATTCTAATATTTGTTAGTATTTTATGTGTCAATTTGCGTGTAACATGTCGACGAACCTGATTGTCGTTTGTTGTCCATTTGTGCTGTTTCTTGTCTCGTCTTGTCGTCGTCTCGTCTTGTCTTGTCTTGTCGTCGTCTCGTCTCGTCTCGTCTCGTCTAGTCGTGAAGAGGATGCGTCGACGTAGTGCATGATACAGTACTAGACCCTCAGTACTAACTAGTACAATACCCTCTGTAATTACAGTATAATACCACTTGTACATAAGACATTGTCGGGTCACGAAGAGACAAGATGCACCCAAATCTCGAAGACCCACAGTGGGTAGGTGAGTGAGCAGGTGAGTTGTTACGGAATTATGTACTAATGAGTAGACTGTTCCGACGTCATTAATGCGTTGAATGAGTGTCATGCTAAGCTGAACTTCTTTGGGAAGCAGTTCAAGTGCAATAATATGAGCGAGGACGTGAATAAGTGTTTACACCAAGCACGATTAAATAGACGACGAGAGAATAATCGTGAAGGAAGAGAGAGGAGAACGAGAATGCTTAAAGCTGTTAAAGAATGATGACTACTACTATATTCTGTATATATATATATATCTTACTATCATGATAATGAGATCACTTGCGACGAAATAACTTGCGATTTTCTGTTTGTTCATTGTATTTGTCCTTCCTGAAATGTTAGTTCATTCGATTTAGAGTCAAGACATACCATATCCAAGACTGTCCTACTTCTTGTTTGCCTGCCTTTTCTGCCATTCTATAGAACTGAGCGGCCATGTACTTGTCTTTCTTGCACCCGAATCCTTCAAGTAGACACCACGCTATATGCGTTAGTCACTACTACGTCACGCACTACGTACAACACGTACCCGTCTCTGACATTGCGTCAGGGTCGCCCATGTTTGCGGCGACTTCGTAGTAATGCTTTGCAGCGACAGCGTCAATTTCCACGCCCCAACCGTACCTAAAGCAGTTTGCAAGTTCAAAAATGGCTAACGTTAGCTCTCCCCTGGCCCTCTTCAGCTCGGTACCGGTGGCTGCTGCGTCGCGTTCGATTTCGGCCGACCTGGCCGCCGCTAGCCGGAGGTACACTATGGCTTCTTCCGGGTTTCGTTCGACCCCCCAGCCGTGTCGTAGTGCAAGACCGTAGAGAACTTGGGCCAGTGCGTTGTTTGTCGTGTTTGGGTCTGCCAGCTTGCACAGTATCCGCGAGGAGTCTGCAAGATTGCCGCTTTCGTAGAGCGCGATGGCTTCTTGTAGTTCGGCCTCAAGCATCGGTTTGCGGTACTGTGACGGCTTACTTGAGCTGGTCGACACGGTTGAGACTGTGCTATCAAGTGTGCGTTCGGTCGATGCCAGTTCTATTGCCCTGGCTTCCCAGTCTGTGGTTTGAGATGAGTCCGATACGTGAACTGATTTGACTTCCGAGTTGCTTCTGCTGCGGCCGGATTTGTGAGACGACGTGGAGGACGACCGGAGTCTGAATTTGTCTTTGAATGCGTTGCTTAGTCTGTGTCGTTTGCTTGGGCTTTGGGGTTCTGCCTGAACGCCAGTGGGTGCGTTGGTTTCGTCGAGACCAATGACACTGTTTGGGTCGTTCAAGTGGATGACTGTACGCGGAGTAGGCGGTGCGTCTGAAGTATGTTGAGGTGAGTCTAGCAACGGCGAGGCGTCTCTGATGACGACCGATGGCAGTTCGTCAGACTGGACCGAGACGTCGACAGCGCTGTCGTCCTGTACAGTTGGCTTTGCGACGTACGCCAGTTGAGCGACGTGAACGTCGTCATGGTCGTCGAAGTTTGTGATTCGTAGACTTGAAAGGCCTGTAAGACCTGTAAGACCTGTAAAACTTGCTGGACGAGGTCCGTCTTGGTCGAAATCATCATCGAAAGCAGGGCCGTCGTCCAGACTTACTCTGGGGAGGTTATCCATGGTGATACGTGTACGCCTACCTACGCTCACTCGACACCATATACGCACTGTACTAGTACAGGTAGTACAACTACGTAGTACAGTAGAGACTGTACGCTCTACGCACTATAAAATAGGCACTAGAATATTGTACAAATATTACATAATACATTAAATCATCCGAATCGTCGCAGCTGCTCATTAGTTTATGACATAAGCACTATACAGTCACATACATTGTCTAGTAGCGCCTGCAGTTCTTGGTCAGATTTCTTGTTTAGCAGGCTGGAGTTAGTTAGTATTATATACATGAACATCGTGTAAACAGTTACCTCGGAATAAGCGTCTTTGCTTCTTCAGAGTCTTCGCAAGACAATGATCCTGTTTGTTAATACGATGTCGACATATGTATATATACGTATACATATATATATATATATCATCAGTATTACCTAACTGGGCTATTTCGAACGGGTGAAGGTTCGCATTCTCGGGCGATTTCAGTAAATGTTCAACAGCAGAAACAGTCTCTTCATCTCTAAACCGTGAAAACGTCGTGAGATATTCCTGAGTCTTTCTCACTATTCTAATAATATTAGACGTGTTAACATGTCCAACAGGCGCATGATTGCATACTCATTAGACGACAACTCGTCCTCTTCAATCTCGATATCGTCATATTCTTGCCCGTTCAACTCTCGTTTCCTTTGTCGCATGGCGGCAATCATAAGCAGTCTGGCTTCAGACAGATTCAAGGCGATTAACGGCGTTTCAATTCCTTCATTCGAGACCTGCCTAACTTCAAATTCAGGCCCAAGTTTAAGAATTGAAGCGTCGACATCTTCAATTATTCCGTTCAATCTTCTTGGTCTTCTTGTCGCCATTCTATGAGTGTAGTAGTACTAGCTAGTAGTACTCACAGGCATCTACAGCGTGATACCCTTACCCTATTTACACCCTTTGCGCATCAAACAGCACTGTGCGAATAGACAGCACTGTGTAGAATAGACAGCAGCGGTATAGCATCGAATAGGCAGAATGACAGTGTACTCGCTGTATATTCTTAATAAAGCAGCAGGGCTCATATATCAGGTAACTCTATATAAGGCATCATTACGTAACCACACATAAACTCACAGTACTACGCAGCGTGATTTCAACGATGGACTGCAGAAACTGTCTTCCAACGACTATCTCGTCTTTGCAGGCACATTCCATGCGTACGTGTTCTGCAACCATACTGTCTAGTCAATGCTCATCATAGTCACAGCGTACACGCAATTACAACCAGAATATCTCCAATACCCTCATCCTCGGGCATTCAGGTATTAGAAACCGATACGTTCAGATTACAGTGTTTTCAAACCGTCACCGGTCAGTCCTCTTTTGCGCTCTGTGCGTCTATACGTCTACTAACTGAACAGGCACAAAGTTCCTCCTTATATCAGATCCACGACAACACAGTCCAGACACAATAGTCAGGCGTATTTACGAGCTGTACGCTGATTACGTACTTAAAAACCCATTCTACCAAATGGAAATGCCTGTACGGTGTGAATTGTTCGATAGACATATAACTACTTATATACGAAGTGTTCAATGAGCTATTCTGTGATTGCGTAGCATGTAGTGGTCGCCATAGTAAAATGTGTAAGCGCAAGGGTATTGTACATATATATACACAATGTACACGGCAGCGTCACAATCACACACAATCATCACCATGTCAGACTCTGAATTGCTCCAGCAAATTGCTTCTTTAGCAGGTAAGTCTTCTACTCATACAGAGCTTGCTAAGACGTAGGCGCTATAAACAGGCACAAGACAAACGCCCTTCACACATCTCGAGGAAGACCGTACAGATCTAGAGCAAGTAGAGGAAGAGTAGTGCCTCGTACACATACCATACGCAACCGTACTCTTGTACTTCACCAGTCGTCACCAAGTATCGAGTCTGAATCATCGAAGTTCGTCAAGAAGAATGATCGGCACATGCAACTCATCAATACCGACATCTACACCGACTTGGCCTCTGCTCGCTCAAAAGCAATCCAGGTCTCTCGACGAAACAAAGCAGAGAAAGAGTCCGCAAGGCTCAAGACCATGGCTCAGATGGACCAGGTAGAGATTGACGGTGTCCAGTACGCGGTCAAGAAAGGCGGAAGCAAGCTCATCAGGCTCGGGAATCAAGACGCGCCAAAACGTGCGGTTGTGAATGGAGTTACGTTTTTACGAAGTAGGAATGGAAACTTGTGGAGAAGAGGAATCGTCAAGTCGAAAGCAAGGTACGTGTGCTCACACCCGCCGAACATACTAACAGATAGGGATCGCAAGTCTATTGACGAGCCATGTCGATATTTCACTCTTACCGGTTTATACCTCTGACGTTTACCATGGAGTCTCATGCTAACACTAACTAGGCAAATGCGCTCGAGGTTTATCGTGTAGGTATACTCATGACCCGGACCATGTCAGGTTATGCCAGCTGTACTTGCACAACAAGTGTCAAAACCCCAACTGCGATTTCTCGCATCACGCAACACCGCACAACGCGCCTCTATGCGTGCACTTCCAGCGCGGCAACTGCTCGAACCCAAACTGTAAGTACACACACATGACCGTCCCGCCAGGCACACTCGTCTGTCGCGACTTTGCACTGTTGGGATACTGCGATGCGGGCGACAAGTGCGACAAGCGCCACGTGTTTGAGTGTCCTGACTTTGAGCAATCGGGTACGTGTCCGCGCGGCGAAAACAAGTGCAGGCTGATGCATGTCCGGCGCGCGGGCAAGAGTAAGGAGACTGATGGAGTGGTGTACGCTGATGACTTTGTGCAGTCGGCTGAGGTACCGGCTGATGTCTTTGCTGACGTCAAATTACATCTTGAGCAAGAGGATGCACGTCCAAGTGCTCTGCCTGCCGTTATTAATCTTTATAGCGAAGACGAAGACGAGGACGAGGACGAGGACGGGGACGACGACGCTGAATTTGATTCAGATATGCTTGAAGAAGAAGAAGAAGAAGAAGAAGAAGAAGAAGAAGAAGAAGAAGAAGAAGAAGAAGAAAATAGCCAGGAGGATCCTGATTTCATCAGGTTCTGATATAATGAATAGATAGTGAGATATAGCAAACGTAGTGCAGAGTAGCCGGGTAACATAACTCAGGGGTAGTTCGTGGGCTCGTCGAGGACTCGAAGAGGACTCGAAGAACAACGCGGTCGAGAAACCGAGGCAATGCAGACGACGCAGGTGACGCGTGCGACGCGTGCGACGAATGCAGTATGCGACGTGGCTACTCGGTCAAGTTCAAGCTCAAGTATTGGGCCGACCGAGACCGTACTGACGAATGGTTCGAACGTAGAGTTGCACAGCTGGCGGCATGTTCACGAGCATGTGCGGACGAGTGAGTGATGATGGCGATCAATGGATTGGAACTGGACTGACCACACAGTACGGCACAAACCGCCTGGAATGCTGTCTAAATTGAATTGTTACTGTCGTCGAGGGCTGTCGTTTCTGTTTACTTTTTCATTTTTAGGGTCTTTAATGACTGCTTCGATTGTCATGGACGTGTATGACCGTGTCAAAGCCGTGTTTAGACCTAGTCCTCCTAGGCCGTTTGCAGAGTTGGAACGGACCCGGATTAAAACGCGAACCGAGGCCGAGAAGAAGGTCGTGAATGATATAGATTACTATGCGAGACTGGCGGGGTTAAGAGCATTGCCGCACGACGTCGTGACAGACGACGGGTTCGTGCTGCAGTTATTCCGGGTCACTGATCCCAACGTGCAGGAAACTTCGTCGCGGTATCCTGTTTTGCTTGTTCATGGGCTATTGCAGAGTGCGGGTGCGTTTTGCGTGAATGAGAACGATAGTCTTGCGTTCCAGCTGTGTAAGAGGTACGTTGTTACGACATGGCGGGTGACTATGTGCGATGCTGACGAGTACAGTGGATACGATGTGTGGCTAGGAAACAACCGGTGTGGGTTCAATTATAAACACGTCGAGTACGCGTATAATGATCCGCGTATGTGGGTGAGTGAGTGAGTTTAACGGGCTTGGTCATGACTGACGAGTAGAACTGGGACGTGGTCGATATGGGCACCCGTGACATTCCAGCTTTCGTAGACTACATCCTTCATCACACCGGGCATTCCAAGCTCGGATTAGTCGGGCACTCGCAAGGTACGACCCAGGCTTTTCTCGTGCTCAGCAAGTTCTACACCCCTGACCTCGGGAACAAGATCAGCGGGTTCTGCGCGCTGGCACCGGCAGTCTACGCTGGTCCGCTGGTCGACCGTCCAATGTTCAAATTCATCCGGTACATTCCTCCGTTCCTGTACAGGTTGTTTTTCGGCATCCATGCGTTCATCCCTTCCATGCTGACGCTGCGGCGGGCGATCCCGAAATCTGCACTGACGTATTGCTCGTACGCAATGTTCCATTTCCTCTTCCACTGGTCTGACACCAGATGGGACCGCGCGCTCGAGGGCAGGATGTTCCAGTTCTCGCCGGTGTACGTCAGCGCGGAGAGCATGCGATGGTGGCTCGGGCGAGGCGGGTTCGCCAGCAGACGATGCATTTTCACGGACGACACAGTGTCCTGGTTCGACGCGCGGTGTCCGCCAATGGCGTTCTGGATTGCGCAAAAAGACTCGCTTGTGGATGGGGTTAAGCTGATGGAGCGCATCAAGACGAGCGAGCCCGACGTGGTGGTCATGCGCCAGGTGGTCGTGCCCGAGTATGAGCATTTAGACGTGCTCTGGGCCGCGGATGCTAATGAACGGGTCAATAACGGGGTCAAAGAGGTTTTATGGGCGACCGCGTACGATAGAAGTAGATTTCAATGTCCAACTGGGTGTGAGGACGTGTAGATTGTATAGATTTTTGTTGATATATTACCGTATTAGTCCGAGCCGCTCTGAAACTCATTTTGATCTCAAAACCACCAGCACAAAACCACTCGGGCAATGGCGACGACGTTGGATCAGTCGATCGAGTCAGTTGCGACGTCAGAGTTTGATGAGATTTCGACGGATGAGAATGACGAGTTTGAACTGATTGACCTGATTGAAGCTCATCTTGCGTCGGACGGTGATGACGATGGCGATGACGAGGTGTTTGAGCAGTTGCAGAATCAGGAGATTGAGAGCGAGAGTCCGTCTGTGATTGAGTTATGCGCCAACGATGTGACAGAGGATGGTGACGCGCAGGCTGATCGGACGGAGGAGTTCGTGATACAGCCTGATGACAGCGTGGCAGAAGACAAGCATGTGAATGACGACGAGACTATTACTCAGGCAGCACTGTCCACGATCGCGGGAGAAAACGCACCGGCTGATGAGGCAATTGTTGATAAGCACGACGACGTGAGAAGTGTGCTGGGCGTCACGGAACTGCTTGTTGTTGAGGAACAGACTGTGTCGGAGCTTGAGGATGCGGCAGATTTGGCTGATCGTGCTGGGCACGAGGTGGTCGCTGTTGATGATGGCAGTGTTAATGAACAAGGTCCAGGTCAAGGGTTGATTAATGCGAAAGAATTGGTTGCGGACGAGTTGATAACGGAAGTACCTGTTGCAGAAGAGCCTGTTACAGAAGAGTTTGCTAAGGAGGAGATTGCTAAGGAGGAGATTGCTAAGGAGGAGATTGCTATGGAGGAGACTGCTAAGGAGGAATCGGAGGTAATCAAAGAGCCAGCTGTTGCAGACGATAAGGCAGACGATAAGGCAGACAATAAGGCAGACGATAAGGCAGACGAACCAGCCGTTATTGAAGACCCGGCAGTTGAGGAACCTGCTATTGAGGAGCCGGGGATTGAGGAATCGGCAGTTGTGGAGAAATCCGTTACAGAGGAACCGACTCTTGTTAAAGAACTCATCATTGACGAACCGTCTACGCAAGAGCCTGAGACTACGCACGAATCTATCGAAGAAGCCGAAGAACTACCTGCTGCTCACAACACTGTCAAGACGGTCGCTATCGAGTCTGAATCTCCAGCTTTGCCGGAACAGGAGTCTGAACATGATGAATCCAAGTACTATCTGTACACGTCATTCACTGGTGGGACCATCATGGGTCGCAACATGACTTCTCTTACCAGTAACCTCAAGCTGATGCTGACCGCAAACGGGATCCCTTTTGAAATCGTCGACGTCGCGACAGACGATCGCGCCCGCAGGATCTGGACTCGTCGGTCAAACGGTAAGTTATTGCCTGGTCTTGTAAAAGGTGAGGACGTGGTAGGTAATTATGAAGATCTTGAAGACGCAAACGAGTATGGCGAGTTGCTGGACATGGTTACGGAGTTTGTTTGATTTGCTATGGATGAGTTTGGAATACGGATATATATGTACGCACTACATGCTACGTCGCAACGATAATAATAATAAACATAATCATAATCGACATACCAAACAATAAAATTCCAAAAATTCGTAGGCGCGTTTAGCGTAACTCGTAAAAAGATAACGTGTGGAGGTGGACAACTCACATGGTGAACGAATGCCGAGTCTTGACCACAAGTTCTATATCCTCTAGTACCAGGCCGTCTGTATACCCACTCCCGTCATCCACCGGCGACAGCGGCATCGAGTTGGCTGCTTCAGTCGGAGCAATGATATGTAACATCGTCCCGGTCTCGACCTGCGGCGGTACGGTCGCGCGCGAGACCAGCCATGTCTGACCCGGCGGCCGGAACAAGATGTGTTGGTCAGACGGGAGGTGGATGTATGACAGGTCCGGAGGAGTGGCCAACGCTTTGTAGATTTGCGACGAAAGTGTCGATGAAGACTGCAATGAGAGCGATTGCGGTGCAAACACGGTCGGAGACAGGTCGGCAAACGAAGGATACTTTACAGACACGGTCAAGTAAATCAACTAAACTGTCAGTGTTGGTCGTCATTGCTAATGAAATTTACGAACCAAAAAAAATAAACCAGACGCCAGCGCAAGCCTGTCAAAGTCTTCTTGTGACAATTCAGTCGAGCACAGCACCGGTCGGAACGCAATGTCGGTCGGGGCAACGTACGTCTGACCTTCAGCGTGCTTATTCCAGACCTCCGACACAGACAACGTACTCGCGGCGGCGTTCCGACGCAGATCTGCGAGTTCAGCTTCAAGCTGATCGACCTTCTTCTCCAGATGATCGATATACAGCCGTTTCTTTTCCCGCGACGCTAGAGCAGCGACCCTATTCCGCAACAATCTGTGTACGTGTTTATACTTTGCCAAATCCTCAGGCTCAAGATCGTCTTTTGTTTTTCCCGGTGGCAGTTCTGGCAGCTCCAGCGGCTTGCGCGATCCGATCGTGTGCAGCGGTGGCCTGATGTCAGGATTGATCATCGCCGCTTTCTCCGCAATCGAGCCTTTCCGTCTCCGGACCCGCTTAGTCGACGCCGCGATGTCCTCTGCTGCGGCAGCAGTCGCGGACGTCAGACATGGCGATCGTTTGACGCCGAGCGACATGTTAATATTGGATGTCGTCGTCAACGCAATGACGGGCTTAGTCTTTGGAGATTCCGACAGTGTCGAGTTCAGTGACGGGCTCGAGTCGATGAGTGCCTGTGATGTATTTGAAAGCGGGGTGTCCTGGTCAGGACATGTGGTAAAAGCAGAATACTCAGAGTCCAGTCCGTAAGCGTACTCGGAAAGATAATCAGGGAATAGCATTTGGTGTGACACATTCCTTGAAAAGTCTGCAGAATTCACCAAGACTTGAGTGGTAGATATAGTTGTATTAGCAGCAGCGGCGGCGTATTGTGAATGCGTATTACTATTATTATTATTATTATCATGTCTTGGGACGTACGAGAAGTCGAGATCAGACTGATTAAGTGAGATTTGTGTTGGTATAGTAAAAGCCATTTTGTACGTAATACGTCGTACGCAAAGATCTACTTATCAGTACGTTTTAACAGTATAAACAGTAGACAGAAAGATAGAAAGAACAGAAGGAACGCGGAAAGCAGTGACGATGGAGGAGCGAACCAGAGTCACGTGGAAGAGACATATTCGGGATATTCCGTAATCAGAGTCAAATTTGTGATTTCGGGCGTTTTCGGAGCAGAAAAAGGTTGCGTTCTTTTGCTTTTGTTTCTAATTTTTTAGACGCCGGGAAAGTCGGGTTTGACGCTGTCGCAAAACTGCATGAAACAGCGAATACGATGTGCGCAGTACAAGACCCCTCAAGAGCGTACATCTGTATGCTGTTTGACAGTACAAGACCCCACATATACGTACGTGCTGTAATGTTTTGTAAACGCGTGAATGTTATATACTAATCACGTGACTGTGTGTGCGGCTTGGCTGCTTATCTAACTTCGCCAACTTCGTTCTCTCGACAGTCGCTCACTCTTCACCGACTAAATGGACGATATCAGTCTGAGAGACCTTGAGAATGACGAGGATGACATTACAGGTGATTACGACGCAAGAAATTACGACAGGCAAATCCTACTTCAACATGATCTATCAGAGAAATTGATTACGGACGAGAGCATCCGTCGGTCGCGCAAGAAGCAACAAAAGAAGTCAGTTGGATTCGCTCCTGAGTCGTCTTATAGGCGTATCAATGACCAGCCTGAATCTGATAACGACATTGAAGTAGATGCTGAGCTTCACCTAAGGAATTTAAAGACAAAAGTGGGTATTATATTTGATTTATATAGCGATTGATATTGACAGTTTAGAAACGACGATTGAACTGCTTGAAAGGCTTCTTATTCTCTGTTTTATGCATTCTGATCTTGTCTATCTTTGGTGCTGCTGTTTATGTTGGGGTGCTTAAGAATAAGTTCGGCTTACTTCATCCTTCTGATGGCAAACAAGGTCAAGATGACACTTCAACAACACCTGACCCCGTCGCTGCAAAGACACTCTTGTCAAACGGTACTACTAATTACTATCCCACTACTATTTGTATTTCTCTTGATGGGTTCCGGCCTGACTACCTTACCCCGGAACTGACCCCGGCAATGTGGGAAATATTCACTGCAGAATACTCAGCACCGTTCATGTATCCATCCTTCCCTTCTGTCACTTTCCCAAACCACTACACTCTAGCCACTGGACTGTATCCTTCAGCGCACGGTATTGTCGGCAACACGTTCTTCGACCCGGTCACTGGCGAAGAGTTCGACTACCACAACGACACGTCGTCGCTGCAGCCAAAATGGTGGGGCGGGGAACCCGTTTGGGCGACTGCGACCAAGAACGGGCTCAGAACGGGCGTGCATATGTGGCCTGGTAGTGAAGTGCCGTGGGGGAACAGCGAGCCGGAATATGTCGACGAGTATAATGGGAAGGAAACTTTGACCCACAAGGTCGACCGGGTGCTGAACTGGCTTGACGAAGATTTCACGACTAGGCCGGAACTTATCATGGCATATGTCCCGACGATTGACTCGATCGGTCATAAATACGGCACGTCTGGCCCGCAAATAAATCAAGGTCTTGTTCAAGTCGACGGGTTGGTGTCTTCGATTTTGGATGGCATTGTTGCCCGCAACTTGAGTTCAATCGTCAACGTCGTCGTCGTGTCGGACCACGGCATGGCATCGACGTCGAACGACCGGATCATATTCCTCGACGACATTATCTCGCTTGACGCCTTTGAACATACCGACGGCTGGCCCTTGTTTGGACTACGTCCATTTGCAGAAAACACGACTGAAGCAATGTACAACGCCATTTTGCAAGCACGGGACACAATCAGCACGCAGGACAATGCAGACAGCTTGAAGCATTGGCAAGTATACACCACAGACACCATGCCGGCCGAGTACCATTTCGCCGGGTCGTCGGGCGGAATGTACCAGGACCGTATCGCGCCGATCTGGCTCGTGCCCGAACCGGGCTGGACAATGACGACGCACGCGCGGTTTAAAGAAATGCATTACGACTACCATCCCAAAGGACTGCACGGATTCAACAACACCCACCCGCTCATGCGCGCGTTGTTCATCGCGACAGGGCCGCATTTCCCGGCCGGTACATCGGTCGAACCATTTTACAACGTTGAGCTGTACGACATTTTGTGCAAGTCGCTTGGCATCAACGGCGCACCAAACAACGGTACCATGGCGGGATACCCCAAACTGCTGCCAGAAAACTGGATAGACCCCTACCCTTTCGGGTCTGCCATGCCAGATAGTGCCGCAAACGAATCAAGTACATCTAATGAGTCTGATGGCTCGACTTCGACCGTGTCAGATCCCGAGCAGACGACCACTGCAGACGCGCCACAATCAAGCTCGACCACCTGGATGGCGTATTTTGAAGACAGGTTGAATAACCTGACTAGTTCAATCGACGCATGGCTTGACAAGATTGGCAATAGCGACGACGGAGCTTTACGGCTATGACATTGCGTTTTTATGTAATTTAGTTTTACGGAGTATAGATTGCGAAGTGGAAAAGAAGCTCTTTTTTTTTTTAAGTTTCATGGTGTCATCAACTATAGATTCACAATTTAGCTTTGGGTGCTTTCTTTGTGCTCGCGAGCCAGCCAAATTCCTGAACATTAGCATTGCTGAACTACCAACTCCCACATCACTTACCAGCTTGGTCTTTGCACCAGGGTCAATAATCACGTTCACGACCGTCACGCCTTTAGACGTCAGAGCCTTGACACTGGCGTCGTAGAGTTCCTCCGGCGTACGCGCAACAATCCCTGTCCCACCAACCGCCTCTGCGATCAAGTCGTACCTGGTCTCAAACCCAAGAGCAGTGCTCGGCAACGGCGTGTTTGTCGAATACGCTTCCGGTTCGATCCCATGATATACACCATTGTTATTCATGACAAACACGGCAAGCGGCAACCCGGACCGTGTCGCGGTCTCAAGCTCCATGGACGAAAACCCAAACGCCGAGTCACCTTCGATGCAGACCGGGATCGCGTTCGGGAACGCAACCGCGGCCGCAATGCCGTACCCGATCCCAACACCCATGGTCGCCATCGTGCCTGCGTCTAGCCGGATGCGAGGATGATCGACATCGAACGCCGACCGAGCGACGTCCATTGTGTTGGCACCCTCAGACACGTACACGACGTCTTTGCCGGTCTTTGCGATCGCGTCCTTGATCACCTTGTACGCGAACTGGTAACTTAGCGGTAAAACTTTCGTGTTTGCCTTTTTCTCAGCTGCTGCCATGTTTTTGTCCCGGCTCGCGGCAACAGTTGCAGGCACGCCGGCGCTCTTGTACCCTTTAAGCGCGTGTGTCAGTTGCTGGGCCACGACGCCAATGTCACCTACCAGTCCGAGCTCTGCACCTTTCTGGTTATTATTTCCAATTTCCTCTCCCGAAATATCAACCTGGATGATCTTAACGTCCAATTTAAACTTCGGTGCCGCGCCGTAATGCAGGATCCAGTTCAGCCTGCCTCCGAGCAGCAGCACGACGTCCGCGGTCTTGAGCGCCGCGCTGCGGGCCGCTGCCACGTTCAGCGGCGACGAGTCCGGCACAACACCTTTGCCCATCGGTGTCGGCAGAAACGGCAACCCAGTGCTGTCGATTAGTTTCCTGACGTGCACTTCCGCACGCGCGTACGCTGCTCCTTTACCAATAATGACCAGCGGCGCTTTCGCCTCGCGGATGGCTTTCGCGGCAGCTTTGATCCGATTGAAACACGCAGCAACGTTTGGTGCAGCCGGCGCGTCGTAAAGTTTCATGGTGTCGTCCACCGCGACTTTGCCCTGAATGTAATCAGCCGGTAAGTCGACGTACGTTGGGCCCGGACGGCCATAGTACGACACCCTGTATGCTTTTTCAATCGTAGCAGGTAGCAGCTCGAGCGACGGTGGACGACCGGCGAACTTGGTCATCGGCGCCAACGTCGCGACCTGATCAATCTCTTGAAACGCTCCTTTATATACCTGGTGTGATTCGGATGAACCGGCTAGCAGAAGTAATGGAAAGCAGTTATGTGTCGCGTTGCCAATCTGTAAAACGTCATTAACATACTCATATACGCATAATAAATACATACGCCTGCAATTGCGTGCAACACGCCAGGCCCGCCGACAACGAGACATACGCCGGGCTTACCAGTCATGTAGCCGTACGCAGTCGCAGCGTACGATGCCGACTGCTCGTTTCGGAAACTGACAAACCTGATTCCTCGAGCTATACACGCATCCGCAACCTGTCTCTCTGTTACTATGTCGTCACATGGACTCGACAATTAAAATATTTACCTCAATCACTGGAATACCGACGATGCCGAACACGACCCTCACACCGAGATCGTACAGTGACGATGCAATTAGCGATGCTCCAGACACTTCTGCCATTTCTACTGTATTTCTATACAAAGATTATCAAAATCTTTTCAACTGTATAAGAGAAAGGTTAAACCAGTAGAGTTCAAGTGGTAGATATCAGTTGTAGGGCGCCTGCCTCCATGCCGAGTCCCGGTCGAGGGAATACCCCTGAATTTTACATTACGTCATTAATTCAGGAACCGACTCGTAATCGGACGAACTTTTGATTTTCAGAGGACATTTACTCCATCAATTGTTCGATGAATAAGAAAAGTGTATCGTAGTTAATGCGCAATTATCGAGAGCATTCCGTTGCGTAAGTAAACTACCTGATAAAATACCAGCCATAGGCTGTTACTGTCGACTCTCTTTCGTTCACAATGGACGTTCACAATAGAAAACCACTCAATGACTAGCCACTTCTGCTTCAAGCTGCGCATCTTGTCCAGAACTCCGCTTAAACCCGTACTCTTTTCATCGTATCAGTAATGCAGAGTCAGTTCATAGGCAAAGTTATACTCGGCACAATAGATTATACCGTCTAAACCAAGACCAGAGAGGTACAAGGTACTTCAAGAAGATTCAAGTAGGTTAATCGTTACCCTGTGTGCCGTGATTGTTTCTCGAAATACTGCTCAAACTAAATCAATTGATTAAAAACAGTGTGAACAGCTGTAATCATTTTAAACAGTCAATGACAGCATAATAACACAAAGCAGTCAGTATACCATCCCAGTTACTAACGAGATCCCTATAAAAAGCACATTCTGAGTGCAGCTAAAGACAATCTGGCATAATTATCAATCCCTGAACTTTTCAATATTAATACTATCAAAATATAAATTTTAGTGTATTATATATATACACACGAATTGTACACGCGCATGCTTATAAATACAGAGAAAGAGAGAAAGAGATTGAATGTAAGGAAGTGAAGCAGATGGAGAGAGTGATTGACTGAGAACTATTACTGCAATCTATAAACTGGAGAACCAGGATCTGGAAGACTGAGAAACTAAAACTTGGTATTGCGAGTTGAGACATTTATCACTGAAGAGACCTATAACTGAGCATTGAGGAACTGTGCGCGGCCTTTAAGTCAATGGCTTGGCTGAGAACTGCGGACTGTCAACTTAGCGTCAAACACCTGAGGATTGAGATTTAACGACCAAGGCCTGAGTGTCAGAGACCAATAGTCATGTATAACTCGTGGTAACTTTGCGCTCGTATCTATCAGTTTATACACAGGATGCCTCTGCATCCAGTCACCTGCAAATCTGGGCTGCTGTGCTGGAGGGTGCACGCGTCGACGTTCGGGCCATCGGCTGTCGGACACTGAACAGTACAGTGTCATCATTCGTGGTCAAGGAGGCATCCTTGACATTACGTTCTAAGCTGCATGGTAAGTCCAGCAAAACTTAGAGCACTTGACATTGACTGCACAAGATAGTCCTGACCAGACAATTCCGGTTCCGCCCACAAGAGGATGTCCCCGATGCTTGACACCAACTCAACGGAGTCGGTGTATGCCCAAATTGGCGAGTCAGCGCTATCGTCGCTGGCTACAAAACACCCTTTGGTCAAGTGTCGTCAGTCGCATATTGGTCTCTGTTTACTGTTATTTGTCCTTGAATTGACGCGTACGCAATAGATAATGCATATATTTCGGTCTAGTGTACACATTCACAGCCACCTGTGCAGCTCTACCTAACATCTACGTTTTCACCAAATAACACCGCGTTGTTATTATCAACGCCCGTAGACATGTAAAGTATTAGCTAATATCGCAAACGTGAGAATAAATCTATTTGCATCTTTTCAAATTCATCGTAAGAAATGGCGTTCCCATTGAAGCCGCACGACTCAAAAATTTCTGTTTTTGCTAACAGTAAGGTTTAATCTCTTTCCTCCTCCTACAAATCTCTCACAAATTTTGTCACGGTACTAGGGGCTTCCTAAGTTATTTTACTGTTCCCATTAATGATGACGTTATAGTTTTGCGTAATTTTATTTGTCTTTAGTTGTGCATTTTTTGACTTATGAATCAGCACTCTACATCAAGGAAGATAAAACAATAACTGGCTTGTAGCGCTTAACTTTTTTGACCTACAGTATTAAAAGTTTATCACTTAGCTTACATCTCAGTCAATTATATCTAGCTTATTCAAAAGTCTTCTAAGACTGCTAGATCTGTTCAATAATGGTTCTAATCATGTTACGATAGCAATCGCTGCCAGTCGTGTTAACTTCCGAATTACTTGTAGACCCAACAAAATGATTCAAGCGAGTAGAATAAACTTGCGTGGATACCAGAAATTGTAATAATTGCTGTTATTAGCTTGTCAATTATGTTGAATGGTGAAAAAAATTGATAGCTCCATGGCTGTCCTTCGCCAGTCGTCAGTCGTCTTCAGCGCGTTGCAAAACAGTGACACGATAGTGTATTAGTTAATTAAATTTCAGTGCACAAGCAAAAACATCAGGAGCCTAAGATGTGTGTATTAGTGAATGCAGGGAGCTGCAATACATCCCAACACCAGTTCACCAATAATTCCGACTCTAACTTTGAAATGTGCAGACTCATATTTGTATTTGACAGTTGTATTATTAGAGTAGCAAAACATCATATTATTAAATACACTTCAGTGATAAGAAGTAGCTATAGTACATCATGAATGGCAAATGTAGCAGCAATCTTACAAGATAGCTAACTTTTAGGTTTTCGGACACGCAATGAACATCAGTTTTGACCTACTACTTCAAACCTTAGGCAGACCGTCAGTCCCAATTAAGCTCTCTTCTGTTGGAATTGGTCCAGTTCCGACACTGCTGAAAATGATGCGACTGACCGAGTTTCTCAAGTAATCAAATGAAGTATGGTCGATTCCTTCAGGGCACGAAGCAATGGCAGATGCAGTGGAAGCCTTGCTCGTCCAGGATTCAAGCTCAGGAAGTGCTGCTTTTAGAAGTCCTAAAACAATCGGTTCGTCTTGTTGCAGATAATACAGAACCGCGTTTGGACCGGCGTCAAAAGTGTACGCAGCAACAACTCGCCCATAAATACTGTTAAGCTTTTCAATGATACCAATAACCAAACGCGAAGCATCGTTAAGATAGAATACTGGTGGTGAACTATCTAAGCAAACAGCATGAAACTGATTCGAGTCTCGCATGGTAAGTTGGCCAAAAGTTTCAAAGTCTTTGTTGACAATTGCTGTCGACATTTCGATAAATCTTTCCGGCACAACAACATCTGCTCGGAACTGGAACAGCGTAGAAGTCTTTACTGTAGTCTGCATACCTGTTGTAGAAGACGTCTCCTTCTTGGCAGCGGAAATGACAAGAATCGCTGCCCTCATGTCAGGCCAGTCCTTTTCGGTTGCAATTTGAACAGCCCGAGAGTCACTGCCGTCAACTTCTTTTCCCATCTCCCAAGCGACATAACCACCAAACAGTGATCTGCATGCCGAGCCTGAGCCTTGACGCGCAATTCGAGAGAGCTCGCCGGGAGACTGTGGGAGTTCATACAGGTCAGCAATCGCCCGCACTAAAGCCGCAAATCCAGCAGCGGACGATGCAAGACCAGCAGCAGTTGGGAAGTTGTTCTCAGAAACGATGTGAATGTGATAAGTGCTCAATGGTGGCAGTTCAGACTTGGACTCTTCAACGCTCCGTCGTAAAGCGCGAAGTTCCTTGAAGCACGCCAGCAACCGAGGGGACGAAACAGACTCTTCTTGTCCATTCAACCACAGTCTGTCACTTGTAAACGATTCAGACGCTGCTGCAGTAGTCAGAGTACGCAAATCGTCTTGTGAAAGAGTAACTGAAATTGAAGAGTTGGTAGGCAGATTGAGCTTGGTATCTCTTTTGCCCCAGTACTTTAGGGTCTAAAAGAGACAGGTTAGACTCGTTCTTATAAACTCATTTCCATACTTACAGCAATATTTACCGGAGCAGTAGTAGAAGCACTATAAACCTTCACAGTCATTGTAATTATTCAAGTATACAAGAGATCTTGAAAGCGTCAAAGGCGAGTTCAATCTTTGAACTTGAAGTCAAAGCTGGCGTCTAGTAGTAAAACTATATGTAAATAAATGGGGTTTGTGTTGTGAGGCTCAAATTACTGGGAAGTCTTATCAGATCAAAGATCATACATATATCCAAAGCTATATGGATAGTAAGATTGCAACCCCCGTAGAAATTTTCTATTATACAAATCAAAACTTTTCTTGTTCTATTATATCTAGCAACTCCAAATAGCCAAACCATTTCCACCTATCAATAACGTTTTCTGGCCATGTCCTGAATGAACAGCAGAACAACCAGTATCTGAGACTGATGTATAATGCTCATCAATCAAACTGAGATTATCGGAACCGGTCTTAGACGCTTTCCAGATTCGCACTCGCTGATCAACCGCCGTCGACATGACTACACCGTCAGCCAATTCCGATATTGAGGTCACCGTGGAGGCGTGAGCGGATGGGATTGACGATAGACGGCGTACCAAGTCGAAACTGCCTCCGACAAAGTCTGATACGCAAATGCTGTTGTCGTCTCCTCCAGTAATAATCAGAGTCTTTCCCAAATCTGACGTACTTGAGCTATTCAAAATGCAGAATGATCGCACACTTGATTGATGAACTGGGATCGACCAAACTGGAGAAGGAAACTTCAAATTCTTTTGTGCCGTAGTCGAAACTGACTCAAACAACGCCGTCAAATCCCAGCCTGTAATAAATCCGTCTGAGCTTCCAATCAAAAAGTAAAACTTTTCAGTACTCTTGTAGTAGACGCAACCGGTCTTAAAAATACAGCAAGTTTTGTATCTACCGGAAGATACAAGACAGAATTCTGCAGTTGTAGTGTTAAACGACCATATCTATAGTAGTGTCAGTAACCAGATTGCTTAAGATAGAACTTCGGCATACTTTTATAGTTGAGTCTGAATATACTGTGACTAAAAAGTAGTACAGCTGCCCATCTTTCTCAAACTCTTGAGCGACAAAGTCCATTACGCGCAAATCTGGCATTGCACTTTGAATCGGAGCTGACGCTAGAGGGTATAAGTAAACGTTGTGACCTCTGGTGGTAACCTTCCACACGGTAAATTCTTCTCTAGCAGCACTTGAAAATAAGTAGCAGCCATTGGCCGACCACTTCACTTCTTGAATTCCGGAGACATGCCAACGAAGCACGCATAAATTCGTCAAAGTGCCAGACGTAACTGCAAAACATATCAGTACTCAGACTCGCAATCACTACTGAAGATACAAGCCTTTTCCAACTCGGATACAAGAATCTTCAGCTCCTGTCGCCAGCAAAAACTCATTCGCGTTTTCGTCGAAATTAGAGGTCGAAATTGTTCTTATTTCACGACCATGACTTCCATTTTGTGGTGTTCTGTTTAAAAGCTTTGTAGTTGCATTTTGCGCCTTGATCCAGCATATCTATAAATGTAAGTGCTACACTCTTCTCTAGCTAATAATTTTTGACTTACAGAAGTAGACTTTGTGTAGAGAAATTCAAATGCGTTTGCCGAAACAATTGTGAAATCCCAGTGACGATGTGCTCCACCGCAGACTTCTGAAAACATCTCGTACTGCAAAGTCTCGTTCCAAACAAAAAAATAGTTGTTTCTGAAACCCCATGCAATCAATTCTGTATTCAAGTATGCAGCGCCTTCAATACCGCCTTTAGCAAGACGATTTAATGAAAGCTTTGTTAGGTCCGCTTCTCCCTCTGAATCTATAGAAATACTGCACACAGAGTAACTTCCATTTCTAGAAGTTACCAAGATGTCGCTAGTACTCTCCACTGAGTATGTCATTGTCAAACTGGTGATTGTATCGTCTGATATAATTCTTCGCCAGCATTTCATAGCATTCTTCGGCTCCGATTGTGGAACTGTGTCGTATAATGCCACTGCTCCAAATCTGGAGCCGATGATAATGTGCTTGCCATTTGCATTCACGATCGCCGATGATATTGGAAAGGTTGCAGGTGGTGTCAGCGCTAGCGTGAACTCTGGCTCCATGATCGATTCCTACGCCGATTAAATCTGTAATCATAAAGACATATAGCAGCACTTACTTTGAAAACAAATAGAGACCAAGGAATGTCAGCGCTGCCATATTGTACTAGTAAATATAAAGATCCATCATTGTTAATTGTTATCATATCGAGCACTTTTGATGTAATGCTAGTAGGTGCCCTAATCGTCTCACATTTAGCACTTCCGTCAGTATGTATGACGTACACGACTCCATTTCTGTCTCCAGCGCAGATGTATGGTTTGTCTTTCCATCCTCTCAAAATGCTATATCCTGCAAGATCAGAGTTACTGTACACGATACTCCAAATTGATTTAATTTCATCTAGAAGTATGATATGGCCCAAAGCTGTAGAAAATGCGCATGATGTATTGTTTGTTGTAATATATTGCTTAATCTGTCCGCACTCGAGCCTGTTAGTTTTAAGCCAAAGAGGCCCATTAGTACATACCTGGGTATTCACGTTATCGCATATGCTATTGAACGAAATTGTTTCTCGTAATTCTTAACCTAGTCAGTTCAAATTTCAAGTTCGTAGATTGACGTACTTGATTGTGAAGGTTTTTCAGATACATCCCAAAGTCTAATAGCACCATCTGCTCCTCCAGTCGCCACGATGTCTTCATCAACCTTGCATACGGCAAGAGACCATATATTCCGGCCACTATGACCTTCCCATACTTGCTGACATTCCAGTGTCCCGTTGTCATAAGCCCAGACACGAGTTGTATTATCCTCGCCAGTACTTATGATGCAGTCATCCGACAAATACTCTAATTGCCATATTCTGGACAAATGTCCCCAGCCCACGGCAAGACATTGCTGCGTTTCCAAGTCCCAAACTCGAATTGATCGGTCGTCGGAGCAACTAATCAATTTTGAGCCGTCCTTGGAGAAGCAGACATTGAATATTGACCCTTCGTGCCCCCGTAGCTTTATCGCTTTCTTTGTATCATAAACTGACCAGATTTCTATTTCTCCAAATACAGTTCCGGCAGCAATTATAACGTCTGTGTCGTCTGAAAACACTTCGGCTGAATACAAAATGCACTCGACTGATTTTGCAACAACCTTTTCTAGCGATTTTCGATTTAAATTGATCCGTAGCAGCAAATTATGTGCTGTAACCAAATATGCATGATCTCCTTGGCAATGACCTGCCATAAGCCAGTCTTCCATAACATATTCCTTCACTTTATGCCCATCTAATAACTGTACTTTTGCGATGAACGCAAACGAGTAAGCCCCCCATACTAAAATAAATTCCGCACCTGCTCTCAAATCAGTCACTGTCTTTGTTACACCCGACATCTAAATCGCACCAACTGCTATGCCTTGAATTTTGCTGCGCTTGAATAAGTTGATCTCAGTTATTAGCTTGCCAGTTTGCCAGTTGTACATCGCAAGTGATGTACCACAGCCTGCCAGTAATTTTTCAGCATTACAAAATGCCAGTGCAGTCACTGGTCCGTAAAACGACAGTTTCTTTGTTGTATTAGCATTATCGTCGTGCTATACTTAGCAAACTATTTACCTTGATATTCATAGCTTCCTTCATTGCAAATGAAGTCTTTTGCAACCATTAAAAAAACTACCAAAATACTCAAAAATAATCGTTAAAATACTCTTCTATAAGTCACTATAATTCTTCATGTTATTGGCCGTAGACTATTCAACCAAACAACTAGCAATTTGTTCTTAATGTTCAATCAAGTTCAGATTTTTTAAGCCGCACGTCAACTAATTGCCGGGAATTTAAAACAATCTTGCATTGAATAAATTACTAATATTTATTCTGAACTACTCACAAGCATACGGGGGCGACATCACGAAGACTGGAATGGCATCTAAAAATACGGCTAGAAGTGATAGCTGTCCAGTAAATCACAACGAAAACCAGGAATCATGTCCGGCAAACCATTCTTCCCGAGATGTTTGGCTTAAGAACAACTCGCCAGGCGCGATTCCCTCGAGTGCACAGCCAATCACACTGTCTACGGCTGAAGGTCTAGGAAAAAAACGGGAGATATCATCTATTCCTCGTGCAGACTCCATTGCCGCGTATAATGGCGGAGAAGGCGGTCATGGAGGTGCCGTCAAAGGCTCTTCGAACTGGGTCTATCCTTCTGAAGAAATGTTCTTCAACGCAATGAAGCGGAAAAACTGGGACCCGAACGCAAAAGACATGAAGTCAGTAGTACCTATCCATAATGCTGTGAACGAACGGGCATGGATGGAAATTTTGAAATGGGAAAGCACGACTGACGCTGGGAAGTAAGGCATTGAATCAGTTGAACCGGCAAAGATTTATATTGACATTACAGGTGCGGAGGTCCCAAATTGGTGTCATTTAGTGGTGACTCTAGTAAGGTAACACCCAAGGCGAGAGTAAACATGCTGTTTGGATATCAACGCCCATTCGACCGTCACGACTGGGTAGTTGATCGGTGCGGAAAGAAAGTCGAATACGTTATTGATTTCTATTCTGGAAAACCGAACCCTTTAATTCCTGATATTCCAAGTTTTTATCTTGACGTGAGACCAAAATTGACTGCGGAAGGAGCATGGATGCGTTTCCAAAAATTTGTTGGTCTGACGTGAGTTATAATTATGGAACGATAACCAATATGTATAAAATCTGATTTTGAAGGCGTTGATAGCAATTGTATTATATATATCTCTTACTGATTTTACTGATAGTGGAACCCCGTCTATATACATCAGCAGATACTGACATCGACGAAAGATAGTCGTTAAACTTCTTATATATACCTTCAAATGCTTCAAGAAGATTTTCTGATATTTGGTCAATCTCTTCCAATTTTATAGAATCCTGCTCCCCCATAGGATTCATACCATCTTGAAGTCTCTCAATGTTGTCAACGTCAGACCAGTGTAAAATCGGTTGTTCGTAAAACTCCTCTAAAACTGTAAGCGTTTTGTCCAATTCCTCTAACACTCTTGGTATGTCTCGCTGTACAGTACCAAACGTGTCTTCGCTCATCGAATTCACAACAAGGTTTGATAAGCCAAAAATGGCGCTAGATACCAAGTCGGGATTGTTGATCAACATGGACACTCGGCGTTGAACTGTACATCTGAATGGCACACCCAGTGGAGAACGTAAAAATGTAACCGCATAAACAGCTACTTTACTTTTCACAATCTGAAAGTACGATCCACCTGTCGCGAGCTTCTCGATCACCCAAGACGACTGCGTAGCCTTGGGATCCTGTAAACTATCAAGCACTCGGTGTTCGTTTTTGACCGGTCCCGCCGGCTTGGTTCCTCTTGACAGAAAAACGTTTTCCTTTCGAACTTTTAGTGGAGCAGGTGTTGGACTTGTAAATGGATCTGGCTGCGGAACAGTTTGCTTTAGTTTTGACTGCTTCGCGTCTTTAGATCCTTGAGCAGTTTGAAAGCGTGTCCTCAAGTCTTGCAACACTAAAAGACATTCAGTCAATATCTGCTGCCAGGCTGTTGGCTTTTCTGTATCAATGTAAATAAGTTCTCGTCTTCGACCATCGCTGGAAGCAATGTAGGACAACTCCTGAAACGCCGCTGCCTACTCACATTAGTCCACGTCGCTAACAATAGCTACTGTATAATACATACTCTTGCAAAACGTCTTTTGCTGACTCTCAGACCCGAAATCAGTGTTCCATTTGGATCGTTAGATTTGCTACTGATACATTTCCCGCGATGCAGAGCACCAACACTCATGTAAATTGTAAACAGGTCATTTCCAATATTCCAGAGGAAGTTCAGGTAAAATGTAAGTAGGAGGGAGTGAAATGGTGCAATTGGGAATGGCCCTAGAGCCGAAGATCTATGTAGCCTAATACTGTTAAAATTGGCAGAGAATTTGTTTACTCAACGTACGTCGTAAACATTCGAGCAAAAGATAACGACGATCGCCAGATGGAGCCGCGGAAGAACATGTACACTGGAACAAAACAAATTGAAGTAGCGACAGCACATAATGCTGATTTTTTTATTGCTGGAACAAAGGCTTTTTGGACCTTGGACATCGGATTTGCCTGACTGGCATAAGCTTGACGGAAAGCAGCAATAACAGCGACAGCTGACAACATACCTTCACTTTTGCAAGCATGATCCTGTCTTGGTCTTGAGCCAAATGTAACGTAATATAAATGAGAAAAGTAAAAATAGACAAAGAGTTTAGATAAATCCGTTTTTCGTTGAGCTTTGTCAGTTCAAACTCTCTTATTATGCATGTTAGCAGTTGCTACCTTCATGCGTAGCTGGAACATACTGTTTTGGTAGAAATATGCTGAGATTTGTAAATTTTCCATAATATATGTATGCTAACAAGCAACAGGATATTCCATAGACTATGAATGCCCTTACAAAATTGATGTGAATAAGTCGACTGTATATTTCGGTTGCCAGACTAGATTTGACAGTATTTTCGACTTAGTGAGTAAGCTTGATTTGATCTTTAGAGTGAACGCATCATCATACCATGAAGCCTCGCTTTCCGTATGCCGTAGACAAAAAACAGCGCCGCAAAACCGAGACCAACAGTAATTGGTGCGAAGATTCTCAGTATGGCTGTAAGTCGCATATAGTCAATTGTCTGGAATCTCAACAGGTCACCAGCAGTACTCACATCGTTGCAGCAGAGATACCAAAGCATTCAAAACAAAAACAGCAAACACAGTCAATTTCGACAGATGTCCAAATCGAACTTGCATCACGGAAGAGTAATAGACTTGATAATGCACTGGTTCTGGTCTTCCAGCAGCAGCTAGAGGCAGTGATCGAACAATAGCCACCATCGCGATCTATAGCTGTTATCTATTAAATTAGTTAAAAAGGCAGCAACTATATCGCATAATGCCCGATGTCCAATTATTTGATTGCAAAGTGACGTCTACGCGATTTATCGATTTTGCACAGGCCTAAGCCGGGTAATCAAACGCGTGGATTGAGTAAATGTAAACAAACCGTCGATTGCAGAATGGCACCGCGTCAAATTACAAGCGGCGCAAAATATTTAGCTGTTCTAAACACTTCACCAAGCTTTTGCCCTCTGAACTTGGTTGAAAATGCCTTCTCCTGGTGGGCAACAAAATCTTTCACCTATTTTTCGTGAGCGATCTGTGACCCAGTGGACTCCAGTGCAGCTAAGGGACCTGAAAGCTAAATTAGAGCGTCAACTAGGTCCAGAGTACATTTCTGTCAGACCAGCACCAGGTGGTGCCCGTGTTCATTATTTAGAGGGTTGGAAGGCTATCAACTTGGCAAATGAGCTTTTTGGTTTCGACGGGTGGTCATCTGAGATTCGAAATGTATGCGTTGATTACGTACGATACTCCTTATGTTAACTGTGACGACAATAATTAAAAGAATTAGGAGGATGTTAAGGAAAATGGCCGACTTGACGTTGGACTATCAGTAATTGTTCGCATCACGCTACGAGATGGCACATTCCATGAGGTATTGAATGAAGTGCTTCAGTATATGACACCCACTAATTCGTGAAGGACATTGGATACGGACACATAGAAAATGCAAAGACGAAATACATGGCATACGACAAAGTAAGTAGGCTATGAGCTATATTGCATTTCTTGACCATTTTAGTGCAAAAAAGAAGCCACAACAGATGGATTAAAAAGAGCACTTCGAAATTTTGGCAACTCTCTTGGAAACTGCCTGTACGACAGCAGCTACATCAAGCAAGTCACTAAGGTCCATGCTCCTGCAGTAAGTTCTGGTTTGTGCTAGTCGCGCTACTTATTTAATTACATTATTTAGCGCCAGTTTGATCCTGGTGAGCTACATCGTGCCCCAGATGTGAAGACTGCGCTTGAACAGCTGCGCCGACGGAAGGATAAAGAGAATGAACGAGAGCAAGAACAGGCACAAAATACAGAGAATACAGCACTTACAACATCTAACTCAGGCCAAGGTTCCAGTCGGCCACAACACCCCAAGCCAGAGAATCTGCCTAACAGGCCACCAATCAGACCTCAAACAGCGCCAAGCCATATGATGAACCAACCCAGACGACCGGCAGTACACACTATGACAAACGAGTCTAATACACCGAACATACCTAGAGAGCAGGCCGAGTTTGATGAAATGGATTTTGGTAGCGATCTGATTGAAGAGTATAATGGTAAGAGCGGAATTTATAAGCACAGAGTTCATAAGAGGTAACGAAACAGAGTTTGATGAGTACAACATAGGCTTAGACGATTTTGATTTTGAAATTAATTCGTGAGTACTGTATTAGACGCTGATAAAAGTGAAGTTTAACGGCATTAGCGTGAACGGAGAGATTCTTGTGTATCCAAACAACGAGTTAAACGAGGCACAGAACAAATCAAGAGATGACACTAATGATCGTCAAAGTACTCCCTGTGACATCAGAGTACTGAGTGATGTGCCGCCCAACCTGCAGAATTTTACAAATGCTGCAAATACTCCACAACCTGCCAAACCGAACAGCGCAAATAATGGTTACGGTGAAGATACCCCTAGTGTCGATAAGGTAGGGTTTTTCAGTGCACGAGTAGCAGAAGCGGTTCAGAAAGACGAACCATTAGATGGCAAGGCGATGTTTGATGTTAGTTTTCAAAGTCCGTCGTTGCGAAAAACAGTCGATCATTCCGTATCACGGCCAATCTTAAGATCAGCTGTTACCCCGCGGGCCAACTACGATAATCCACGTCTTAATAGCGGAAGAATGATTGGACGACCACCTGATCTTGGTAGTTCTACTGTGGGACATACCGGGCGACCATTGTTGTCAGTTTCATCGGGAACTAAGCGACCAGGCCCTTCACCAGAGTAAGTGTTTCGAAGATCTGGGTGCTTCAGACACTAAATATTTAGGATTGCTGTGGAGTCGAATACTGGTGATTCTGGAGAAGAAGCTTTGAAGCGACAAAAGATTTGAAGACAGGATGACAACGGTGTTAAGCTTGACGTTGAGCTTGACGTATATATTATGATTGCTGTATCTAAATCGTTCGTGATCGTTTCAAGGATTTGAATTGATGATGAATGATAAATTTACATAGCTTGTACAGACCAATCAGTGTAGCTCCTCAAACCTTCCCGACTCAACCGCCGTTCGTATAGGGTTTTCCACTTTAACCACCCCATTTTGTCGCATTCTGATCACTGTCAACAATGCACTGTTCATGCAAAAAAAAAAAAATACCTTTCAAATAATACAAAGAGCCGTTCTGCCTCGCGCTCTTTCTCCTCGTCCGTCATATCTTCCAATGACGGCAGATCTTCGGCGTCCAATCGCTGGCCAGTAATAGGATTAATTTGTGTCATTGATGGGCTCTGCACACTGCCTCCTGTGAGGTCGTCCGGGATAGGAACATTATTCGTCATTAAAAATCCAATTGCATAGCCGAGACCAATATTATGCACAAACTTTCTCACTGAATTTATTAGTATGGTAGAATCAAAACATAAAGCTATCCGTACCGTCTTGCTCACTGAGATGCCAGAGCAACTGGAATATTACGTCCTTGCTTTTGGAAAGAGCAGGATCTGATGTAGCTTGCAGTAACTTAGCAGCTAGCGAAGCTGACTGCCCCAAAGGCCTGTCGCGCTCACTATAAACGTCAATAAATGCTTCAAAATAAATTTTATAAAACACTACCTGTCGCTTGGTATGACTTTGCTTTTGACGAATGTGATAGCAGATTCTGAGTTGGTCTTGTCTAACAAAGTAAGAATTAAAAGTAGCAATAGAGAGATTGAGTCATCTGTATAAGGCAAACTAGTCATAACCTGCTCTAGTATGTTGAACGTGATCTCGAGAAAAGAAGTTGGAGAAGTACTAGGAAAGTAAATGCCATCAACTACGGGAAGTTTTAACAAGCACGCCAGGATGTTCGACACCAAGTCAAATTTATGCGGTAGTCGTCTTACTAAGTCGACTAGTAAGGAGACAACAAGCTCACATTCGTCGCTTATAGTCGTATGGAGTAATATGTTGAAAAATAGCTTGCACGTTTCTTTTATTGCAGCATTTGACGAGTCTGATATGTCCCTCTTTGAAGCCTGGCGTAAATGCTAAATTTTTCAGCATAAGACTCCACTTTAAACACCTATCACGTACTTCAATCACATATTGTTGCAAGATCTTCGTGATGGAACCTTTAAAGCCCTTACTCCCCACTGTGGCCAAAAACATTACCCGCCCAACAAGAAATTCCTCGTCAATAGATGAATGCTGTTTAAATATCAATAACTACTCTAATAAACCACGGCCACACATACTATATATTGCTGAGCAAACGAAAGATCCCAATCAGCTCGAAGTGAAGGTACAAGCAATAAGGCATTGGCAATAACTCTTAACGCCTCTAACCGAGTTTGCGTATCATTTTGAATCGACGCATACTCCAAAATCACACTAATGTTCTTTATACAGTCAATTGGGAACTTTCTCAAAAATCTCACACAGAAGTACATCTTGATTGAAAAGCTCGACAGCTATTGTTTGATCGCGACCGGCAATTCTGAGGCCGGAAAGTGCCTGTAAGACATCTAGTCACAATAAGCCAGCTTAATAATTTACAGACACGTTACTTACTTAAATCAAAGCTAGGTGCGGCGCGTAAGCTACTTGAAGCGATGCGAAGTTGTTCGATCAACGCTTTTGCGTTGTCAACTCCCAAGTTCATGTTGCAGTATTAGCTTAAGGATCATTCCAGCGTATAATGGAAGTAAATCACTCTGTCGTAACAATTTACTTCAACAAATCTCCAAAAAAGCTATAAGAAGACAAGAATGCGCCTCTCAATGACAAACAGATCCGGTAAGGAGAAGGGAAGTGAGTATGATGTCTGGATTCAGGGGTAAATTAACTTTGCGAGTTGGGCATTTTGGTCCCAATAAGATTTTGAACACCACGCACCCCATCAAAGTCGGGGTCAGTTTGACGAGAATGGATACCAATGATGTGGCGGCAAAGCTGACTAAAAGGTTTAAACAGGCATTGACGAAAGAGCGGGAAGAAGACATCGCGCAGACACAGGCACAGATTCTGGCTCTACCTCCTCGGACTCTTGCTCGACGAGGACTGGCGATTTTGAACTTGAATGTGTCCAATATACGAAGCGCTATGGGCGGCACAATGGTGCTTGAACTTGAACCTGACAATGCAATTACCTCTGAAATTGACAAAATTGTCGGCATTCGGACTGGAGACATCGTTGTAAGCCATTATGGTTTCTGGTGGCATTGACCTTACAATTATAGGCGATAGAGAAAATGCCCTCGACTACGGAAAAGCGGACCAAGCAAGCAAACAGCGCTAGGGTAGAAGGCGTCATTTTACGTGTTACAGCTTCTACAATCTCGGTATCAATTGAAGACCAATTTGGAGACAAAGCACTGGCGCTAGACGGCCGACTATGGGTCGTGAAATTAGTCAATGCAGTGACATATACTCGGTACGGGGAATATTATTCTGATTAGTCTTGTAATAACCAAGATGCATAGTATGGACGAGACTTTAGAGAAACTGTCCAAGTTGGTCGCACCAACTCGACTACAAAAAATAGTGATGGGTACTGTAAAACCTACTAGTGTTAACTCGATTGATCCGCTTGAGTTCTTTGACGTTGGTCTTAATGAATCCCAAAAAGAGGCAATAGCATTTGCTTTAAGCGATAGTGAAGTATCTATAGTTCATGGGCCGCCTGGTGTATGCTTCATTGTTCAAGTAGAGATATGATAGCTAACATATGTCAAGACTGGAAAGACTTATACGGTTATTGAAATTATTCGTCAATTAGTGAAAAAAGGCGAGCGTGTGCTGGTATGCGGACCCAGTAATATATCAGTCGGTAAGCTAATTTTTTGTAATCCATCATGGTGAAAGCTAACAGAAAGATACGATTCTTGAGCGTCTCGACAGCTTGGTTCAGTCGGACAAATTGCTTCGCGTGGGACATCCAGCGCGCATGCTTGCTTCTACTCAGCGCCATTCGCTTGATCTTATTCTTCGTACATCCGAGCCCGGCCAAATTGTACGCGACATTCGACATGAAATTGATGATAATTTCTCAAAGATCAAAAAGACACGGTCAGGTCGCGAAAAATCAGCTATCTATCAGGACATCAAACAACTACGCAAAGAGTACCGCTTGCGCGAAAAGAAAGCTTTGTCACAAGTTTTGAACTCGGGATTGGTTGTCGTGTGCACATTGCATGGTGCGGGGAGCACTTTTTTGTCTGGCATTGAATTCAACACGATCATTATTGATGAGGTATCGCAAAGTTTGGAACCACAATGCTGGATCCCTATCATTGCACACCCAGAAGCAAAAAAACTGGTAATTGCGGGAGATAATAAGCAATTACCACCGACTATTAAAGCTTCTTTTAATGAAAGAGTCTTAGGCACCACACTGTTCGACAGACTGGTTGCCGCCCACGGAGACAAAATCAAGCGATTGTTGAATGTGCAGTATAGAATGAACGATATCATAATGCAATATCCGTCTGAAGCGATGTATGGTGGTCAGCTAATTGCAGCCGATTCGGTCAAGGACCGTGTGATGGCTGATCTGGAGTACGTCAAAGCTTCAGAAGAAACGAAGATAAAAGCTTTGTGGATTGACACTCAAGGCGGCGATTTTCCAGAAACGGAAGACGCGGACGACAATGGCAGCAAATCGAATGATCTTGAAGCATGGCTGGTCATGCAGCAGATTACAATGCTGGTAGACCAAGGCATAAGGTTAAGTGACATTGGCGTTATATCACCATACAATGCGCAAGTATCTACGATTGCAAAACGGGTTGAGGCATATGTGGAAAAGAGCATAAAAGGAGTGGTTGGCGTGGAAGATGGGATTGAAGTTTCGTCAGTAGATGGGTTCCAAGGTCGTGAAAAAAATGCAATTATTATATCTCTTGTAAGAAGCAACGACGTTGGAGAAGTTGGCTTTTTGAAAGACGATCGCAGGTTAAATGGTTCGTGTTTGGATTAAAATGGTTTCAGTGTGCTCACTCGATTTAGTTGCAATGACACGACCGAGACGGTATCTCTGCGTGATTGGCGACATGGAGACATTATCACGAGGCTCTAAGTTCCTGAAAAATTGGACAGATTGGGCATCTGAGCACGCAGAGATTCAGTACCCAGATGTCGGCGACGTTTTGGAATTGGCAATGCGGTTGTCATAGATATGTATTGTACAATAGATGTAATCATATAGAAATCACCTGGCTTTGCTTGCTTGTAAGGAAGCTTCTGCACAGCTGTTAGCATTTATCTTATCATGAAGGGAGAAAAACTTACCTTTTCGTGTCGCGTCTTCTAACAGTGTTGTGTCAACTCCAGATGCTGGTAGATGCACATATCGCACGACAGATCCTCTTATAAAGACATTCTTTACTGCGGACTAACACGCATTAATCACCTTTTCGGCATTTGAATGCATTTTAAACTCACCAAATGTGGGTATTTGACTTCGTCCAAAACAGATATATCATCCAACTTAATATTTAAAAACTGATCCACAGATTTTAACGTGCCACGAATCGACATGTCATTCTTGAGCTAGAAGTATCGTTAGATCTGAATTGTGAACATGTCGTAGTTCGCACCTCTATTACGACCTGGTTTGTCTATTAGTCGTACACACATCACTAATCATTAATATACGCACTTCCTCATCAATTAGCGTCTTGAAAAAAGAAAAGAACAGCATCTTGACATAAAATTAGCATTCAACGATACAAATGCTACAACTCAAACAATCCCCGGTAAGTTAATAACCCTTACCCAACATTTGTATTAAGAGATAAGTTACCCTCTTGAATGCAGAAGACAAAGAAACCCTGGTTCACTTCGAGACTGGAGATCCACTCGAAAAGTGAACCTTTTCACGCAAGACTTGGGATCTGCATTTGTAAAGTTCTCTTACAACAGTAAACTTACGAAGTCCAATATAAAAATACTGGTTTATTTTGACATAAAACAGCATAGAAAACTATTCATGGTGACAAAATGATTGAATTTTAGATCATTCCCCTAGCCATAACCCTACGCCGCCCTAACCACCATCTCAGTTAACCCTTATAAGTTCGTGATGGACAAACATAAAACCAGCGTCGCTCGCGTCGTCTGAGATCAGGGGCGTGTTTTCGTCATTCATGAGGTCTATAGTCTGTCCAGACTCGAGCTCGAGTTCCCATGCGACGAGTTCGAACGGGTGACCGCGTTCCCGCCGGATGGATCTGAAATGCAGTTTTGCTGGTATACCTTTCGACCCGATCACATTGTAGCTCAAGTTGACATCGCCGTGGACGATGTCGAGCGAACCCGAAATCCACGGGACCGGGTCTTTGAACCTGATGTTGGATCCCAGCGTTTGCCGTGCAAGTTGGCTTCGTCTGGCCGAGTAGAGTGTTGAGTGCACAGTTCAACTAACTGACCAGTACATAGAATTCTGGCCGCTAAATAAGCAAGATCTGTGCAAGATAGATTAGTAAATTTGGTGTTTTTACTGAAGACTCATTTGAGCCTGAGGTTAAGTCTTAACATTTAGAGCAAATCATTTCGCTGTTTGGTGTTAAATAGTTAATTGCTGAACGAGGTTCTCGTCGAGACTTCGCAGTACGGGATTTGCATCAATAGATGAAAAATCAACTGGAGCTTATAAATTTCCTTATAGCGACATCAAAGCGCCGTTGCATGTTTTGCGCTGTACGCAGACCAGCATTATAAAAGCTACAACAACTGCTTTATTTCTAATAATCTGGTTTTGTCTGACTTGTATAAAAAATACCCCGAAGACAGACCGAGATTAGTGAATGCTGCTACCGACATAAGTCGTCCCAATACGTAGAGCCAGCTTACTCGGTGTTTAAAGAGCAGGAAATCATAAACACATAAATGCGCCAAATAACGACATTCAAATTAACTGAACACAGGAAAATAAGTTGAAAAGCTTTAGTATATCGGAAAGATTCCAGAGATGTATGAAGGACAACTGTGGGGAAGAAAGGCATGAAACCCTATTGTTAGCAATAACCGAAACTTCTGAGTTGTGCGGCTTCACTGTGAAGTCGCATCCGTACATGAATGTTAGCAAATGCAAATAGATTAATTTACACATTTACGATGCCGGCTAATGCTATTTGCACATACAATCTGACCTAATATCGTTGACACACTTTTGATTTTGGCTTATTTTATCGTAGTATATCTAGCTAAAAAGTAGGTGTTCAATACCAACTGTACAGGCAACCGTGAATACACAGTCAATGTAAGAGCATTATATATTGCGTGCAATTGAAGAAAAAGTTGGCAAATTGACTTAGATTCAGTTACTGAGACGTGAAGCTATATTTGACTTACAGTCAAGATCCGCAAAGACGATAGGGATGCGCTGCCTGATTAATAATCATGCCATGCATCAACAATTTAACTAAAGCTACAACAAAAATTTAGTGAAAAGTAAAGAGAGATAACTATATTGAAAAATAAAAACACACATAGACATATACACACACATACACACACACGCAAAGACAGCTCGCAGGTCCCCACCCGCAAAATTGCTTATACTCGCATTGCATAGAACAACACAAAGACAGAAATCTGGCTAGCAGTCAAAGGCCAAACCTCAAATAGCCAAAGACTACTGAAAGATGAGTCGAAAAGATCAATTTAATATCCAAACGATCGCGAACAGAAAGACATGAAGGATACCAAAGCAATGCCAGACCGATACTGGACTGGTGTCAGACTGATACCAAACGGTACCAAACACAAACAGGTAGGAAAAAGTAGCAAGAACAAACCAAAATGCCAAAAGACGCAGAAAAGCCGGAAAGACACAGACACAAAAAGACACGAAAATCTGTGATCACAGCGTCTTAAGTCTTGATACACATACAAACAGTGCGTTTCTGTCGATACTCCCTAGTCGCGACTGACGACACTTGACCAAAGGGTGTTTTGTAGCCAGCGACGATAGCGCTGACTCGCCAATTTGGGCATACACCGACTCCGTTGAGTTGGCGTCAAGCATCGGGGACATCCTCCTGTGGGCGGAACCGGAATTGTCTGGTCAGGACTATCTTGTGCAGTCAATGTCAAGTGCTCTAAGTTTTGCTGGACTTACCACGCAGCTTAGAACGTAATGTCAAGGATGCCTCCTTGACCACGAATGATGACACTGTACTGTTCAGTGTCCGACAGCCGATGGCCCGAACGTCGACGCGTGCACCCTCCAGCACAGCAGCCCAGATTTGCAGGTGACTGGATGCAGAGGCATCCTGTGTATAAACTGATAGATACGAGCGCAAAGTTACCACGAGTTATACATGACTATTGGTCTCTGACACTCAGGCCTTGGTCGTTAAATCTCAATCCTCAGGTGTTTGACGCTAAGTTGACAGTCCGCAGTTCTCAGCCAAGCCATTGACTTAAAGGCCGCGCACAGTTCCTCAATGCTCAGTTATAGGTCTCTTCAGTGATAAATGTCTCAACTCGCAATACCAAGTTTTTAGTTTCTCAGAAGTAGATTTTTGAGAACTCTTTTTAAACCAATTGCGCACTGATTTGAGCTTGCGCATGGTCTCAGTCGCTTTAGTGGATGAGATGGGAGTGGTCACTCCATCAAATGACGCAGCTGCCCTAGGCTTGAGATGAAGGGCACGGCGCCAGAGGGACTTTTTGGACGTCGGCCAGCAACACGCGACTGGTCGGAATTATGGGCTACAGTGTCCTTGATATTGAACTTACGGCGGGCGGCCCGTCTTGGAGTGGAACCATGAACGCTTGATTCTATTCTCTTCCGTCTTAGGAAGACCCCCGTCGAGGTTGTCGGTAAGGACGGAAGTTGGGCCAGTGTCTGCGGTCGTGGCCGAAGTGGACGAGGCGGATACGGGTAGTGCAGGACATTGCGGTGGACGACACAGCGTAGCTGGCGCCGGTTTACAGCGGGGTATTGGAAGTGACGTACTCGACTGCCGAAGTAACTCTGGGAGGTTTGAAAAACATTCTGGACGGTTGATTAGCTTGACTTTGATAGGTTTTAATGAAGGAAAAAAGAAAAGTTAGCGGGGCAGCGCGACGCGTCTGGAGCATACCTGCCATTATTTACATTCTACCCAATTCAACTAACGTGACCAATTGCTGGTATGGTCTCTTTCGCTGTTCTGATTACTTTTTACTTGTTTATTGATTTTGGTTGACTTTACTCAGGTGTTTGATAATGCTTGGTTTACGCTTTTTTTAATACGTTAAGCGTAGAGAAAAAAATGTAAGATGTCCTTTAACACAGAAACCGTTATTTGTTTCTGTGCTTACAACTCTAAACTCGAAGCTCAATATCTACCCCTAAAACATCACGTGATATATTATTTGCTGGCACCACACCTAACCCACGTTTGATTGTGGTTGAAGATTGTAATTTTCGTGAAGCGTAAAGTAGTAAGACCAATTTCGTGCAGCTGCTACGAATGATCCTTCTAGTCACAGTAGCGAAAGCATGATTTCTCAGATTCTGTCATTTTCGAGAATATCAGCTGCGTTCTTGCGGCGTAATGCAGCTCCAGGCGTGTCATGGTCTTCGCAGCTTCAGAACCGGCTACAACAAGTACGAACTTCCACAATCAGAGATGTGTCAATAGTGGATTCGTCTAGGGGGATTAAGGTGCGGTCATCGGTCAAGAGGTTATGTCCAGACTGTTACGTAAGTTGTTTGGAAGCGGTTGTTAAGACATAGTCTAATGTGACTATAGATTGTTATTAGAAAGGGAAGAGTACTTGTTCGATGCAAGGCGAATCCTAAGCACAAACAGCGTCAGGGTTAGATCAAGTGAACTGGCGCAGTTAGTTGAGCCCGAGATGAAGTTTGTTATTTTGATTTTGTATATAGGAGTTCTCTTCGACGTTTAAAGTATATAATGCATGTCCACGGTATATATTCTTTTACAACTACTTCCTCGTAATTTTACTGCGATATCGGACAATTGAACTGTAGTTTACCAATTATATTATTGTATTTCAAAGTTGGTTATCCCCAATTCGTCACTCAGCCCTTGTGTGTTCACTGCAAGTGCCTTCTTGTTAGCGTCGACTCGTAAAATGTATTGTCCTGGAATAGCAATTATGCCAACATAACGGAATCCCTCCTTTCGTCTCGACTTGAAACCAATCGGTAGTCGTTCTGTAGCGTCACTCAATATAATGTTTTGTTCCTGTTCGAATCAGTAACACATAACTTCAACTAATTCTGCAGTTCTGCAATACATACATTGTCTGTCGCTATTAGCGGGCCATGAAATTGACGTCCATCGGTGGTCGTCACTAGAAGTGGGACTGATATGAATTGTGAAATATTTATGCCACTTCGCGGGCCTCTACTAGAGGAATCCATAGTACGGTAAGAATTGATCCTGATACGAGATAATTGCTTTAGATCTGTACCGGCAATTGACTGTACAGACGTTCTGCTAAAAATATTACCGCATGCAGATACGCGTGACTCAAGTGAGGCCACAATCTAGCTTTTCAATTGTGTGAGTATGTTTATTCACATGTATCGCGGGCCCATCGTAAGACATGAGTTCTAACCCTAACCAGCTCCATTTTTCACTTACATGGCAACTGGGTATATTATTACAACAACTCAATATCATGTCTACTCTCTACCGTACAATTCCGTACGTTTGGCATGTTCCAAGGGTACAAACTTAATAGTTTTGTTGTTATACCTGGGCACGAAGAGTTAGTCTGTAGCACCCTTACTCGTTTAACCAAACTTACCCATAGTCTATAAACAACTCTTCGCCTTCCTTTATGCGTCGCTTGGCAAAAAAGGCAATTTTATGTATACCGTTGACAAGCAAAATGCGTGCATGACAATTAGGGCTGTGTCGCGAATGATTTATGAAACGCAACTTGTCCCCAGCTCTTGTTGCATCGACACATTGATCTGTGTATGTTAATGGGAGTGGAATTTAGCGCTAACACATCAAAACAAACCTTTTGATGACTCGAACAAAAAGCTGACTCCGCGCTTGTCGTATAACTTGCTAGTGGGATTAGTCTGAATATCTGAGAGATAATAGACAGTCATATACCCTCGTCTTTCTGCTTCGTCTTGCGAAATCAATTCGCCTTTGTATTCTCCAAGATATTCATCTTGCTTGATTGGCTCTCCCATAAAGAGCCCCCAACCTGCAACATTACTCGGACCAATAATCACTCTCTTGCCAAGTCCCCTCTGTAAATTCACATTCTTACAGAAACGCTTGTTTTCGACAATGTCACGATTCTTAGGATCCAGAATTTCGTCAGCACCACAAGTTCGACACAAATCAGGGTCGCACTCGCGATTCCATTTAAAACACTCGCACGCGCTTGTGCCGCACCTACTCGCGGTGCATCGACAGCCTCTCCATCGTCTGGGACACGAAGCCGGACATGCGCAAGATTTCTCACAAAACACTTTGCTAGATACACATGCACAATTAACGCCACATGGACCCTTGTGCATACAAGGACTAACGTTTCCACGCTTGAGGTGGTTACCACTTAAAGAGCAATCGTCTGGATATATTGTAGACGCCTTTCGTTTCCTCTTATGTAACCCTTGTGGAGTATATGGATCTGACAAGTTTAACCTGGATAACAAAGGTTTATTAGCCTTAAAATATTTTGGCGTCAGCTTAAGTTCATCTAGCTTGAACTGAATCTAAACAGAGTCAGCTAACATCTCTCGTACCAACGCAAAGTATAACCTCGTAACATGGTCTCGTCATCATGGTCGTGAGCAAACATGATGTTCGATTATTGCTCATCATTACACCGCCGGTCATCTTAATGAGTGATATCTCACTGTCGGACCATCGTTGCAACAGCTCGCCTTTGTCCGATTTCTACAAATCAGCTTCTGCAGAAAAATAACTTGTCTAGGCATTACATTTAGATAGCAGTCAGCTGAACAAGGGACTAGATCCGGTAAAAGTTTGTTTGCTGCAGTGGATAAGTTTGAAGTATTAGTTTCCTGTAAAGTACTGGTTCTGAAACTTCCATTGTCACCCATAGTGAGGTAAGCCGGCTCTTTAGCACGATCAGCACAGTGAAGCTTCTCTAATCATATTTATTACCGTGCCAAGAACACTCGTGCGTGTGACAGAATGGGCAATGCAGTGATGAGTAAGAATCAAGAGCATATACTGGTGATGACTGAAAGCTTCGCAGCCTGTATGAAGTTAAAAGTGAATACCAAAACTCTGAACGTGACGTACGATGATCTCTTATCTTCAATGAAAATGTCTGTAGGATACACGTTGAGTATCTCAAGAACACTGATTCTAGTCATGTCTTTAAATATGCGACAAATCATATCGACCTTTGCGAGACTGCGGTTGTCCAGCTTTCTGGTATGCTCTCTCAGTAGCTTCTTCTTCTTCTCATCCATTTTAAACTTATCAGGCATCACCAATTTCTGGGATTGTGTATTAGAAGTAACGTGATGTAGAAAGTATCCCATAAGTTGACTTTTGGACAGTCCGTATCTGGCCATTAACTCTAAGAAATTGACAGACAAAAACCTGGCTTCTAAAGCAAGCAGTCAGAAAAAGCGCCAAGCATGTTATTTACGCCTCACTTTCTCGTTTGAGTAGTTCAAAGTGACTGTCAGTTCTGTCCTCAAACATTTCTTCCAAATTCAGACCGTCCTCTTCGCCATTCTCGCCAAAATAAGGCAAGTATCGCAAAAACTCATCATCTTCAACATGTATTCCACTGGAAAGTGGTGTGTAACTTTTGTATAGCGGTAACGCCAATTGACATGGAATCGGCACAGACTCAAATCTTAGCTGTCGTCTCGTATTTTCGTGTTTCTTAAACGACTTTCTGAATCAGTGATAACTGCAAGCACTAGCATACTTGATACATACATCCACCGTAAATTTCATCACATTCTTAGGCGAAGTCTTAGCTGTCGGCATAAAAGCAGACAAAGTATAATCACGGTAACTCCCTGTCATAAACGCGTCTTCCACAATAGCACCTTTACCTTCTCGGGCGCCTTTAATAAGATTCTAATCAAGTCAGTTAACTTTAAAGTTTTACTCATAGCAATAACTTATTGACGCTTCATACGTTGACTTCGCTTTCATGGATCTGGCGCACTTCAGTGATGTACTGGCGGAACTCACGGCGAATCGCCTTTTCGCTGAAATCCCCAAATCGAGCTGTCGACATAATTGCTTATGAACTACAATAAGTCTTTGCTTTGTAAAGCCTGTCACCCAATTATATTTAGCATTATGCAACTTGACGCTTTCGCAGGGATGAATGTTCTGTATATATTCCAGGGGTATTCTGACAGAAGAAAAGCTCAAGCGTCTATCGTAGCTAATCAGCCAGAACTACATCGTTTCAAATATCAGGTTCCTTGAACAAATCATGGTCACTATTCTACGATACAGTCGTGAGCCATAAAGTTACTAATATGCTCACTGTTGAGGTATACAGCATTCACTCTTTTGTAGTGTGCCCGTGCCCATGGTAAAACATTCAATCTCTAACGGTATTCCCATATGCAATAGAAATATGCAGTACCAGCATAAGCGAAGATCAAATGATATAACAAAATCGCTTCATAATTAAGATTAAGTCGTGAACAGTACCATTTAACTCAACATAGATTGTACAATATACATGCTATTAAAATAAACTCCAAATAACTTTTTTGTAATCTAGAATTTGTTGAACTGCTTCTTTCCTCCCTCAGTACTGTTGATTCTAAGAACGTTGAATCGGACAGTCTATTATACATGTTAGTATTATTCTATATTTACACAACATTAGACCAATGTACCTTGGAGATAGGTCGGCACTGGCCAACAGTGACAACATCACCGTCAGAAACACGGAAAGCAGGGGAAACGTGAGCAGCAACATTCTTGTGTCTCTTCTCATATCTGTTGTACTTGGGAATCTTAAGAACAGTTAGAATTGATATGAACAATACCAGAAGCAGGCAAACATACGTAATGAAGATAGTCCCGTCTTATGATGATGGTTCTGTGCATCTTAGTGGAGACAACAGTTCCAGTAAGAATACGTCCACGGATCGAAACGAGGCCAACAAATGGACACTTCTTGTCTATAACAAACCGAGTCAGATTTCCTTCTTTTTGAGTTCCAATTTTGTAATAAAATCCATACCAATATAGTGTCCAGTAATAGCCTCCTTAGGGGTCTTGAATCCAAGACCAACTTCCTTATACCAACGCTTGGTAGACTTCTTTCCCTTGGTCTTCGCGTTAAGGAAGATGTGAGGTTGCTATAAACACATTCATGTCAGCATACTCTGATCCATAACATAATTTGTTTATGGTTATTTTGACTGTAAATACCTTCTGGAAAGCACGCTCAGCCTGAACTGTCAATTCCGTTGCCATTTTGAATTTGGTTGTTGATGTTGTTGAATGGACGACGTGGTGTTCAATGTCGATATTCCCACAGCTAACGATTCGTGTACACAAATTGCTTCAAACTGCACGGCAACAGATCAGCGTGACTGCGAATTACGAACCCTAAGTAAGGGTATCTGCTTACACTTTATAAAGGGGCTTGTAAAATATACCCTAACCCGACTGAATCTTTAAACTCTGTTTGTTTACTGTTGTTTGTTTACGTTTCTGTGTTTGTGCTGCTTGATCTGCTTCTCACTACTCGCGTTACCACCATCTCGGGATTTATCTGCAGCTATGCCATCACCTACAAAGCCAAAGCAGAGAAAGTCAATTGCGTTTGGTTTTAATGAGAATGCTGATACAGGTTCCTCTACTGGCCGAAAGCGCGCCAAAAGTTTAGGTGTTTCCGATGATGTAACCTTACCAATGGCAAGAAAACGAAGAACAGATGGGCCGTCACGCATACCGACAGCGCCTCGAAGTATTTTAAAAGCATCAAATTCTGCTTACGACGATAACCATACTGTAATCGGTGTTATGCAAGTTGCACTCAAGGAAGAACCCACAACAAGGCCCCCAATGGATCGAAACAGAAGAGTAAGTTTTGCTCCGGAAGCCACTTTGCAGTAAATAAACCGTTATTTAAATGTATTATCACGTTTGACTTTTTTTTAGTACGTTTGACATCAGTCCGGAAGACATTCGGTCGTTCTCAGCAGAATCAGCGGCAAGCACACCTCAACAGGGTGTTCCTTTTGCAGACTCGTCAGCACAAGAGAAAAGTGCAGTGTTTTATCGGATGGGTTCTGCTAGCCCTTTGCGAAACTCACCGCTCATCAATCGAACACCGCCGCGTGCTCTCATACAAGATTTTGTGCAAGATGAAAACGATAGTGAGGTTGAAATGGAGGACGTCACTGACGTTTTTGAAGATGAGTTTGATACAGCCCTTGTGTCTGCTGATAGACTAGAAACAAAGCCTTTGGTATCACCAGGCCCGTCGCAAGATTTAATTACAACAACTTTTTTCTCCCCACTTTCGGCTCGCAAGGAGTCCGAACAGAACATGACAACAAATGATGACAGTGAAGGCGATGATGAAGGCGACACTCAGGCAATGGATGTCACGACAGCAATCGGCAACACATATACCAGAAATCACATGGCCAATGAAGACGAGGATGAGGAAGATGCAAACAACGAAGAGACCATGGACGTCACAAAAGCAGTCGGATGGATCGAAGATAACGCTGAAGAACAACCCATGGACATGAGCACTGTGGGTGATCTTGAAAATGGTGACGATATTACCAGTACTGGAGTCATGATGGACATTACCATGGCTGTGGGTTCTATTCAGAGTAATGGGCACCCCGTCGAAGAGGAAGAAGACGTCACCGGAGTAACTATAGACATTACTCGTGCGATTGGTTCAATTCAACCCAAGGAAGAAGCAGACGATGAGGATGACGCTGGAGTTACTATGGACATTACACGAGCAATCGGCTCAATACAGCCCGAAGAAGCAGCTAGACAAGAAGAAGATGACACTTTGCTAAGCGTTCCGATGGATCTGACAGTAGCGGTGGGCAAGTTGGAGCAATCACCAGTCGCCAAGATTCATTCCCCTGTTATTAGCACTCAGTCGCCTGTTGTGAATCAAGTGGGTACGCCGCTGAGCAATCGAAAATCTAGAGCATCTGATCTTGTCGGCACACCACAGAGCGTTCGCAGTCTTAAGCGAGAGTCGAGTTTTACCATCGGTCACGCGACTCCAACAAGATTGTCATTTTCTGCGAATCCTGCAATTACGAGCACTGCCAACATGGAGTCGCCAAAAGCATCACCGTGTCGAAGAGAATCTTTTAGACGCAAGAGCTTGGTGGACGAAAAGATCCCACTGTTATTTGATGGACAAAATGTTACGATTGGAACTCCTGATGGACAAAAGCTAAAGAACGATATTAACAAGACGTTATTTACCTTCAGCACCAGCAGTTTACAGAAGCGCATTCAAAGTTTGACTCCAAAGAAGGCGTCTCGCACGCCGGTCAGACTTCCAGTTAATTCAAGTCGACAGGAATCACTAGAGTTTTTGAAATCGGAAGAGCAACAAGCCCTAACAAAAATCTACTCGCCGTTGAAAGCAGTCTCATCAGCGCTGTCGCCAGTCAAGGCAAGCATGTCAAAACCAGTGCCGAAGTTGAATCACTTGGATGCCCCAGTTTTGAACTTACAGCAAGCCATCAATACGCACGCTCTCTCTCCTAAGCCTGCAGACCGACGAGATGTTGCACCAGAAGACGAGTTTTATGAGCCGTTGTCTTTGAATGACTTTTTGAGAATGGCATCTGTTCAGTTTCTGGAAGGATTGAATACTAAGAGAAGAAATACTAAATTTTTCCCACAACAGCCAGCTGCAGAAGCCTCATTTTCCGCTACTGTTTTGGCCAAGTATCTAGAGTATCCAGCATTGGAGCTCTTTGAATTTGTACGTGAATTGTTTAACGCACTCCCGTGGTTTGATGCTAACTAATACAGAGCTGCAAGGAGCTACGCAAAAATATCGAAGAAGGCAACGACTTGTTTGAGCGATTGGAATCCGAAACTATTGAAGAGAATCCGCAACTTTTTCGCCGGTACGTGCAGTCATCTTTAGATAGCCAGGCTGCATTCTGTGCTCAATTCAAAGTTATCAAGAGTTTCTCGCGTCTCCAGGCCAAAGGAATATGGTATGAGTGGAGATCAAAACTATTTGACGGTATTTTGGGTACTTTGGCAAAGAACATAACGTTTCTGAAGGAAGATTGTGCCAATCTTGCGAAGCTTGAAGAGACAGTAGAGCCAACAGTTGCAGACATCAAAGTCAGACATTCAGAAATGAGAGCTAGACTGGAACAGCTAAAAAAGCGGAAGAATGATGCCGCGGACTGTGATCAGGAAGAGCTCATGATTATTCGCGAGAAAGTCAGTTTGATTGAGCCAGACTGTCAGGAAAAGCGGAAGGTGAAGACTGGTTTGGTGGAAGAAGATGGACGATTGTCTGTTGACATAAGTGCAATAACCGGAAAAATTCAGGAGACTCAGTCGGCCATGCCGAGCCTAGAGCAAGTCATCGAAGACAACAGAGGAATTGATACTGGGACAATTCAAGTCGTTAAAAACGAAATACATCAGATCGGGCAGCTGTTCAAATGGGAAATCAAGGCAATTACCGACAACTTCCTCGTGTTGAAATACGACGGTGAATTAGAGCTTGAGATTGATTTGCAAACTAAAGCCATTCTCCGAGTTGGTACCTGCAGCACAGAAAGCAGCCAAGTCGATGAATTCTTTTTGCGAATCATGCGCAACATTTCGGATACAACCGCACTTGGTCGTAAAATGCAAGATATTAGTTTAGTGTGGCAGCAGTGCAAATACTTGAAACAGGAAATCGACATGTTGTCTAGCAGCTACATTACAGCCATCAATCTAGATGATGATTCGCTTACAGCGAGATCAGAAATTCTAATTGCCAAGTCAAGGACTAAGATAGTGGTCACGTATGCTTTGCGGACAATTGACGAGAATAGTGCAGTTATTTTATGTGAGCCTTGTCTTGAAGTGGTCTATGGCAAGACGGACAAAAAAGGGGATTATTTACCACGACGGCTTGAGATGTCACAAAGAGGGTTATTGCAGAAAGGTTGTGACGATATTTGTCTGTAGGATTAGCAGATGTTGTTTAGCAGGTGTTTTTTGAGACAGCACGTGCTCTTTGTACAATAATATCGCTTTAAATGTTTATTGGCTGCACTCCCACATGTAGTTAGTTGCATTAGCACCAGTACCAGCGACAGTAAATTAGAGCAGACGTAATCTTACAACAAACAACAGAATGCTCTATTGTCTTTTCGCAATAAATTGAAAACACGAAGTCTATACAAATTGCGGACGGTGGGCGGCCGAGAACAAAGAACAGAGCTGTAAGTGAATGGGGTGCGCGGCGTGAGAAAACCCGGGGGGGGGGGGAGTTAAAGTGTGAGCACTGACGACAGGCACCGTCCCACGGCGGACCTAATATTTTATGTTGGCGAACCGACTGCGATTGAGACAAAGACTACATTTTCCAAGGCTTCGACTGTTTCCAATTGTAAATTCTCAGGCATTCACTTTTAATTCACGTACTTCAAAAATGCCAATTGATCAAACTGAGACCAAGGTCGTCTTGACGTCACCGACTGATGCATCAACTTCGGTCGAGATCTTGTTGCACGGAGCCAATATTTTGTCATGGACTGTCAAGGGTGAAGAGAAGTTATGGCTGAGCGAGTATGTGTGCAGTGAATGAGTTCACGGGATCAATTGAGAGCTAATTGCGAGACCAGAGGTGCGATTCTGGATGGTTCCAAGGCTGTTCGAGGTGGTATTCCGTTAGTGTTCCCGGTATGTGTGTGTGCATCGTGTACAGAATCGTAGTTAAGAATTCCAGGTTTTTGGAAAGGCTGTATCGGGTCCTACTGCTGCATTGCCACAGCACGGAGTTGCTAGATTATCAAAGGTATTTTCTCAGGTGATGTTGATTCGAGTTTGATTTTAACAATGATGTAGTGGGAGTTTTTAGGCCAAACGTCGGCTAATCCGTTGACTGTTCAGTTTGGACTTGGTCCCGAGAACTTGTCTGATACCCTCAAGAACGCATGGAATTTTGATTTCACCTTGATTTACACCGTTGCGCTCGGCGAGGATACGCTCGAGACTTCGCTGAAGGTTGAAAACACTAGCACCGTTGACTGGGACTTTCAGGTCTTGTTTCACACTTACTTTAAAATTCCTGTATGTTAAGCTATGCTGCTCGGGCAGAACTTCACTGATTTAGTATCTAGGATGTCGACAAGGTTCAGGTCCACGGATTGGACAGCGTACATGTTGTTGATAAGGTCTCAAAGTCAGAATTCACGTCCGTAAGCGAGCCAGTCACAATCTCATCCCAAGTCGACCGTGTGTACGAAAACATTTCGGCAGAAGTTTCAATCGTTTCAGAGGGCAAGACATTATATGAGATTTCACGAAAGAATCTCGACGACGTTGGTATGTACCTCTGTTCACAACAAAACGGTCTAGTTTTATTAATTTTCTAGTCGTCTGGAATCCATGGGTTGACGCGTCCAAGAGCATGAGCGATTTCAAACCCGAGACTGGATACAAGACCATGATTTGCGTTGAAGCTGGAAGTGTGAGCAAGTGGACCACGCTTCCTGCTGGTGAGACTTGGGAAGCAACCGAAAAAATCAGGGCGCTGTTGTAGATGTAGGACGATTTAATACTGTGTGTCAAATAAAACTGAGATCCATTCCGAACAAAACTTATCGCGAATCTATGTATGCTAAATTTATGTACAACCCAGTCTAATCATAATCTAAAATCTCCATCTTTTCAAAATCCTCAACTTTTGGCACAGGCAATTCCGGTGCAAGATACATGTTGCCTTCATCGTCGTACCGTTGCCGGTCGCGTTCTGAAATAGTGTAGACCTCACCGACACACATGTTCAAGCTACCGACCAACTCCACATACCGCCGCTGAATCTCCAGCGCACGTTCACGCATCCCGCGCCGCATCAGTCCTTCGACTAACCGTCGCCCGTCGCCGCGAGTCTCGTTTATCCGGTCAATCAACCGGCCGATGGAGTTGATCAGGTATTCTTCCTCATACACGCTACCTTTCTTGCCCCGCGCGCGCTTGCGCTCTTCTCGCCGCCGGTTCTTGACTGTCTTGCGCGATGCACCAGTTTGTGCTGTGCCGGCTGTCTTACCGGTATATCGAGTAAACAATGACGCCGAAGTTGACATCTCACTTGGTGCTATCGACACGTTATCCGGGATATCTGACTCTTCTGCGCCTTCGAAATAGCTCATTGGATCCTCCAGCTTCTTCACTCGTAGCTCTCGCAACCTTTCAATCTGGGCATTCAATTGACCTCTGCAGTCCGACAGCAATTCCGAAATTGTATTAAACCCATCGACCAAAGCAGGTTCAAGCAGCTCATGTATGAATTTAGCTGTGTTTTGCTGCAAAATGATACGAATCGCATCAGAGTAAAAGAAACCTTTGCAAAGCGCCAGCACGGCCTCTTTCAAGTCACGACAGTATTCAAGGTACACCGTAGCCGAGTCCTTGTACTGTCTGGCTTCCAACAATGCTTCCGCAAGTTTGAGTGACACATCGTGAACATCAGATTGAGCAGAATTGGCCATAGAACACACGGCCAAGGCTTCACGCCAGTGAGTACCAAGCACGTACGAATCTAACGCGTCATTGTAATCGCCCAAAAGTTCATACGCCAATCCGGCTTCTTTGAACTCGCCATTCTGCTTCAAGTACTTGGCAAACAGCGTTAAAATTGCATACTGCTTGATTGGCTCATACTTATAAATCTGCAGCGCGTTTTTGTACAAGACATGCTTGACAATAAATCTCTCAACTTCGGGAAAAATCTCTTTCCCATCGTCGTCATATTTCATCCCGGTCAAATGCGTCAATGCCTTTGCATGTCGGCCAAGATGTTCGTCTAGTAAAAAGCGTCGCCGTAATGGAACATGATTCTGTAGATCGTTGATGAACGGGAGATACTCTCGAGGATCTTTCTGAGATTGCCGTGCAATCAGAAGCGCTAGTCGTAAATCATAAATCCCCAGTGCATAGTCGTATAACTTATTGACATCCTGCAAGAAACAAATATGCTCTATAGCCCTCGTCAAATTCTCTTGATCATCATCTACCTTCGTTAATACTACGTCGAACCTAAAAAGATATCAAACATACGACCGAAATTTGCAATAAGAGTAAGCGCAGCCTCGATATCTGGTGGATGCTTGCAGACATACGCAGTAATAATCGACTGAGTATGACTCTTGCTGTAACTTTGCAAAAGAACGCCCAATATTGCGTCGCAAATCCGATTAATCTTCGACTTGTGATCCTCCATCGCCTTGTCTGCAGTTACAGGTTCCAATGACAGCGACGCCATAGCAGTCTCGTCAACGCCAGTCGGCATTGTGGCTTTGTATATAGTCTTAGTAACGTCCTCGTTTCTACCCCCGTCAGCCATTTTACTACCAAACACAAAAGCAGACTTACGTTAATCCAGACATAAACAAATCAAGATAATCAACCTTGCCCAATGCCTTCACAAACATTTCTACATTATCCATAAACAGTTGGGGATCATAATCGTACAAGATGTCAAGATTGACACGATGAATGCGACAAGCCTTAAAAGCTTCTAAGTAGTCACGTCTTAGACTTTGTCAGCGCATTCAACCAAACAGCAAAACTCCGCATACTTTTCAATATTCCGTCTAACACCTTCAAGCACCAGCAGCCGTGGATAAATAGTCTCCAAATTTCCACGTGGCATTTGCAATACAACCGCAACCTTCGACGGCATAATCGAGACAATCTTACCACCACGCTCGATTGCCCGTGAACGTTCGTCATCGTTAGCAGCATCCGGCACAACATCTAAATCTGCATCACCGGCTGTAAGATGGACAAACTTGAGAAAATTCTGCGCAGTGGTGTATAGTAAATAGTTTTCAGTCACAATAAATGACGTACATGATACGCTGATTCTCTGCTGATTGGCGTATAACCGGCCGTTCGAGGCTAGACCAAACACATAAATTTTGTCACCCACAATTGCGTCTCCAACAGTCAAACATCTTTCAGGCAGCTGCAAAATCTTTGAGACCGTAATTTCATAAGTTTCCCCATCGTCTGAACTGGAGCAAATTTCCCAGACATCGGCATTGGCTAATTCGATACCGATAGCACGATGATCCGTCCTTGGAGCCATAGTCACGACTGACGCTTCAAAATCATGAGTGAATACAATGTCGTACTCTAGATCATTGTTAAATTTCAAAAGACTAACCCGACTGTAATGAGGGTAGTCAAACAAAACCGCCAGCACGTTCCTACTAATAAATCGGAGTTGTCTGGCAATACCTACCAGATCAAGTTCTGTCAATGGAATCGATTTTGTGACTGTCGGGGTCGCAATCGACTTGGAACCAAGTAACGACCACTGTGCAAGTTCAATTTCGGAATGCTCAAGAACAGCAATTAAGTCGTTTGAAACGTTAATAGATGCATGTGCAGAAGAAGACGCAAGTTCAAGCGTGCGAAATGCCATTGGAGGCGGCGTGTTTGCAATTTTCAAAGGCGTAATTTTCAAATTCTTACCATCGGCCACCATCAGAACTCCGCTATCGTTTGGTGGCGCCTTTGATCCCGTATATAAACTGGACGCAAACTCAAAGATTTCCATGAAGTCTTTCTGTCCCAGAATCAGTGTTAATGGCCGCTCGGTATGCCATCTCATAAACCGCATTGGCTCTTCTTTCGTAAGATATAGCTCTTGCTTCAAATACCAGTAGTAATTGTTGACAGTCCAAAACTGTATCCTATTGCTCAACAAAATTGCCAGCACGGTTGAATCAACGTTCCATTGCACATCGAGAATTGTCTCATCAGTCAATAGTCTAGTCTTAAACTCACCACGCCGTAATCCATTCCGCTCGAAAAACACTACATCCAGTCCTCGACGCTCACCATCAACTATTCGTTGGACGGACGCAATCAGATTTCCCGACGGTCTCCATGACACAAAACTTTCAAGACCGTCAACTGGTTCAGAAACACTGTCCAACACGCCGTCTCTGCTAAACACCCGAATTGTGCGGCGAAGACATTCACCGATATCTGTAGCGACGGTATCTACTGAGTTAACACAGAGGTACGCACCGTCACCACGCCACGAAATGCGTGTCTGTGAATCATCTTTAATACTCAACACGCCTTCATCTATAGCCTGTCGAAGAGTAGGATCACGCCTGCCTTTAACACCTTTTCCTTCGAACTGAGTCTCCTTCTTTCCCCAACCAACAGAAACATGACTCGACATAGTAATATCCTTTGCTGAAAACTCAAAGTCTGCTACTTGATCAAACTGCCTACTGAGCAGAATCAATGACTTTGCGCCTGTCGTTAGGGCCAAAATTTCTTCGTCTGGACTCCAGCTTGCCGCAGTAAACCCTTCGTCCACTGATCCAACAACAGTCACATTTCCTTCTCCCTCTGGATCTTCATCAACTTCGATATTAACGATTTCTCCACCAGCCATCACAATGACCGCATTATTACTGTCAGGAAAGAAGTGCAAATCAATTACGCGATCAGAGCCAAATGCTCCTTCTGGTACGCTCAAACCTGAGGGTAAGGAGTCCTCTGCAAGTGGTGTAGTAAACCATGCTGCTAATAATTTAACCGTTCCATCTGGCTACGATTCCACCACATTAGCAAACTCATTCGTATAAAGTAAAGAGTACACACACCTTAATTTCTTGCAGTTCAGTCTCATACTGATAATCCGATGGGCCCAGCAAACATATTAGAGAATTGTTAACCACGTTGAAAAATGCCTTTGTTAGAGGTAAATCAGGAGCCGATACGGACTCTACCGTGACCCTGGATCGTTGAGTCTGTAGTAAATTCCACATTTCTCCTGTTCAATTTGGCTCATCAAACGGCTGAAGTCAATGAGTAATTGTAACCAATGACTTCTGTTCAGCTTCTGAAAGATCAAAGTATGAGCTGACGAATGAATAAGAGATATAGTGTTGATTATGTACACACTTCTCAGCTATATAAGATCTTGTTTTATCTTAATCAATCGCGGTAAAGCAAAATTCATCTCAAGATTTTTAGTTCTTTATAGTACGTTTTGTGGCCTAGGACGCGTTTGGTGGAGGTATATACGAGTATAGTAATACAAATTTATGGTATAAATAGTTAAGATTAGAGTCCTAAGCAATGACCTCCACGTGAATCATAAACTCACGAGCTGCTTATTAGTACAAACTTAAATTACAGTCTAGTCTTTATGTAGTTAGTTTATATAACTTTGTCTCACTTTAAGCGCGTTAAAATACAAATCAGATGTGCCAACTTAAGCTCTTCAAAACATGGCGAGATTATGTAAAATAAGGTTTCAATGGCTTGCCACTAAGCAGGTGTCAAAATCACCCTGAAAGCTTAAAAATGTCTCAGTTCAAACATGAGATTTTGTACAACAAAGAACACAGAACAATAAACTAATTTGCACGATAAACCATAAAACTACCGTGTGTAACGCTATTTAATACACAATCAACAAACTCTCCGAACATACCAGGTGGCTTCTCTGACGACGACGATGCCGAGAATGATTCAGACGCCTCTAGTCCAACATTGTCTCTGCCCACCACGATGACGTCAGACGGCCGAACAATCTCAATCTGCGCCTTGCGGACACACTCACTGCGAACTTCATCGATAGATTCCAGCTGTTCAACTACAATCCTATCAAGATATCGCTCGGGTAATTCAAGATCTGGTGTCGCGTGCAGAATTGTAGCAGTTACATTCGGATGTGCAAGCACCCGGGCACAGAGCAGTGACAGCAACTTTTCGTCGTCCGCACTCCCCAAGTAAGGAAACATTATATGTGTGAACTCTGTGCCACCTGATCGACCGACTAATAACTCAGTGGACGAATTGCCCGGTGCCATGTGTTCCACCTCTGTGTTGTCACAGAATCCTCGATCTAGAAACACTATCGTATCGCAAGACACCACATCTAATAGTCCCCGAACAAATCTTCCCATGCGAGACTGAGAAAAGTCGGTTGCACTCTCAATCCTCCAGGGTACAACAATAACATCGGCATTCATATCGGACGCTTTAGAGCTACTATATCCAGCAAATTGATACTCCGGAATGATCGCACGCGAGCCAGACAGCCGGCATCCTCCCCAAAATTTATTAACCCATAAGAACGACTGCAGCATGACATCGCGGCAAACTTGCGGCACTCCAGTCTCTTCCTCAGTCGCTCTAACGATCGCAGACTCACGGTCAGTCAGTTCCTCGATCCGGAGTCCATGCACCGTCAGCTCGTCAGCAACTTCGATGCTCATCACCGATTCTAGTTTTTCAGGCTGCAGGCCTGGGTGCGTTGCCGAAGTAGAGGAATTGGTGCTAAGGACCGGAGCGAAAAGCTGCAACAGAGCCATAGTCGCAGGTACTGATGCCGAGTTGCTCAAAATGGTCAGCATCTTAAGCGGATTGACTGTAGCCTCATCCCGCACAGTCTCGGAAGACGCGCGCTCGTCGTGCAAATCAAGTGGAACTTGCGTGAGGTCTTGATCCCATTGAATCTCACCACGACGCCACATGGCAACTTTCTTTTGATACCATGGCGGATAGAGCATCATTGTAATTGGCTATACCATTAGCCTTACTCAAACAAGTAGTCTGACTCACTTACTGTAGTGAAGAAAGTGCAAAGAAGAGCCATAACAACAAACATTGTGAACACTCGCTCACTCAGAATACCAGCTTGCAGGCCTACGTTTAACACAATGAGTTCCACCAATCTATCTAGTTAGCAAGATGTGATCACGCATACACAAACCAATACCCTTTGCAAGACATCAAACTACCAACTGTGAAAGATTCACGCCACAGCATTCCACTCAATTTTGCAGCAACTGTACCACCGGTGATCTTTGAAATCATGGCAATGCTAATAATGGCAATTGTATATCCCCATGTCAAACCGTCGTCAAGTAAACCAAGATTGGTCTTCAGACCAGACAAAGCAAAATACAGTGGCAAGAACAGAAGTGTGATTATATCCTCAACTTTTTCTGTGACTTTGACTGCAAACCCGTGTTCATGTGGCACGACCAGACCGGCCAAGAAACCACCAAAAATGGCATGCACACCAATCATGTCAGTGAAGAACGCAGAAATTAAAACGAGAAGCAATGTGAAAACCATCATGAGCTGAGTTGGTCCGTTTTCTAAACTCCCAGTTCTTTGGGCTGCGTATCTGAACAGAGGCTTGATTGCAAAAATCAGAAATAGAATCCAACCGACGGAGACCAAGAATACATAGAGCGCGACAATACCAGAAGAAGAGTTTACCAATGCGACTGTCAAGGCGAGCAGAATCCACCCTACGACGTCGTTTGTAACACCTGCTGAGAGAACAACCGTTCCAACATTTGTCGACAATAACTTCAACTCGGTCAGAATACGAGCCAACACAGGAAAAGCTGTGATAGCCATGGCGACCCCAACGAATAGCGCATATAGTCCGAATGACATCTTCGTATCAATGTCATCTGCTTCAAGATGGTAGTGCTTATAAAGACCAACAGACACAGCTACACCAAGACCGAAAGGCAAAGCCATACCAGCCAGGGCGACAGCACCCGAAATACGAAAATTCTTCCTAACAAGCGACAGGTCCAATTCCAGACCGACTAAGAACAGGAAAAAAACAAGACCAATATTTGCAACTAGAGTCAACAATGGCATCGATGCTGTCGGGAAAATAGCTTCATTGAAGTTAGGAATTCGGCCCATCACTGACGGCCCAAGTAGAACACCGCCAATTACTTCAGCAATGACTCTTGGTTGACGCAGTAGAGATAAAGGATAATGTAATAGTCGACAAAACACGACAATAATAACCAGCTTTCCATTCTCGTCAGATTTGTAAATTACCTATAATAGAACTCTTACTTGTATGACAAAAAGCATCAATGGGTCCGTCGCGCTGTACGCAGTCGGATTCATTCCACTGAACACTCCAGAACTACTTCCAGCCATGTTTACTACGATGATGAATACATTGAAAGTGAGGATTCAGAAGGTTGTAATTATAAGGTCACGACGTGGGCTGAGCAGTCAGTATTAAACTTTCGCCTTGGATGAATGATCTCTTTCTAGAGTTTTGTTCGTGTGTCAGATTTAAATTAACGCGCTGTTTTGTTGTATTGGCACAATTGATTACAATAGAAAAACCTCCTGACTGTTGGAATGTGTTCCCATCACAAACCAAATTTGTGATATTTACTCTCCTAAGCCATATATGATGTGCGTAGCTGTGTACGCCAAAGACAATAAACAATGGCACGTGCCATATTCAGGAGAAGTGCATTTCTTGCCGGATCTACACAAATATACCTTAATTCAAAATTAAACAAACCAAGACAGGTTTTACAAATGTTAAGATTGCTATTATGTTGTAAACAAAATCTCTTTTCTTTTGTCTACAAAAAACTCCACAATAGACAAATTACAAAAACTTGGCAGAGTTTAATGATTCGTAAATCTCTTTTGCGTCTTCTTCATTGTCTAGATCGTACGTTTTCGGTTGTGATTCCGAATTCGTAACTGTAAGCTCAATTCCAGAAGATGGCGATGTATTGGACACAGTTTTTCGAAGTTCAGGAACCGTACCTGCCAGTCGTGGTAGATGACGCTCGACTTCCTCCAAGGTCATATTGTCGACCGCGCGTCCACCTGAGTTTCCTCTAAACCGATGAGAATTATTGGCCGCAAGCGGCGGTGCAACGTCGTCTTTGTCATCGTCTTCATCTTCCAAAATAACGCTATGTCTCGCATCAACCGACAACGTTCTCATTGTGCTGCTGACTGGGCCGCTCGTGCTAGTTTTAACGGGTTCGGATGCAGTGGTATCAACCGTCGGTACAGGTGTAGCAGGCTCGTCACTCTTGCGTCGTAGCTCTGGATGGTGTTTAGCATGCCAGTGCTTAGATGGATCCTCAACCACTTGTTGCAAGATTGAAAACACGTCTTCAAGATTGAGTTCATCCAAACATTCATTATAACTGCCCTCAAATACCGGAGCCAGCGGAGTATTCAATCTGTCCTTCATCCACGCAGAAGGGTCTGCATATGGAACGTGTGACATGGTCATCGCCACTTCAACACTGATATTTTGACAATACCGGTTTAAATCCAAATCGTTAGAATCGAATCCGAACGGATTTTCAATCTCGAGTCCAATTGCGGCAAGACCGAGGATAACGTAGCCGGCAATAATGGTTCCGGGGATTGCAACCCATCGAAGGGTCAGGACCAGCTGAAACGGTAAGATTAAAGTAAAGATCCAGGCCAGCTGGTTACAAAGAATGTTGTAGGCTAAAGGCAAAGGAGTTCGAAGAATTCGCTCAGTGCTGTCATATTAGTTATGTTTTGTATGTAACATCAGCCACTCACCCAGTAAGAATATCTGTCATTAAGTTCAGTTGAGTGTGGAACTGAGCAACCTCCGATGGACTAAGCATAGCTTGCTCTTTGTTAAGTTCTCTCTCGTAGTACGCGATATATTGCAGGATTTCTAGAGGAAGATTTCCATGCATGACGGTGGCTCTTGAAATTCTATCATCACGATCGGCTAAATATTCGACCAATTTCGGATCTAGAGGGAACCACTGCTGCATTTTAGTCTTTATATTTCGTTGATAGGTCAGTTTACGTTGAAGAGGGGCCGACGACGTGCGTGCCAGAGGATTTGGTTCTAAAGTCGACGGTGTCCCCACAGCAGCAGACCTCATGATCTCTTCCAACGTCGCCAGCTTTTCAGCTTCCGCTTGATCGTTCGCGAGCTCAGCGCGCTGTCGCATCTGCTCTAGCTCCGCAAGTTCAGATCGCTTTTTGGCGTAAGTAGGAAGGTATCGTACAAAAGGTTGCAGGTCTTCGTAATCAATTCCCATCTCTTCACGAAGGTGATGTTTGAGAGCTATAGCGAAAGCAACGAGCAGCTTCATAACGGTGACTTTCATTAGCGTGTCCTCCTTCTCCGTACCTTTACGTAATGGAATTTGAAACCACAAAAATCTTGAGAAGCTGCGAATGGTGACGGTCAGTTGTGCCCAATACTTGCGACCTTCGTTGTATCTCTCATAGGCAGTGTTGACACGAAACGATAACGTCAGACCAGTGACGAAGCCAAGAACGGTGATCAATATCGAAGAGACACCAAGATTTGTTTTCAATAATGATATGCTCACAATCAAAGAACCCCATGATGCAACAATGACCATCTGTGGAAGCAAGCTCCAGAATATAGAGCCCCTGAATCTCAGCGCGTATGGTAGTGCAGACCGGGCAAATGGGTCGTCGTGGACCTTCGCGTTCAGAAACGAGTCAATTTCTGTTTGCATGAGCAGCTTTCTAAACGGCGGCAACGTCCGCTTTGAACTGAGTGCCTTATTTGATTCAGTGGATGTTGTTGCAGTCTGTCTGCGCGAGACGGCTGGCAGGTGGTCTCCTCTAGATGTGGATCTATATGTCTTTGTCTTTGAATTAACTAATTTTTCAGAAGTGTCTATCACCTTTTCAGGATCATCTGCAATCTGATTCATGACCAATTCATCTTGGTCACGTATATTTCCTCTCCATCTTCTCCATCGGGGCGTCCTCCGGAAAGCATCTAAACTAGGCTGGTCCAGACTCGACGACGATCTTTCAGCATAAAATCCAGCCGCTGACGCTTCTGGATTAAGTGTATCCAATGTCTTTGAACGATACATTGTCTATACAACGAAGTTCGTGTCTGCTGAAAAGTCGAGACGAATATTTGAAGATGTGTTTCACCGTTAAAGCTTATTTTAATTTGCTGTTCGCCAAACTTGCTGTTCAGCCAGGAATATGAGGATAGAAGCAGCCAGGTGTGCAGAATCAAAATGCCAATGACATGAGTACAAGAACGTATGAATCAAACCAGTAAAAGACTTTGACTAGTCAAAATAAAGATTATGCAGAGAGCATTAAGGTTTTTAGAGTCTAGTCGATTCGGGATAATGAGCCGCAGCACTAGTGAAATAAGTACAAACGTTATTGAAGTAACATGGAGCTTGTGCTATTCAGTGAAACTTTGATTATAAAAAAAATTTAGTGTTTTAATTGTTAACAGTGTAACAAAATATGTTATTAAGCATTAGTTTACATTCAATTATTTGTGCTAAAAGGCGAATGGAAGCGACTCAAATGTACTGAATGATCAGCCGCTCTTATTTTAAGGTTTATATCTGTTACCCGGACTAAAACTTTTGAGCTTGCTTTTGGGCCATTAACAGAGGGTCGCCGGACAATTTGGGCTCGAGATATAACACAAAAAATGACACCAATATGGCGATATGCGAGTGTCCGGGTACTTTTGAGCACAGCCAAAGCATCTCATGTGCTTACTGTACACCCCGTTGGGTTTCAACGTTGTCTGTCTGATGTAGCAGCTTCTTCCGATAGCACGACATCTCCACCGGCATTCAATCCCCCTGCTCCACCGCAACCACAGCCGGTAAATGTACAGCCAATACCACCAACGACACAACTTCCAACGCCAGAAAAGAAGAAAGCGTCGTCTGACGATGTAGCGAAAGCTTTAAAAGCATTGAATTTGGCATCAAAGCCGAAGCAGGACCCGGGTGCCTACCTGATTCGACCGATTGGTGTAAAGACACCTCCAAAAGCAATTGATAATACTGGAGGTGATAAACGGACATGGGCACAAAAACGTGCTGACTTTGTTGATTATGATAAACATATTGAACGTCGTAAAGAACTGTATGTTGAATTACTGACTGGTCGTTATCGGAATGTATCTAATGATACCTAGATTGGCACAGATGTCGAAATCATACTTTTCAGAAATGCATGAATACATCAGAACAATGGGAAAACAATGGACAGCACCAAAGCTTTACTTCAAAGCAGATAAAGCTCTTTATTTGCCCAATTTCATTGGTACTACAGTCAAATCGTCAAAATTGTCAGCTACGACTACTGCATTAAAAGGTCACGTTTCTATTGTTAAGATTTATTCTGCTTTGTCTGGTGAACGACAGATTCAATCATATTTTGATAATCCAGATGACGCATGGAAACCTGTACCAGTAGAGAAGGGATATCAAATAGTGGATATATACATTCCCGAGAGCTTTATCAAATCTTGGATTTCAAAGATCTTTCAAGGACGAACACGGAAACTGATTGGACAAGAAAGATATGATAAGTTCTTCTATGCAACCAAGTTACCTGGTCAATTAAACCTTAGTATTGGTCTCACTAACAGATACTGTGGATACATCTATCTTGTTGATAGAGATTGTAAGATTCGATGGGCGGCTTGTGGAGATGCAATTGACGAAGAACGAGACTCATTGAAGAGATGTTTAGAAGGAATGGTCAGTGAAGACAGAGCACGACAAAAGAAGTAAAATGTAAATAATGTATAGTATTGGATGTATATGACATAAATGAATAACTACAGTCACTCAAGTTGCATGTGACTATGAACGGTAGTTAACGTCATGCCTGGTGCTTACCCGGTTTAATTGAACCAGAATTAAAAAACCTGGGGAAGTTTCGCCTCGGCTCAATCGACCATCGTTCAATTGGAGTCTCCTCATTTCTCAGCTCTACTTAAATATCCCCACATTGTCCGGCTTTTTGTTTTGTATCTTCACTTCATTACTCTCATGGCTACTCAGCAATCTTTACAAAACTTCTCAGAAGAGGTAATATATGTCAAAATGAATATAATCAATCATTGCTTACCTTTAATAGGACGTAGCAAAGCACGGTACCGAAGAATCTTTATGGATTGTGATTGATGGAGGTGTTTACGACTTGACCTCATTTCAAAATGAACATCCTGGTGGCAAAAAGATCCTTAAGCGTGTCGCAGGTAAAGATGCGTCCAAAATGTTCTGGAAATATCACAATGCCGGTATCTTGAAGAAATACACTCCAAAACTTCAAATTGGGGCCATCGGTTCGGCCGCTCCAGTAGTTCAGGAAAAGGAAGCAGATGCTCCTGCCGCGCCGGTAGCGGTTGTAGAGTCCAGTACCGCAAAAGAGCTGTTCGAGCAATACGGTGACATGGTTCCATTCGCTGATCCGAACTGGTACCAGGGCTATTCTACCGCTTACCTTAATGCGTCTCATGTTGCGCTCAGAGATGAAGTTCGTGCCTGGGTTGATGCAGAAATTGAACCGTTTGTTGGTGAATGGGATGAAAAGAAAGAAGTACCTGCTGAGATTTATAAGGAGATGGGTCGCCGGGGATATCTTGCAGGCGCTTTGGGTGTTCATTATCCTGTTGAGTACACTGATATTAGACCTAAATGTGTTGCACCTGAGCAATGGGATCATTTTCATGAGATGATTTTGACTGACGAAATCACACGGGCTGGCTCTGGTGGTTTGGTTTGGAATTTGCTCGGTGGATACGGAATTGGTGCGCCGCCCGTTGTCAAATTCGCGACGCCTGAAACAAAGCAACGAGTTCTTCCTGGTCTGTTGGCTGGTGACAAACGTATCTGTCTCTGCATTACTGAGCCCGATGCTGGTAGTGATGTGGCAAACCTCACCACTTCTGCGAAGCTGACGCCAGATGGCAAGCATTACATTGTCAATGGCGAGAAGAAGTGGATTACAAACGGTATTTGGGCTGACTACTTCACTGTCGCTGTCCGTACTGGTGGTGAAGGTATGAGCGGTGTGTCGTTACTGCTGCTCGAAAAGACCATGCCTGGGTTGAACGTCCGTAGAATGGACTGCTCTGGCGTGTGGAGTTCCGGTACTACCTATGTCACATTCGAAGATGTCAAGGTTCCCGTTGAGAACTTGATCGGAAAAGAAAACCAAGGATTCAAAGTAATCATGACTAACTTTAATCATGAGCGTCTCGGAATTATTATTCAGGCTACTAGATTTTCTCGTGTCTGTTATGAAGAGTCAATGAAATACGCACATAAGCGTCGTACATTTGGTAAGCGCTTAATTGATCACCCTGTTATTCGTGCCAAACTGGCAAATATGGCCATCAAGATTGAAGCTACATACAATTGGTTGGAAAACATGGTGTTTCAGACATGTTCAATGTCGGAGCAGGAGGCCATGTACCGTCTCGGTGGAGCGATTGCTGGACTTAAAGCTCAGTCGACTCAGACCTTTGAATTCTGTGCCCGTGAAGCTGCGCAGATTTTCGGTGGACTCTCGTACTCTCGTGGTGGACAAGGTGGCAAGGTCGAGCGGCTGTATCGTGAGGTTCGTGCATATGCCATTCCCGGCGGATCAGAGGAGATTATGTTGGATTTGGCAGTGCGCCAGTCACTCCGTGTTCATCAGGCGCTTGGGGCCAAACTGTAATTTACGAGTTATGAATGTTTTGTCTGGCGCACTGGTTTTCTTGTTTCTTTTCTCGATATATTGTTTTTCGGTTTGTTTGTAAATATCCAGATTTGCTACTTTTGTTCACATATAACGACTTGTTCTATCGCTTTAGACGTTATTGCCGTAGTATTTAAACTTTAACATGGTTGCTCGAGGGTTAATTTTGAGATCATATTAAAATGAACTACTCACTCAATTCATTCAAATTCAAGTAGAAATCCTTAATTTCCGAGGAAAGATAGATTTGAACATACAGAATCAGAAATCACAGTGTTCAAAAAGAATAAAATCGTCCATGTCACATTCAACTGGAATTTCAGATTTAGGTCTTGATCTTGCGTCATTAACTGTTCACGCAGACGACAATTTAGCGCTTGTGTCGGATGTCACGACCCCACTTCATGTGTCCACGACGTATCACTACAATGACGATCCATCAAAGTTGAAATCAGCCAGGGAGCATGACATCAGGGTGGCGGACAAGCCAGGCAGCTTCATCTATTCGCGATTTAGCACGCCTGTGATTGAACGGCTTGAGGCTGTCGTTTCTGCTGCTTTAAACGGGCATGCAATTGTGTATAGCAGTGGGTTGGCTGCTTATACTGCTGCGCTGGCGCATTATCATCCAAAGAAATTGTCGATTGGAGACGGGTATCATGGTTGTCATGGCGTGGCTCGTATCTTTACCCGACTGTCAAACATGGAACAGATTGAGCTGTACGATGAGAATCTAGGCGAAGGCGACTTAATGCACATTGAAACTCCAATTAACCCGACTGGTCTCTCGGTCGACTTGGCCAAAGCGGTCGAGTTTGCGCACAGTAGGGGAGCCAAAGTGCTAGTCGACGCAACCTTTGCGCCGCCGCCGTTGCAAGACCCGTTCGAGTTCGGCGTCGACATGGTCATGCATTCGGCGACAAAGTATCTCGGCGGCCATTCTGATTTACTCGCGGGTGTGCTGGTCACGAAAGACGACGATGTTCGGATGCGGTTGCTCCAGGACCGTGGCATGTTAGGCGGCGCGCCGGGAAATTTCGAGTCGTGGCTTCTCTTACGAAGCATGCGGACTTTTAAGATGCGGGTTGAGACTCAGTCCAGAAACGCGACCACTGTCGTGCAATTTCTCAACTCCGCAATTAAGAACTCGGAAATTCCAGTGCTGAAGACGATTTACCACTCGTCGCTACAGACCGAGGATTTTGTGCGCAAACAACTTAAGAATGGATTGTTTGGCCCGACGTTTTCTATCGAGGTCGAGTCCATCGAGGTCGCAAAAACATTGCCTTCGCGACTGAAACTATTTCATCACGCGACTTCACTCGGCGGGGTTGAAAGTCTGATTGAATGGCGTGCAATGACTGACGAACACGTCTCTCAAACTTTGCTTCGACTTTCGATAGGAGTCGAGGACGCTGACGACCTGATTGCGGATTTAAAGCAAGGCCTGCTCTCGTTTTCCAAATAGAATGCTTGATTATATTACACTTTTTACAACTCTAAACTAAACCAAACCAAACCCCTTTGAATGCACTATCGCGGTCATAATCATATGCCTCAGCTTCTCTTTCGACTTATACTCCGGCAGCAGCAGCCGGCCAAAACACGTCAACGACGTCGGCAATCGGTCTGAATCCGGTCCGTTGCGCTGGATCACAAACTTGACCCCCGTAATCCCGTCCACAACCGGCACTCGATCGCACGCCGTCACAAACTCGAGCAACTGCCGCTTCTGTTCTGGCTTGAACTCCTTCACAATCTCCCAAAACCATTGAATCAACGGCAGCATCGGCCAGTATCCATCTCCGTACTGCGTCACTTTCTCCAATAGGCCCATGTCAATATCGTCATCCGCGTCCCGGCCCTGCACGAGCGCCATCAGCTCGAGCGGTGTGAACATTTTTGTCAGTCTGTCCGGCATCAGATGATTCCATCCGCGCTTAAACCCGTCAAAAAAAGGAGCCACGGATACGTCGCTCACGTGCCGAACGTACTCGCGAACGTACTCCTGCACGTTCTCGTTCGTGACCGCAGGTGACGGCGTTCCTTGCATCGGAATCGTTATGATGCCATCTAGTGTGGTATGTGTATAATCGAATGTAAGATCTAGATCTGCCTTATCGCCTTCGTAGTCGAGTAATCTCTGGAGGCCACGAGCCAAAGACTAATACGTCAGTCGCTACACAAACACTTCCCCACGTTTTAACTTACGGGGTAAATATCTTCGATATCGGCCGTCGAAGTCGGTATGACGTCACACAGTCGCATGTACATCATCTTTGGAAACGAAACTCCAACAGTGCATCCGTTGTATACTGCGAGCGCAATAGTCGCGCCGGCAACCTCGAACCTGTCCACGCCGTCGATGCAGCTAGCTGAGAACCACGCGCGTTGGGATTCCGGCTCGATCTCAAACATTCCGTAGGCCGGATCGCACATTTTCCGGCCGACGTCGACAAATAGCTCGACCTGCACGCCGCCATAATCGACTCCGTCTTCACCAGTGTCCGCAAACCGGACCTTGAGTGGCTTGTTCAAAGTGTTTTTTGCAAGCGCGGTGCGGACACCGTTGTAGACCGACCCCATAACGTCACTACGGAAAACGTCAAGTAATAAATAAGGCTCGACGTATTGCACCATGGCGTATTGTAGTGTGAGACGCTGAGTCGTAGAGTTCACAATCCGCGGGTTGGAGCTGGCATTCGTGCGATCGGTCGTGGACGACACGAGTGGAAGAATCGGTCTGAGGTGACGAACAGATGATGATGGATAGAATCTGGTAATGTGACTAATGAGGGCCATTGTGGTGCCTCCGTGCCTGTATCGAGCAACCATGAGGGTCAATGACCTGTATCTGAGCAACTCGACTCTTAATCGTAAAGAGATGATGTATGGCGCATAGTCTAAAATATGCACGTACTGACTTCGATCGCACGTGTCAAAGTCGTTAAAGTACGTCTCGAGAGATAGATCAGCAAGCTTGTCAAGCATAGGCACATCGGCAACAAACTTTGGCGAAATTTTCCACGCCTCGCACCAGACCTGCATGCACAATCCGAGCACAGAACTGCGCTTCACGTAAGTAGTGTGTCCGATTGGCCAGTACTGCGATATATAAGCCTTCGCCCAATGGCATAAGACCGCGACATTTTCGTCCGCCTCGTCGCTGTTGATTGTCATTGCAAACATGAGAAACACGACCACGTCAATAGTGAGTGTCTTGACAACTTGAACAAACAGCGCACGCATCGAAGCATTACATCGCGAGTGCAGAGCATTGAACCCCACGGTCTGCAATACGTGGTTAATTGTACTAGTGTCGGAAATCTGGCGTGCATATCGGGTGATGAGTAAAGATGCAAGTGCGTTTGCTTGCACGAGTTTGAATACAGATGCCTCTAATTGCTCTTTGAACTCTTCTGATGTAGTAACCTCAGCTAACATCACCATGTGATTGGCATGCATGCCTTTGAGTCCGAGTATAAGAGCGTCTATTATTTCGGCGTAGCTGTACGAATCTGAATCCGGCATCAAGTCTTCCATCATTCTGTAGACAACGCGATACATTTCGGGACCAGCAGATATGCATGCGGCTAGCTTTATGGGTGATGATAGAATGTGAACAAATGACATATGCACAAATTGTTTGTTTTGTGGGTCTCCAGAGGCACGACGTAGTAGAAACAAATCCTCGATTGACGTCAAATTTTTCAATAATTGACCATCATATGGCATGACCGTCTTTGCCCTTAGTGAAGACATGCCAAACACTCTTTTGTGAATATCTCCCGTCTCGGAAGGCTCGTCTTGTAGCAATGGCGGTTCGTACACTGCTCCAATCTCGCAAATTGCATCCACATCTTCCACTGTCTCACAATCCGTCTTTGAGGACGAAGTTGAATATATGCCTGTAATTTTAGGTTTTATGCTTGGACACAACGCGCCTTTGCCATGGCGGATTACCAATGTCCACGCCAACTGTCTCGCAGAATGTACAGACAGCTCCCTACCCCCAGTCCAGTCTTGAAACTTTTTGGATGATGCACAGTATGGAAATTTACAATTGTCGGTCGGCGATGTCGAGTTTGAGTGGCCGCATCCGCGCGTAAGCTGGCGAGTATAGATGTCAACTAAGCCATTCAGCTGATGTGCTCGGTTGCGTGTCCGGGGCACGTACGCCACCTCATGCGAAGTCTGAGCTTCAACTATCGTGTCAATATTCATTAAACTATCCGAGTTGCCATATCCAGCTATGTCCAGATAGAATAAGGGGGTCGCCAATAATTTATGTATTTACAGAAGCAATAAACGCATACACGTGACTTGTAGCAATTGCTTACAGTTATTGAGGTACTTGTACTTTACTTATTGAACCGACTTATGCAGGGGTAAAGTGCGCCACAGGGATCTACGGCGATCACTCAAGCCCTTCGAGCATCAGCCAACACATTGCTAATGCCACTCTAATCGTGCTAGTGCTGCTAGTGCTGCTGCCTGAGCGAAAACATAAATTTGTTTACCGTACTTAATTTAATACTACGCACGTGCCGCTATTTTCGTATGAATACAAGGAAATTGAAAGAGCTCTGTGTAAGGTAGGCTGGCCCCTGCCGTTGAGGAGTTAAAAGTAATTTGATTTAATGATTAGTATAATCATTGTAGGTTGTTCGGAAAGCAAAGCCCTAAATTGCATCATTTTGATGATTTCCGTAAAGATCAGGGTTGTCAATTTTTCGCTTCCGGGATCGAATGTGTGAGAATCCAGGACGAAGGTTTATTGAGTGTGAACTTTACACGGTCGCGGTCCACCGGATTGTATGGTACATGCAGGCACAAAGACATTATTGTCGACAGGACCGGAAAACTAAAAACGGACGCAGTTACTGCATTTGGTAGGCAACGGCGACTTTAAGTTTTACATTTCCTTATTATTCAACTCGCAGTAACTCGATGGCATTGAAAGTCGGCACCGGCCTGTATCTTCTCCGTGCACGGAAAAGAAATTTGACGTTTACGGACTACCACAACACATTAAACTGTTCCGTATAGTGGACGAGCCCTGCCTACCGCCACATCGGAGATGTTGTGCACAGTCCCTTCGGAATATAAATCTGTCGTGGGTCCCCTGACCTGTCATTCCCCATCTGTGCAGTTTTGATTAAATTTCAAATCACAATCACAATCAACAATGCCTTCTTCTACTTTACCAATCAAGAAGCCCACACAGCGACGCGACCGCAACACATCTGGCCGTAGACGGATAGACAAGATGCCCCGGTCACGGTCAGGTTGTTTGACTTGTCGTGCTCGTCACAAGCGGTGCGATGAGCGCGCTCCTGTGTGTATGAATTGTCAACGTCTCAACATCAAGTGCGAAGGGTATGCGGCCGTCATCCGCTGGCAGGACGATGCAGTCAAGACCGCACCTGTTCGTGATTCTTACTATTCGAGTTTGCGATACATCAACATTCACAGTGCAGACTATCGCTGCTTTGGTGACGAGGTCGATCGTGTGATTGACAGTTTCTCGCCTTACGATGTCTTCGTTGATAGCAACGATTCCTTTGAGCAACCAATGGATTGCGACTACATGAGCAGTAGCTCTGACATGTGCGAAGCCGACAGTCCAGATACCTACAATGCTCTCAAGACTGAGTCTGTGTCGACACCGCTGAGTGAGTGCAGTCAAGAGGAATACGATCTGATCGACAGCCAAGCTCGAGTAGATATCTTGAAGGCTATTACTGCCGCCTCATTGACTTCTGTTGAAATTCAGCCAGTACATTCAGACTGGGACATTAAGCAGGAAGACGTTTACGACTCGATCTCTTGTGATGCTGTTCCGCAGACTATCGTCAACAGAATGCAAACGCCTGCACTTTCTCGTGCGTCATCTTCAGACTCCAACTACTGTTCAGCACCATCAAGCATGCTTGCAACTCCACGGCTATCAACCGACTTATTTGACGACCCGCCGCTTCTGTTTGACACCTCTCTGTCTTATCAGCCTGCTACGTCTTTGACTTGTCAGCAGGATCTGTCAACTCAATCTTCTTGGTTTAACGACGCACCGGATTACTTTGGGATGGATGCGTCACTACCATTAGGTGCGGTTGTTGATAAAATGAGCTAGGCTGGACCTGGACACACTTATGACTTGTTATGTATGCGAGGAATTACTTGTTACGATAATTTTGTAAATATTAAATTGACATGACTATATGAATATATTTGTAGCACTTTTCACGATCTTAGTCTGCCATTGCCATTACCCTAGAGTTCAACCAAATTAGTCTTATTGTTAATGTTACTACTATCGACTCCAAGCAGATCAGCTGCGTAAAGGATGTTCATGTTTCGTAATGATGAGCGTATGAGTTAATTTATTGAGAAATCATCGGAAATCATAATATATTGCAATTTAATTCCGGGTGTGCTTTGAGTGTGATGTGCAACATTAAAACGTAAACGCAAATATGGATGCAAGGGGGTCAATGTGGGGTCAGCTTCGTCATTGAAGCCAAAAGAGCGGCACCGGTACAGTGCAGTATCTATTATGCACACGGCATCATGAGAATGTACAACCGGCGGGCCACAATGTAACTGGATTGAACATGTCCGGTCTGACTTTGTGTTTCCGGTATTCTTTGATGAGTAGCTCGGATTCAAACGTGCCTAACTTGTAGACTCGTGGAAGACTCGTGGAACGGGGTTCCTAGTTTCCAAATTGGCGGTAATTACGCCAATTTTACTCAATTAGGAATGTTGAAAGAAAAAATCGATTAATTTCGATAAATGATACGTCATACGGGCATTCAGAGGGGTCGGGGGATTCGGAGACCGATGGACAAAGTGAAAGTCGGAAAACAGCAGTGGTTTTGGTGAAGGTAGAGATGGTCGATTGCAAATTCGAGCCGCGTGTGTAGGTTTAGGGTTTCCAATGTGTGGTAACACTACTCCATGGAATTGCCATACATCATCACTTGAAGACAACGCTGCGTAATGTAGCACCATTGTTTTGCTGTCCGTTCTGAAGTTCTAAATCTGATTATTAATTTGGTTTTTTAATGCTTGACGTGAAAATTAGCCCATAGACGGCGAAATGAATGAAGTGAGGGTACCTACAACGTGGCCTTGATTTTGGGTTACCACGTGCAAATAAGCCGGTTAGGATTAAAATTCGACCTTATCTCCGGTGGAAAGAGTGGCTATTAGCTGTTTTGAAAGCACGGTTTTTTGTATCAATAACACTGGCCAGTGCGGTTGGTGGATCGTAGGACCGTGTGCTGTCATGAAGTTCATCTTCATTTTTCTTGTCTGTATTTTTTCTGTGAAGATTGGACATTAGCGACTGTGTAGGCAGCAATGCAAATTGGGAAATATCCTAGGGTAGCTTTTTTAAGTTCCGCGCCTGCTCAATTAGCAACTGTTGTTTTCAGCATGATAAGATGGATGCAGCTTTCAACACACGGGTTATGATGGTGTATGCTGTGGTTTGAGTCGCTTGTGTCAAGTAAGAATACGGTGCTATACTTAGCCATCACGTATAAAATTGTGAGTGATTTGCAGAGCCAATATGGCTGACAAGCAGTTTGGTATGAGGTTGTGGAAGTTCAGCTTAAAGATACAATCTACAAGAAAATTGCTATTCTAATTGCTCTGACAAGCCTGACGTGTCATGGATCAATTTTGTTCTCAGAACATAGGTGCGTTGTTTCTTCTCTTGAAGCGGAAGAACTCAAATGCTAGCGGCAGCCGAAAGTGTCTGTCGAGGGACACTTATCGAGATCGATACATAGACCACAGATTCTTCACCACCGCCAGTTGCAAATCTTCATTCGGACACATTTTTACTGCTTATGTATGTTGACTAAGATGAAGGAGTTTGAAAGCCACTAAATCGTCGTCGTCTACTGTCTGTGTTTCTGCTGTTTGCGATCTATTTCGTGGCGGGAGAAGCATTTGCATGGAGAAGGAAATTGTTGGGCAAAGTGGGCAATTACGAGTGTGGGGGAAATTATTCGAAATCAGAAATGTTCGACGATAATGTACATTGGTTTTACCTGGTTAGGAAATGTTTTTGCTTTTGCAATATTATTTCACGGTGTAGGTAGGTGGGTAGTACTGAATTTCACGTGGGAAGTAATGCTGTGTCCAAAATCGTGTGTCGCGAAGGTTTCACGCAATTTTAGGGCAAGCATTATTGTCTGACTAAGTTTGTCTCGCGTGGGGGCCATCAATCGGAACAGCTCGCCGAGGCAGGGTCCCACGTGGCAATGCGTGGAATTGGCGAAGCACGCATTCGAATTGCAAGTTGTCGGCTCCATTGCCGGTGGATAGTGCTACTGAAGCGATCAACGTGTGGTTGCAGAATATTTAACGCCAAACCGATTACTGAACATAAATTCGCGTCTGGTGTATTGCAGGCAAGGTCAACAAAATTTGACTTCGCGTGGCAAACCCAGAGCTTACCGTACCGCACGTGGCTTTCAGGGTCGGTATTTTGCTTTTTCTAAATTCTGTCTTGTCTTGTTTCTGTTTGTTTTTGGTTTTATGTTGACTGAGATATGCGTGTGGGGAGAGAACACAAGATGGGACGAAAAGCTGCAAGTCGCAAGCCCGTGAATAAAGCTCCACGTATCAGGATTGATGTTAAGCCGCGAACACGGTCTGGTACTGCAAATGCACGAGACGAGTAATATGAAGCTGATGCGGTTTAGGGTGTATTACATGTCGACTACGGCACAAACGATGTGATGAGCGGACACCTACATGCATGAACTGTGAGAACATCAATGTTGATTGTGGAGGGTATCTTTTGAGACTGAAATGGAATGAACGAATGATGCGCAAGGTGGATATCCCAGCAACATCATACCCGCAGATTCGCTATGTCAACTTCACGACTGCCGACTTTACAGATAAATTTGACCAAGTTTTACAACAGCATGATGATTATGATTTTTTTCAGTCTGAATTACAGAATAATGTACAAACTGAAGAGTACGTTAATACAAAAAACGATGATGCATTGACATTGAACGCTGCGTTCCCTCGTACGCATCCTGCACGCTTTCACGAAGTTCTCTCAAGTCATTCATCTTTAATTGAATCTTCCGTATTTCCAATAGATTTTTCTACTTCGAATGCATTTTATGACTCTTTTTACTATAATTTTGGATGAAATGTTGTGTTTGTCCGATATCGGCTTATGATTATGATAGGATTGTAGCCGGTATCGGGAAGATTTTTGTATTAAATGTATATAGATTATGAGTATTATGCCATATAATTAATAATGTTTTGAGTTTATGACTGATTTGTATCACGATTCATTCAATTGGGACACATATTGAGCCGCACGCCATACGTCGGTCATTTGATTCCTCGAGAAGACTCAAAAATATTTAAATTCACAAAATTTCCACTTTTTTCTTAATTCAATTCAAAAATACTAAAAATGCCTTCAGCAGTTGAAGCCCCACGAACGCTATACGATAAGGTGTTTGACGATCATGTCGTCAAGGAAGATAATGGCACTTACTTGATTTACATTGACCGTCATTTGGTTCATGAAGTCACTTCGCCTCAGGCGTTTGAAGGATTGACTAATGCTGGACGATCTGTGAGAAGATTAGACTGTACTGTGAGTTTCATACTATAACTTATAAGAGTCTAATATTGACGTGTGATAGTTGGCCACTGTAGATCATAATATTCCTACAACGTCAAGAAAGACATACAGAAACCTGAGTACATTTATCGATGAAGAGGATTCTCGTTTACAGTGTACAACTCTCGAGGAGAACGTCAAAAACTTCGGATTGAGATATTTCGGTCTGGACGACGCTCGTCAAGGAATCGTTCACATCATCGGCCCCGAGCAAGGTTTCACATTGCCAGGCACGACCATCGTATGTGGTGATTCGCATACTTCGACTCACGGTGCGTTTGGCGCACTGGCGTTTGGGATCGGAACGTCTGAGGTCGAACACGTGCTCGCGACCCAGACCATCATTCAAAACAAGTCAAAGAACATGAGAATCACAACAACTGGAAAGCTCCGGCCCGGAATCACATCCAAGGATTTGATTCTACATATCATTGGCCAAATTGGTACTGCAGGTGGTACTGGCTGTGTTATTGAGTTTGCCGGAGATGCTATTAGCGAGCTTTCTATGGACGCTAGAATGTCAATGTGCAACATGTCGATTGAAGGTGGTGCTCGGGCGGGCATGATTGCGCCAGACGCAACCACATTTGCGTTCCTCAAGGGCCGCCCTTTGGCACCCAAGGGAAAACTCTGGAACAAGGCTCTCAGGTATTGGAAGACACTCAAGTCTGACCCCGGTGCCAAGTTCGACATTGACATTGTCATCAAGGCCGAGGACGTTGTCCCGACCGTGACCTGGGGCAACTCGCCCCAGGATGCGCTTCCCGTGACCTCCAAGATCCCCGATCCGGCTGATTTTTCCGACAAGCCCGAGAAGCAGGCCGCGATCGTGCGCGCGTTGGATTACATGGGTCTGACGCCCAACATGCCGATCGAGTCCATCAAGCTCGACAAGGTTTTCATCGGCTCGTGCACGAACGCGCGGATTGAGGACTTGCGGGCGGCAGCGAATGTGGTCAAGGGTAAACACATCGCGGCAAACATTGTTCGCGCAATGATCGTGCCGGGATCAGGACTGGTCAAGATGCAAGCTGAGCATGAAGGTCTGGATAAGATTTTCTTGGATGCCGGATTTGAATGGCGTGAGGCTGGATGCTCCATGTGTTTGGGCATGAACCCGGATATCATGGCGCCAAAAGAACGGTGCGCGTCGACGTCGAACCGAAACTTCGAAGGTCGTCAAGGCGCCGGCAGTCGGACGCATTTGATGAGCCCAGCAATGGCCGCCGCGGCCGCAATCTCTGGCCACATCACTGATATCCGTGAGTACTATAAGGCCGAGAAGAAGGCTGCGATTGAGATTAGTGTTCCATCGTCTCTGTCAGAAGTATCAGAGTCAGACTACACCGAGCCTGAATTTGAATCCGACAGCGGTGAGCCCGAGTTTGTTGCACCAGTCGTTGCTTCCAGCACTGGATCTACGACCAGCGCGACCGGAATCCCCGCGTTCACGGTGTTGAGCGGTGTTGCGGCGCCAATCATGCGTACCAACGTCGACACCGACGCCATCATTCCAAAACAGTTTTTGAAAACAATCAAGCGTACCGGTCTGTCTGCCGGTTTATTCTATGCTGACCGGTTCGACCCCGCAACTGGCGCCGAGAATCCCGACTTTGTCTTGAATCAGCCTGCGTACCGCGAGTCTAAAATTTTAGTCGTGTCCGGTCCCAACTTTGGCTGTGGCTCTTCGCGTGAGCACGCGCCGTGGGCGTTGGCTGACTTTGGCATCATGTGCGTTATTGCGTCGTCATTTGGCGAGATTTTCTACAACAACTCGTGCAAGAACGGATTGCTCCCGCTGATCATTCCCGGCGACGTTATTGCCGAGAAGTTGATTCCGATTGCTGCTGCCGGCAAGCTCTTGACAGTTGATCTGGTCAAGCAGGAGGTCCGGGATCCCGAGACTGATGCTGTGCTTACCACGTTCACTATTGATGAGTTTAGGCGGCACTGTCTTATCAATGGATTGGACGATATCGGTTTGACCATGCAGAACGAGGATAAGATTGCAAAGTACGAGGATTATAGACGGAAATTGTTTCCGTGGTTGGAAGGCGGCAGTGGGCTGGTGAAGCCAATTATTCAGGGCAAGATTCCTGGCGTTCCGGACGTGGTTGAATGGTAATTTATTATATGGCTAAGGGTATCCTAGTATGATGTGGTTGAATGGTAAATTAATGAATGAAAAGTAACCCAATAAATGCATTAGACTAGAACACGAGCGCAAATTCTTCGAGGACTTGTTTCGGGCGGCCGACGGAAACCCAGGCTTTAGACTCGGACAGATCCATGACCATTGAAAACACGGTCTGCATTTCTCCTAGTAATCCTGGCTGAGACGTGTCGTTTGAGCGGCAGATTGAGTTTGGATAGTTATCTTCGTCTCTCAAAAACGAGAAGATTCTTTCCTTTAGCTGGTCTGCCGATACTGCGTGGTCGAATTTCTTGTTTGATTTCTCAACCAAATGCTTGATGCGCGCGAGCCGGTCTTTCGTGTCTTCGAGCCAAATGACCTCGTTAATTTTGAGATGAGGTTTGAGCGCATGATTCGTATGATACAACCTACCTTCCGCATCACGTTCGATAATACCGATGCCATACGGTCCAATTTCCCACGACTCTGCGTGCCCGCTTCCATCCGCAATGCCAAAATGTCCATAACACGCGGCACCGCCTCCGAAATGTTTCTGCACGCGTTCCCGCGCATCAGCGACCGAACCTGATTCAAGCACGAGGCGCAGCAGCACGTGCAGCGGTAGCTTTGTCTTGTCGAGATCGGTTGCCCTGAGCGCGTTCAAGCAGACGCCGGTTTGCGCCGAGTTGAAGCCGACTTTGGCCAGCAGCCCGGCCTCAGTCATGGTTTTTATGTGCGTGACTGACGTCGGCGGGTACGTCGACGCCGGAAGCTCAATCTCAAGCAGAACCAGGTTGGAAAGCTGCGACGTTTGCCAATCCCAGTTCTGCGCAAGCCACTGGGTCCCGCTCGTAGTCGTTTCCGCAAACGTTGTGCATCCGTCTGCCGGCACCGCAAGATCTTCCTCCTCATCATCGTCTTCGCGCTGAACATGGCCGGCCTTTTTCGGACGTGCCGCGAGAGCAATCTCGGACCGGGCGTTCAAGGCGACAATGTCATACAGCGGCACGTCAGCGCCGTCGGCGATTCCGCGCAACTCGTCGTGTAAATGAGGAGCGTATTTCTGAATCGAAGTGGAAAAGGACTGGGCAAAAAGCTTGACGTCGCCGGGTGACATGCCTGCGTTGGCGAAGTACGCTGCGTAATTTGTCAGACAGGCGTGGATCTGGGATTTGGCGAGAATGCCATGTTTTTGACCAATCTAGCTGTTAGTTGTCATCTTTCCATATGCGCGTAATAAACTACCTCGTAAGATGTGCCGGAAAGATGTAGAGTGTTCACCATTAGTGTATAATCGGGTTGTCTACGATTAATTACGAGTACTGTTCACGACGATATCGTGCGGCGTTATGGACGAACTTACGATACGAATTTGGAAAGAAATCAATAAATGACATAGAAACTCCAACACCGAAAATCACAAATCACCAAATGCGCTTGGCCACCATGCTAAACCTCTCGACCTGTTGCAACTGAACGTTTGGTTTTTGTTTCACAGGCGACACCTCCTCGTCCGGTTCAAGCTTGTTCAGGTCTTCCTCTATGCCGTCGCTCATGTCAATTAAACCCCACACTCCACCTTTTCGTGGTCCGCTGACGGTCTCGTCTGCGCTAGAGTCGAGATCACGCTTGTTTGGTCCGTGAATCGCCATTGCGGCACGTAAGTCTTGTAAGTCAATTCGCCGACGAGAGTACTCTAGCAAAACCGAACCTAGCAACAGCTTTGCGACCACGACGATTGCAAACACGGCTAGTATCACTGCCCCGTAAAGCACAACTTCCATTGTGCTGACCATAGACGTTGCGACGTACTCAAGCACGTGAGTCGTGTCGTTTTGAATATTTGGGTCAGAAATCGAGCCTGTTAATGCTGCCACTGTCGAGGGCGAGAGTGAAAACCGGTGGCTTGACATGATGAGCATTGCTGTCTGGGCAGTTGACTTTACAAACACGCATGCCAGCGGTAAAAGCGGGACGCCAATTCTGCGGGTCAGGTTCTGTTGGCCAGAGAAGGCGTTTCTGATGTGGTCTTTGCAAAACACGTCGAGGAACCTTGAGTATACTGCTGGTTTCAGTTTATTGAACTTGGCAATGTACGAATGTTTAAGCCAGTCAACGCAGACTTCGCTTCCAAGAACGACAGATGCTGGACCGAATAAGGCGCCAATGATGACATTCCATCCTGACCAAGACTGCGGGATCACGCCGACGGACGAGGATGAGACTTCGACGATGTTGCGGTGACCGATGATGACAAGCATGACCCAGAGCTGGAAACGTTCCGATATGTCTGCGCACGTGAGTTGGAACAAATTCTCGCGCTCGAACTTTTTGAACACTGCGGATTTGATTTCTGAGAATTGGTTTGAGAGTAAGAGGGTTAAAAGTGCGTTTGAATAAGAGTTGACTGCGACGTTTAGCGTGATCATTTGACAGAATAGAGCAGCCGAGTGAACTAGATTGTACATGATTGCGATGAAGACAAAGAAGTGTAGTCTTAGTGGTTTTGACAGAGTGTTTGACGAATAAAGGACTTGTGTAATGTCTTGCCCCAAACTGCAGAACAGTTTGTCACCAATCTAATAGTCAGTAGTATTCGAAGTAGAAGTAAAATAGAATACCTCAAGGACGTTATACATAACATAGAGCTTAACGGCAGATTGACCCCGGATTTTGTGATAGAGAATGCTGGCATTCAGACCGGACAATAAGTACACAGTTCCTGCTAAGACAGCAGTTTTGACTAAGTCAACTTTCTGAGATTGTTCGAGATGAATTGGTTTCTGAGTTACGTAAGAACGTAATAGTTTTGACAGAGCAGATGTGAATCTTAGAGGGAGGATCGTAAAAGCGTAGAGGAATGAGTCGAGACAAGTCAAGAATCCAAATGAAAGGACCTTATTGTTAGTTAATGCCTTGACGTCTCAAAATCTACACACCTTTTCGAATGAGAATGGGACGAGTAAGAAACTAACGATTTGGTCCAGATCAGACTGTGAAGAATCCGAGATGTCACCACTTGAAGAAGACAGTTCGCGTTGAAGATAAGACCATAAGTTAGAAATGAATCCATTTTGTTTGTTTATTTCCTTTTTACGACGATTTCGTGAGTTTTGTCGTGATATTGATGACATTCTCGAGTGAGCATGAGTCGTGAGTGACGTGTCTGGTTGTGTATAAAAAAATATAACACTGTAACGAAGTACTACGTCTACATAATAGTTATACAAAAGCAATGTTGATAGCCATTTCTTATCTAATACAATACAATAATCCCGAAACGCCTATTTTTATGCGCTAACCTGTTATTCCAAAAGAAACAAGACAGCAAGACAACCCTTTAGCATACTTCGTCACGGCCTATAGAACCCTGACCACTTTACCAGGATCTGAATTTGATGAAAAGTTATTAACAGTATAGAAATGTCGAGTCGTTTGTTGTAGTTTGTGACAATGAATGAACGATGAATTTGAAGATGCAGCTGAGCTCAGACTCGTCCTGTTTTCCCCTTCACATTGGTCAAATTCGTCGTCGAAATCAGATTCAGATTCATATCCTTCATCTTCACTTTCTTCATCGTCACATAATTCAACACGATAGTCCTCTTGATTCTGTTTAATTGTAAGAGCTTCTTGTGCATGTAATTGTGCCATTAACTCTTTAAACCTTTCAACTTCAAGCTGAACGCTCTTATCAACCTCTGCTCTAATTGAAGCAGGAACATCTTCATCGGATTCATCAGAATCAATCACTCGAGGTGAACAAATCACTCTTGATCCCGACGCACAATCTTGAGTCCTGACATCACCAACTCTCAACAAAGTCCGTCCTCTTGAATCCATTTCTTGGTCAGAATCAACATCACTGGTCTCATTCTCACTCCCGTCACTTCTGTCTGAAAATCTATGATTATGTAGCCGATGCCTTCTTCTTCTCCTTCGTTCCTTCTTTGTAGCGTATTCAGCACACGATTGAGCTTCATCTCCCTCAGTCTGTTCATGAACAAGAACTTGCTTCACGAAACTCTCTCTATTTCCACTTCTAACTGACGCGTTAAACAACGCCAGATTACTTTGATATCGGTTCAACTCCATCTTGGCTTATCTCATTCTTCCTTCTCTCATTCAACACAAAGAAAAACAAATGCGGGATTTCATGGCGATGGACGACAAATCTCGACGGCAAAAGTTCTTTGCCCCGGAAACACTCGGCACTTAGGCACATTCCTCCTTATTATGGTAACGTTTTACAAATTTTACGTTCGACTTGTATTGCGGATATTTGTGATATCATACCCACTATAATGTAATATAACCCCGGCATACCCGATATCTCGGCCATACCGTGCCGAATTCGTACATACCCAATTAGGCAAGTCTCTTTACTATAATTTATTTCTTCACATATTACACTCATAAATTTGACACAAAACCCATTTTGCTGTTTTTTAAACCCTATCTCCCAACTCATCTCAACCCTGATCACCATCAATCTCTTCAACAACGAAGAAAAATGGAACCTCGAAAATTCGTCGGTCGCAAATCTCGTCCTAAGTCTTCAAATAATTCCTTAAGTGAGTGTCTGATTTGTATTTAGCTGTAACTAATATTAGCCACTCGAACACCTCGACTGCCGAAATTCCTCGCAAACCAGATCCCAGACGACATTCTTCACGACGAGGCTTTGAACGAGGCTATTTCAAGCTTGCTTCCTACAAACTACGACTTTGAAATACATAAATGCATTCACAACATTCGGCGATACAAACACACTCGTGTCGGGCTGCAAATGCCGGAGGGTCTGCTGATATTCGCGTGTGTAATTGCAGACATCATCGAACGGTTTGCCAGACCTGATGCTGAAGTGACATGTGTCATTATGGGCGACGTGACCTATGGCGCGTGCTGTATTGACGACTACACCGCTCTCGCACTCGGATGCGACATCCTGATTCACTACGCGCACTCATGTCTCGTCCCGGTCGATGTGACCCAGCTCAGAGTTCTGTACGTCTTTGTCACAATCGCAATCGACGAGTCCCACCTTCGTAAAACTTTAGTCGCAAACTTCGCACCAGGGTCTACCATCGTCTTGGTGGGCACGATCCAGTTCAACGCAGCGATCCACGCGGCCCGCGCAGCCGCCGACGCAGACAAATCGTCGCCAATCACACTACTCGTCCCTCAATCCTCGCCTCTGTCCCGCGGCGAAATTTTAGGCTGCACGGCACCTCACATTAATCCCAACTCCACAACCGCAATCGTGTATGTCGGCGATGGCAGGTTCCATCTCGAAGCAGCCATGATCCAGAACCCGGGCGTGCCCGCGTACAGGTACGATCCCTACTCACGCAAGTTCACGCGCGAAACGTACGCGCACTCGGAAATGCTCTCAATCAGACAGGACGCGATCGCGACTGCGAAAAAAGCGACCCATGTGGGATTGATCCTTGGCACGTTGGGGCGGCAGGGAAATTACAATACGTTCGACCGCATCCGAGCAGACCTCGACGCACTGAAAATAGACTATACATTGATTTTGCTGTCCGAAATCTTCCCGCAAAAACTGGCACAGTTCCAACATATTGACGCGTTCGTTCAGGTCGCGTGTCCACGACTCTCAATCGACTGGGGGTACGCGTTCCCAAAACCATTACTTACTCCATACGAAGCATCAATAGCTTTCGGCTCACAACAACCTTGGTCTGACCTCGACATGGTCATCTCGCAAGACGCTCCAGGTTACAAAATGGACTACTACGCAAAAGATGGTTTCGGCCGCTCAAAACCACTTACTGTACTATAGTACAATCCAAATGTATCTGTCAATCACGCTCAAACTACTCCATGTACAATATACCAGTCTACATGTATATGTCAATCACGCTATATTACCTAAACTGACAAACAATGGTAAATAACAATACAAACGAATGATCCTATATAAATGCCAAAACCCGCGCGTGTGTGCTCCTTTCGCTTTGAAAATGTCCCTCGCAAAAGAGTCTCCGTCGCATGATGCATATTGAACAAATCCCATGTGTACTAATACAAATTATAATCCCATCACGCCAAACGCAAATAATAATCTCAAACAATAATAAAACACGCAACTCAATATTTTAAGAAAAATGAGCAAGTCGCAGCGAAAAAAATAAAAATCTCAAATATGTTATCCTTTCGCCAATCGTATTCCTATGCAATTGTGAACCGCATCAAAAGATGTCTTTGCCATTAAATGAATCGTCACTATTTTAATGACTCGGCGTACCGTTGGACCCGCTGTTAGATCTCACTCCGAGCGGATTCTTCGAAAATGACAACCGGATCCCGCCTTTGACACTGTTAGATAGTCCGCGTCCGTACAACTCCGTCAAGGCCCTTGTCGCGTATGCAACATCTTCAAACTCAACAAAGCACATCGGCCCGTTCATCTTGGTCCGGAAACATAGCCGTTTGTATCCACGCTGTCGGCTGAATAGCGCCTTAAGTTCGTCCTCGGATGTGTTCATCGGCAGGTTACCAACATACAGCGTGTTGCAAGGCGGATTCTGGTCAGCAGGATTCGCAGGCGGCAGCACCCGGCCCCCATTTTGTAACGCATGCAATGACGTCGCCGAATTTGCATTCTGCTGGTTTGGTGATGGGCCAGATCCGACTCCTCCTGCAGCAATCGGTGGCTGTCCAAGTGCAGAACTCGGCGTCGCCGGCCCACCGTTAGGAAACGGCTGCGGCGCAGGCGCTCCATTTGCCGGATACGGTTGTGCAGAAACCCCGTTCAACGATAAGTTGCTAAACGCAGCCCGTGGCACAGAAGTAGCTGTGTTTCGTCGCGTACGGTCAGGCTGTTGTTGTTGCTGCTGTTGCTGTTGCTGCTGTTGCTGTTGCTGCGGCGCCTGTTGCTGCGTCTGTAACTGAGGTTGAGAAGGCTGCTGTTGCTGCTGTGGTGGTTGCTGCTGCTGTTGCTGAGGTGGTTGCTGATTCGGCGGTAATGTTTGAGGTGGTGCGCCAGGCGTAGTCCGTGTAAGCCATGAAATTGGATCCTTGACCATGTCATCGTACTCCTCATCTTCGCGGCCAGCTGATTCGAGCAACATGGATTTGCCACTCACCCGCTGTAAGTCTGGCGGTCCTGACAAAAAGGTGCCCCTGGGTGAAGTTGCCGCGCCGGTAGGTGAAAACATGCCAAGATCTTTATGATAAAAATCCGCTTCTGATCCAGGCGGAACCGTAGCCGGCGATGTCGGAGAAATTTGCTCGAACGGGAAGCTGAATCTGGATGCGGGTTTGGAACCAGCAGTCGCAGACGAGATACCATTGAAAGCCGCCGATCCTGACGAGAACGCAGGTGCAGGTGGGATATGATGAGGATGGTGAACGTGTTCGAATGAAGAAGACAACGGACCAGTCTTTGCAGTAAACTCTGGAAATTCGCACTTGACTGGTGAATAATATGTTGGCGAAGACGCGTGTGATCCGTTTCCTGTCGTGAGACCCGGGGCCGGTTGATCGTAAAAAAGATCTGCTCTTGAATCGAGTACATCGTGAGCCTCAACGGCACCGCCATATGATTTGAAATATGCAACACCAACGATTTCGTCCTGAGAAAAAGCCATGAGCTCACATAGTAAGAAGTCCTTGGCAAATGTAAACATCAGTCTGAACTCGCGTGGAGACAAATCGCGGGGTAGATTTTTTATTCTTAATGGATATGAAGCGCCTGACGGTGGAGACGAAGTGCTGCTGCCCCCATTACTAAGACTGACAGCATTAGGAAGCGGGATCGGGTCGGGAGGCGAAAGAGGTTGAAATGTGGATAGTTCTGGCGAGAAGGCGGGATTTTTGAGATGAGAAATTGTTGATATTGCCGGTGACGGCATCTTATAGTCGTCGTTAATAAAAAAACCGATTCTGTGTAAAAATTCACATACGATTTTCGACTTATAAAGAAATGTGAATAAGAGAAAGAAGCATAAAAAAGTGAGAGAGAAAGGAGAAGTGACTAAATAAAAAATACAGGGTTAGGGCGGCTGTCTTGGTGGATGCGATGAGATGAGGAAAAGCGCGATGAGGTCGAGAACTGTCAGGAGTCGAAGGGAGAAAACAGACAGGCGGTGGGTTAGGGTTAGTGTTTTGGTTGTCATCGATTGAGGCAACGAACAAAGATTTGATCAAAAAGAGACAGGATTCTTCGATTCAACGCGCTTATTCCAATCTGATCTGATATCATGAATAAGCAAAGCATACCTTATATATATATATAGCGAGTATTTGATGATGTATGAGGGAAGTCGATGAATATGAATCTGTGTGAGCTGTATATGAATCTTCAACTGTGCGTAATCTGACTGATTCTAACAATATAGTGAAATTTTATCTGAAAACGTTCTTGTTCAGATCGATATAATCTTATGCTTTGACTGGTTAAACGTTCAAACTGAGTGTTTAAAGGTATGAATGTGTAGATCGGATCCCTTTTCTCTGAATAAAATGATGACTTCCTGCTTGAACAAAAATACAAATCTGATCTGATCCTTTCTCTGATTTGATTAACAAAACTTCCTTAATCTTTTCACTCGAAATAAAATCATTAACAAAATACTAAAAAGAAGCAGAAAGAAAAAAGGGAAAGAAAGAAAAAGACGCGATCCAAATTCGAAATGAAAACGGACGAAACCGAGGACTACGCGCTTCCGTTCTAAAGTTTACTGGGTTAGGTTTACTGCAACTACTCACACCTGAATCACAAGTTGTTAATCACATCCATTTATACGGCGTCTGTCTCTCACATGGTCTCATCCAATTAGACAGCCTCTTTACCCCGCATATGGTTAGAGCCAACGCACGTGCTCGGTAAAATGAAATATTAAATTGTATTACTAATAAATTCTACATTGCTTATTAATATGTTTTTTTCACAGACGGCGCGTTGGTGTCGCTATGGACTCTCTCGTAGGTTTACGGAAGCTCTTCTTGCTTACCATCCCGACGTCGTCAGGCAGTGCAACAATCACGTTCGAGTCACTGCCAAACTTGAAATTGTCGGCTGTTACCCGGTCGCTGTAGCGCTTGATGGTGTACGAGTTCTTGTCGCCTTTGACGACGTGCTTCAAATTCCATGTAATCACGTACGGACCTGAACTGCTCACAATCGTAGTCTCCTTCGAGTTCAGACCTGCGTTAAAATGACCTTGTGTGAATGCAAGCGGCTGCTTCGTCTCGGCTTGCATCTGGGCCACATGCTCAGGACTCAGTTGTAAGCACTTCGGCCGTGGTTTGCTGTCTTTACCAAAGCTCTTCTCGAATCCAAGTTTTCCAGCATTATTGCCATCTTTGATGGTGGCATCAATTAACAACAAGTACGTCTTGCACGTAGCCAGAATCCATTTGCCGTCCGCAGACACGTCCAGTCCCAGGATCGCTTCTCCGAGAGCCGGAATCTGCGTCTTGGCTCGGATTCCTAACCGGTCGTACAACCGAATATCTCCCTTTGCAGACGCAACTGCCAAATGTCCCATGTCCGTAGTCGCGACTGCAGAAAACGCAGCCTTGGTTGCATAGCTTTGATGTTCCGAGGCCACCAACTTGTCGCCTGACAACCGCGGATCGACTCTAAACAAGCTGTTGTCTGAAATACCCACAAACGTAGGCTCAGACGTCATTTGTGAAAACTTCTTAGACGGTGTGAACGACGTAATTGGCACGTCCTCGTGAATCTTCCACTCGTCAACAATCTTGCCGTACTCTAGATCCATGTTGAACAGACTGTTCTTTTTCAACGGGTTCTGCATGATCATGGTCGAATCTTCGGCATGAAGCATTACCTTGCTAGGCGAAAACACAGTCCCGTCCGGTGTCTTCAGGTTCTCAATCGTGGTCGAGAATGACAAGTGATTTTCTGGCGTGTGTCTAAATACACCAATCTTGTTCCCTCGTACCACAAATGACCGATCATGCTTGTATCCGACTGCAAGCTGGCTGTTCTTGCCTTCTCCGGCAAATTTTCCGTCTCCAAGCTCATCCTCATATTCTTCGTCGTCGTCATACGATTCAGCTCCTTTCCTGACTGTACCTTCGTCTGCATCTTCAAATTCATTTTCCTCTTCCTCAGGCTCATCAATGTCCATGAGAGACATATCATTAAACGCCTCAAGCACGTATTCCCGCTCGTCTGTATTTGCTTTAATCCAACTTTGCTGGTTCAAAGACTCCCACAGTGCACGCATTAAAATCTCTTGAAACGCTTCCAATTGGTCCGCGTCTGCAAACCGAAGCAACCATGACGAAGCGCTGCCGTCATCTGAATAATAATTAAAAATAAACGACCGGTGCTCGTAATTAAACACAGGATTGATCTCAGGCGTGACTAAAGTTCCCATCCACGTCTTCTTGACGGAAACAATCTCCATCCAGTCTATTCGTTAGCTATAAGGCATCATGTCATTATTCAACTTACATTGCCAGCTTCCCAGATCTTTTATTTTTGCAACAACAGCCTCGTCCTGTAAATTAAATACACCAGTCTGGGCATCAAAGAAATGCAGCTCAGCCTCGGCTGATCCGACTTCGGCTTTAACCACATATTTTTCTGGCATTTTTCGAACTACCGCGCCTGGCGTCTCAGGCACGGAGACTTTAGGGGTAATTAGCGCAGGGGTCGCAGGAGCAGGCACAGGCGATTCGACTGCTAGACTCGTCCGTCGACGTTCAGGCGTAGCTGGGCCTGTCCTTGTTGGTGAAGTGTATGCACCCAGTAACGGTGGCGACTGTGTTTTGTCTCTGTACTTATCAATAACAAATGTGAATCGAATAGAAAAAGACACGTACGTATGCATAAACTGTGCAAGTTCGTCTTCGGTAGCCAAACGCGCCGGCTGGTTGAATTTGCGTTCGTATTGGCACTGTAGCGCTGCATGGAAAAAATCATGAATGACGGAAGCTTCAGTTGTCTCATCGCACACAAATTCGTAAACGTCGCCTGGGTCCTGTATCAAATCAGTGAATGTCTCTAAGTATTACATCAAATCACTTACGCCAGACAGATCTTTCCATGCAAAAATAGTGAGTCCTTCATCGCTTTTTGACTGTCTAAAGTGTAACGCTTCATCAATCAAGAACGTGTACTCGTCGAACGTCTCTTCATCCTCATCGTCCTCAAGCTGTTCCTCGCCTTCTTCATATGCTCTTTGCACGACAATCTGATAGTGAAACTCGGTTGTAGTTCGGCGAATAACCGCAACTGCATCTTTAAATCTGTCTTGTCAGCCATGTCATCTCTTAGACCACTAGAAACTTACATGCACTCAGAGTACGCCTTCACAGAACTCTGAGCTCGTGAAAGATACAATCTCCCGCTGGGGATCGATACTAGTTCTTGTTTAAACGAACTCCCGAGTACGCGCTTAAGAAAATTCATTGCTAAGTCAGCAGATTATGACTTGCTGTTCTTCCCTGTCCACAAATTTAGTGTGAGAGTGGCAATAAATTTCCGAGTGTTGATCTCAGACAAGCAAAATCATTGTTTTGTTTACTCTATGTCACGTGACACTGACATCATCTGCCCTTTTACAATTTCTAAGAGTAAGAAATAAAAAACCAAGTCTTCCTAGCATTTTTTTGAATTAATTTTGTTTTAATTTATAAAAAAGACTCAATTGAGCGCGAAATCGATGAGTGAATGAGTGTAATGAGTTTTGTACCAATGATACACCACCCAAATACAAATTTGACCTTTTCTGACTACTGCAATAACTTACAAAAACAATTTTTGCAAATATCCATGGTTTATTCTAACGTAATTAGCACTAAATTACCGAAATAAACTGCATTTACGGCTCGAGGACAGCAAAGTCATCGTGCGGCTTACCTCATTGGGTTGGGTGTATTTAAAGCACAAAATAGCATTACGTTTATGCATTATGTATGACGCAACAATGCTCCAATTCGTCATTTCACGTGGAATCTCGAGAAAGTGTTCGAGCCATGCCTTGGACACGAACCTGCCGCCAACTCGAGAGACTGTCATTGGCACATGCGTATTGCGTTTAAATTCTTAAACTCTTCACGCACAATGTCGACGTCTACAAATGGTACTAAACACAAAGTTGTGCTGCCCAAACCATCGCCAAAGATCGCGGGGCAGCCAAAGGATGTGTGGTCGATGGTGAACGAAGCAGCAGCAGACGCACAAAAGTCTTTGCCGTTCCCGGTCATCAACTTGGGACAGGGTTTTTTTTCGTACAATCCGCCGGAGTTTGCAATTAAGGCTGCACAGGATGCGTTAAATGACGTGTCGTGTAACCAGTACTCGCATACAAAAGGAAGACCGTCTCTCAGGCAAGCTTTGGCGGCTGCGTATGAGCCGTCGTTTGGACGCAAGGTCGATTGGGAGACCGAAGTTGTAGTCACTAGCGGTGCTAATGAGGGCATGTTTTCTGCATTTACTGCCTTTTTGACTGAAGGAGACGAGGTCATTGTCTTTGAGCCGTTCTTTGATCAGTACATTTCCAACATCCAGCTGCCAGGAGGAAAAGTCGTGTATGTGCCGCTAATTCCGCCTCCGGATAATGACAAGCGCACGGTGTCGTCTGCAGAGTGGACAGTCGATTTCGACAACCTCAAGTCTAAGATCTCGCCACGGACAAAGATGATTGTCGTCAACTCGCCCCATAATCCAGTCGGCAAGGTTTTTTCGCGCGATGAACTGCTTAAAATTGGTGAGTTTGCCGTTGAGAATAACATTATTGTTCTGTCAGACGAAGTCGTGAGTTGATTGTTAGAGAGGTAGACCTATTTGACAGAGATTAGTATGACAGACTGTACTACACCCCGTTCACTCGGATTGCTACTTTATCGCCTGAACTGGCCCAGCTTACGTTGACAGTCGGGTCGGCTGGCAAGACCTTTAGTGCAACTGGCTGGCGTGTAGGTTGGCTAATTGGTAATCCCGAACTTATTAAACATGTTTCGGCCGCTCATACAAGAGTAAGCATTACAGCTGTAGGATCAGGTCGTGTGCTAATAACAGATTTGCTTTGCGGTCAACAGTCCATTGCAGGAAGGTACTGCCACAGCACTTCGAGAAGCAATGAAGCCCGAAAACACATTCTTTCAGGATCATGTTGAGTCTTACAAGACAAAGATGAAGAACTTCAATAGAATCTGGGATGAGTTGGGATTGACAGTATGTATCCAAAAGTAAAGCTGGGTTATGCAGTGCTAAATGGACAGTACACTAATCCAGAAGGCGGTTATTTTGTTCTGGTCAATTTTTCTAAAGTTAAAATTCCAGAGGGATACGTGTTTCCGGTCGATGTGACCACAAACCGGGCCAAGGATTTCCAAATGGCGTACTGGCTCATTAAGGAGCTCGGCGTGGTCACGATCCCGCCTACGGAATTCTACTTGCCCGAGCATGCGCATCTGGCAGACAAGTATCTGCGGTTCGCGATTTGCAAGACCGACGACTACCTCGAGCAGGCAGTTGAACGGTTGCGGTTGCTCAAGCCGTACATTCAAAACTAAAAGTACCGGTAGAAATTAATTAATGCAAAAGTACATTTATCTATACAAAATTCTTAGGAACGCCTAAAACGATTCCATCTGCCTTTGATACCCAGCGATACATGTTCGGTACTGGCAACGACTCAGTCGGTTGTTTGCCGACCGCGGTTTCGTCTTCTATCGCCGGAGTTCCTGGCAAACCGACGATTGATTTCAGTTTGCCTTTCCGTTTCGACGCTTGCTTTTTGAGCAGTTTATTAATTGTGTCCATCTTTTCTTCCTCACGCCGCTTCTCGGACAGGTTTTTGCGCCGTCTCGCAGTCTCTGTCCGACGAAGCATAAGTTCTTCTTCGGTGAATATTTTCTTGCGAAACGGTTCATTAGAAAGTTCTTGCAATTCGGTCGTGTCGTCGAGTAACCTTGCTCGTTGTCGTTCAGTCAGACGAGAATAATCTGTAGCGTTATAGTCAAGTTCGTCCTCTTCTTCTTCGTCTTCCTCCTCACGCATAGATTCGCTTAATTCGCTATCAAATCCAGCTACTTGGCTTGCTAATGCGCGTTTAGCGGGGTTAACAGGTGCACGTCGAGATGGTCGCTTTGGAGGTGGTTTTCGACGTGGACGAGATAAGCTGACTCGTTTGTATTGATCTTCTTTCTCTTCTTCTTCTTCTTCCTCTTCTTCCTCTTCTTCTTCCCCCTCTTCTTCTTCTTCTTCTTCTTCCTCTTCTTGAGTCGGAGTCGGCTCAGTCTCATCTTCTTCCTCTTCTTCCTCTTCCTCTTCCTCCTCGTCTTGATCTTCTTGGTCTTCTTCAATGTTTAAATTTGATTTATTACGTAACCCCGAATGCCCCTCATCATCCAGATCTTTCACTGTAATCTCCTCAGCTGGACTACTCAATTCCTCATCCTCTTCTTCGACCACTTCTTCGTCTTCCTCATCTTCATCCTCATCTTCATCCTCATCTTCATCTTCTATATCTTCTGATTCGTCTTCCTGTGACTGTCTTGCTGTCGTATCTAGTTCTTCTTCACCTTCGGCATCACTCCCAATTGATTCTTCAAGCTCTGATAAGTCTGATGAGTCTTCACTCTTTGCCATTGTGTGTTATACAGCACGATATAGTACGATACAGTGCGACAGAGGCAATGCGTATGGAATGCCTCCTGATTGATGTTGAATACCCCTGCATAAGTGTCTTCATTTTATAATTTATTATAATATTCTACATTACAATTTAAGGCATAAATATCACATACATTATTGCAAATGTGACATATCGTGTAATTTATTACGTATCAAATTTAAGCTCAGTACCGCACGGCGCCGCCACGGCGCCGCCAAAAGTACATATTTCATCTTGTCCTGGTCATCAAACCACGGAAATCTACCCCTTACTTACCCGCACTTTAGCTTCCACAATACTTGCGGTAGCTCAATCTGCTAGCGACCTCACCTCTACGGCCTTCTCAAATTTCTTCCCTTCCCACTCTCTCTCTCTTTCATCCTCAGCAAAGTCACGCTTATCAAAAAGGACAAGGCTGTTCGCAATGGCGGATAATCAATCCAGCAGTGCAAACGGCAAAAAAAGAGTGTCGAGGTCCTCGCTAGACCAGACTGTAAGTTCCGGTCAAAGTGGGTCCTCACTCGAACAGGACCAAATGACCTCAAACGCGTTGCCTGCGCCTTGGAATGACCTTCAATTGTCATACAAACAAACGGCAGAAACAAGAAGAATTGACTCGGTTTATTCTGCTGGTTCAAGTTCATACGCGCCTTCAGTTAGATCGACTCGTACTGCTTCATCTGGTGCCTCGTGGCCTCATTTCTCTTCTGCGTCGTCAATTTCAAGCAAATCAGTCTCTTCAAGATGGAGTTTTTTTGAAGCGGATGAATTTAACGATGCCGGTCCTACGAGACTCGTTGGGGATGCTGTTGAAGGAATGGGTGGTATTGCTATGCCTTTGAGACCTAGTAAGGCTTCAGTCAGTGGAATGGATATCATTGCAGAAAATAAGCGGTCATTGGATGCGGAGTTCAATGCGCTAGCTGGGGATGTCAAGGCTGTTGTTGACCAGGTCGGAAGACGCATGATGGATCTGTCCAAAGCTGCAACTACAATTACTAGTCACATCAGACAGGCGATTAGTGCTTGTGCTCATCACAATATCGCTGCTTTACAACTGTCGCCTGCAAACTGTTCATCGCTAGCATCGGTACTCAAGGTTGTGTTGCACTTTTCTGACAATTTACTGCTTGGTCTGCCTTATGCTTCCGCTCGGAGTTTGCTTCTTCGTGCTACTTCTGAGCTTGGCATCAAGCTTAAACTCGTGCCAGCTTTCGAAGTCGGTATGGCTCCACCTCAACCACGCAACTTTGCGATCGGTGAAATTTACACAAAGCCAGACACTGAAGGTTATAAGGCTCTTGAAAAAGTTAACAAGTTGATGGATGTCTTACCTGGCTCTCAAGTGCTTTCTGAACAAGATGGTGCGTTTATTGCTCCCATCTCACGAGGTTTTTCAGAACAGTTTGCTGTGATTTCTATTTTATTCGGTGTTCCCAACATGACTTCAGCACATATGGAAAGTGTGGCTGGACTTTGTGACGTGGCAAACGATATTCATTTTTTTTGCCAGACCAACAGAATTGTCGTCGCGGCCGGCTCCTCTCACCAACAACGGCCTAAAGTTGCTCTGCAAGGCTTCCGAGCTCCGTTCCGAGCGTCTCAGGCCGAGGTCCCACCAATGTCAATGTCACTCGCCAACGAGGATGCTGAAACTTTGTCTGGTACGCTTGGTGGATACGTCTACCCCAAAGTAGATCCGAACGATCCTTCAGTCTCTGCTTACTCGCAGAGCGCGTTTGCAATGACATGCGCCCATGTGTGTCTGACTGAGAGCCGCGAACGGCGGCCTGCAGTGTCGGTCCCATCACCGGTGCTGGTTAACATGTACCGCGACGCGCTAATGAAGGAGTACACGAACTACCCTGCTCATTCTGAGCAGCGCCGAGCGTTCAAGCGTGCAGTAACTGCGTTGGACTCAGACTATCCGCGCCAGAACGGGCGGTCTGTTCCTCCACGGTTCGGTGAGGTGTTGTGGGGCGAGCGTACATTGTTTAATGGCATGATTTCTGACGTTGCGATTGTGCGCTGCCGCCAAGGTTTGAAGCCTGCTGAGAACACGTTTGGCGACGATGTCCCATTTGCAGAGTTTGATCCGTCGCTTATGTTCACGAATTTGACTGTCAGTCGGATTGTGAACCGGATGGTGCCTGGCATCGAGGTATTTAAATACGGCTCGACGTCTAAGTACACGACTGGAAAGCTTAATGGCCCGCGGTTGATTTACTGGGCTGACGGCGCACTACAGTCGTCCGAGTTTGTTGTCGCGGCCGCGTCGTCGACCATGTTTGCTACCGGTGGTGACTCAGGTGCGTGGATCATGCGCAAGTCCGGTGTGTCTGGCCTCGGTGTTGTTGGGATGTTGCATGCGTATGATGGCGAGCACCGTGAGTTTGGACTGTTTACGCCGATGACCCGAATCCTTGAGCGGTTGCACGAGGTCACTGGCATTGAGTGGGGTGTTGTTGGGGCCAAGGAGGACGACAAGGATAGTGGAAACATGGTCGGATTCTCAGAGACGTCGGATTCGTCGCACGGAAACGACAGCTCAATGTCGATGCACGATTCGTCGTCAGACTCAGAACTCGAGTAGGGTTTAAATGCTGACATGGATTAAGACCGTGCTGTTTTGCATTATTAGAGATGGTAGAAACGATTTCGTTGTTTCATTATGGTGTTGATTCTATTGTTTGGGATTGGTATGAAGATAATGTAATTGGAATTATGTAATACATTATTATTTTTCTTAACCAAAACAAGTACATGATCCAAATCACGATAACCTAGAAAATCAATTTATACTTTTAGATGATTCAGAGGCGGTTGCTGTGGCGGCGGAACAGACCATGCGAACCGAGACCGGGACCGAAGCCGTTCACCAAATTTGTAAAACAAGAACGGGAATGGTGTGCATGCGAGACAGAGGAAAGCGAGAAGAGCGGACGCCCATGCGTACCCGAGGTCATCGTACATTTGTACCGAGAACAGTGGGAATATTGCTGCGAACGATGACCGTAGGAACCCGTTCGCAGCCAGTGCTGAGGCTGAGTACGGTCGGTAAGCTTCGACCAGGTACGTAAACACGCCGGAATATACGAGGATCAGACCGAACCCGAACGGAAGACAGGCGATGATTGGGACAATGTAATGCACGCTTTTGTACGTCGTGAATGCGAACCAGAGCATGCCGATGGGGACAAAAATAGAACCCATCATAGCCTGCGGCAGTCTGTACTCTGGGATCTCGGCGCCGTGCTTTTGCGCTAATCTGGAGTACGTTTTCTTCCAGTACGGTTCAGACAGTACGCCAATGATTATACCAGTGAGCAGGCCCATGAAACTCAGACCGACGTGTTCGTGGCTGAAACCTTTGTTATTGACAAACACGAGCGTGAAGGCTTGAAAGAGTAGGTAGTTGATGCCGAGCAGAATGGCGGTGTAGAGACAGAGCGAAAACACCATGATGTCGAAGAAAAGAAGCTGGAACGGTCGCTTGCAACTGACGGCGACGGTCGCGAGTACAGACCGATCAAGATGTTCAATTGGAGCCATGTAGTCCATATTCCCAGTGCGTTTCCGCAGTTTTTGGGCTTTCCACCGCAGCAGCACTGGACTGTATGTCTCTGGCACGAATGCAAGGATCAAGATCAGCATAACTGCTGTCCAAATCATCATGACGTAAAAAACCCAGCGCCAGCTCAAATTTGCAACAATGAAATCACCCAGTAACGGGCCTATACTTGGCCCCAAAAACGGCGCGGCAGTGAAAATCATCATCGGTTTTCCTAACTCATGTTTTTCAAACAGGTCACTCACGGTCCCGCCGGCGACAGACAGAAACGCGCTTCCGGCGAGACCAGACAAAAGTCTGTTGACGAGCACCGAAGTAATGTTCCGACCAAACCCGACTGGGAACTGGAATGCAAGATAAAACACAAATGCGACAATATAAATGATACGGCGGCCGTAGAATTCAGATAACGGGGCGTACAGCATTGGACCAGCGCCCATTCCAAACACAAATAAAGTCAAACCAGTAATTGCAGTGATTTGTTTAACATGAAGATCACTTTGAATGCCTTCATACGTTGCAGTATAAATCGAACTTGAACAAGCCCTAGTTATCGTCAGTTCATGTGCCTTGTTTCGCCACGAAGTATTGACTTACACGCAAAGTGCACCAACACTGCAAATAACGGTTGACGACCATTTCCGCCATGGACTAAAGTTATAAGGGTTTGAGGGATCATTTGGTCCCTCCCACTCGACCACAATGTGTTTATCTAACTTCTCCCCGTCAGGCACAGGAACCGTATCGTCACTTGAACCGGCTTGGTCTGCTTGTGACTGTGATTGCAAATCAAGTACTGAATTTGCTCGCAGGTCCGTGACTGACTCTGTTGAGTCAAACGACGGTGTCGACATTGGTTTGTGTGATGTTGAAAAAGTGAGACAGAACCGGAGTTCGGAGTGGTTTTTTTTGAGCCTCACGCCCTTAAACGCCTCATAATTATGGGACGACAACTCTATAAATATATTTTATAAACAAAAATTTTAAAAGATTTTTTGGTAAATGAAAGCGTCGACCGGATTTTCAATTCCTTTGACGTATGCGACTTGTTTAACCCGAGCAATTTTGTCAAATCCAAGTCCGTCCCAAATTCGCTGAGATGCAACGTTCGTCTCAAATACGAGGTTGAAGATTGACGAAGAATAGCCCTGCTTGTCAGATTTGGTCGTAGTAACAAACTTGGAGTATTACGTACGAGTTTCGGTGCCCAGCGACAGTATAATGCCCCTAGTAACTTGCCCACACCTTGGCCACGAGCAAGGTGTGAGACCAGGAATCCGGCATTGCAAACATGTCCACACCGGCCAGGATAATTGGGCTTGACATAGAACGTCCCGAGGACTCTGCCTTCAACAGTTTTGAAGTCGAGGTTGTCGTCACTGTCAAGCAACATGACGGCGCAGAACACAGAGAACCAGTAATTTTTGAAATCTTTAAACTCGAGCAGTTCTTCCTGTGGACTAATCCGTCAGCTTTCAATGTACTGAGTTAATGTAGAATAAACTCACTATGTTAAACCGGTCTCAATTTCAACATTGAAAATCTTCCACCATGTTGCAATCAACAAATCTATTTGATCTTCCAGCACGACGACCCGTTCAGTCCCGCTCGAACACACCTCAATATTGGTCTCGTCTTCAGTTCGAAAAAAGGCATATACTGTCGCTTTACGACCGTCGGGCAAAAGAACATGTTCTGGCTCGAGAATTACTTTTGATGCATCGACTTTATTCCGGACAGATTGTGGAATAGTCGGAATTGAATGAATGTCTTCCATTGCTGAATGCTGTGCCATTGTGTATTACGTTCTTGTTATTCCGTGTAAACACTGTCTATATGAATGCAACTTGGTAAATTATATGTCGTGTCTGTTAATAATTGATAGTTTACAAGAAATAGCAATAATCTGTGTCTATTCTATAAAAGCAGCACTTCACGGGTGTATACGAGGCACTGAATGTTCATCAGACCATTTCTAAAATACATTCAAACTAGTTTAAATAGTTAAATATCACTTTAAACATGTCAATTACAGTACAATTTCAACACAAACCCCTTAATTTGCTCCCATAAAGTGTTGTCGTTCGCCCCGAGTCACCCAGGGGTATGCGTCTGTCTCATGCGGCGGGTTCATTCATCTACGCCTGACTACGACTTATGCTGCTGCCTGGTTTTTTTTTTTTTTGGAATGAGCACTATCTTGACTTAATAGAAGGTCATGACTCGGTGATTTTTTGAACATAAACACATAAATAACAACATGGACCGACGTCGGGTCTGGGTTCGTCGTCCGCATGGTGCAGCAACCACGGTCTTTGTGACCGCCACTGACATTGTAGACGATTTGAAGTCAGCAATTTTACGCAAATACTCGACCTCACTCGGTAGGACACATGATTCACCGGATATTGTTGTCAGAATGCCAGGATTGCATCAACAAGTATCGCCACATGGAACAGGAACAAATACACCTCATCACGGCCGACACCGGAAGCGGAGAGGTGAGGCAGTTAGGAAAGAGCTTGCTAGTGCGCTCGAGCCGAACGCAAGTCCACAGGCTGCAGAAGATGATGAACGGATATTGTTACCGGATGAAGTTGTGTGTACGGTGCTGGATAGGGTATTTCCTGCTGGTATGGGAATGCAGGATGCACTCATAGTAGAGGTGCCTGAAGATGATATGGAAGTTCAGGCTAGACAACTTAATACGAACGGGTTACTTACTCCACAAGAAGGATATTTTTCATCTGAAGATGATCACAACTCGACCAGATCTGTGACTCCTGTTCCAGCATACGGACAGTCGTCGCAGTCATTACCAGAAGCAGCTCAATATCATCACCATCCAAACAGATTTATAGACGATACAGAACAACAACGTGCAGCCAGTGCGGATCCATACTCAACTCACAGTCACGGTCACGGCCACAGACGGAAGCAGCAAGCATCAAACGCGCCCGGACAGAGGCCCGCACCGGCCGGCTCGACTGCGTCTCTTCCAACCATCACCCAGTCGATATCGTCATCGTCATCGTCATCGTCATCGCCGTCATCTACGCTTGCACCGGCGCAGCAAATCACACATTCATCCAACTTTCGCCCACAACCGCAGCCGATCCAGCGCACAGACGGATTTCCGCACAGTCATCACTCTCACGACTCGCATGGGTCCGACACGCATTCGCACCACAGCTCAGTCCGGAGCGTGCACGATGAGACCGGGTCTGTCAGGGCGCGGTCACCACATAGAACAGGACTGCATCACTCACACTCCGGTGCAGCCACACCTACTCAGCAGGCAGTACAGAGCCACGCAAACGTCAAGTCGCCTCTGCAGAACGTAACGAGGTATGATGATGAGCTAGGGCCAAAGGCAGAAAATCTTGAACTTACGGCGTCAAATGATAGCGGATTGAGCGACTCATCGGACAAAACGGACCGGACGGATACGACTGTGACGCCGGCTACGGTTAATCACCAGATACAGGAGAAGGCGAGACGGGACAAACAGATTCGACCGACGACTGGGTCGCCGTTGCTGTTTGACGGTGTCATGCCTCCAGTCAAGGTGCTGATTGTTGAGGACAACATCATTAACCAAAAAATTCTAGAAGCTTTCATGCGGAAACGGCAGATTCGGTCTGGAGTAGCCAAAAATGGAAAGGAGGCAATTGAAAAATGGCGTGAAGGCGGGTACCATCTTGTGCTGATGGACATTCAGTTACCGGTTTTGTCTGGTATTGAAGCTACGAAGGAGATCCGACGACTTGAGCGTCGGAACCGGATTGGTGTTTTCGTAGACGACGATGCCGGCAGCATTAAAGACGAAGACGTGCTACTTCCACACAGGTTCAAAAGTCCGGTGATTATTGTCGCGTTGACTGCAAGTTCGTTGGATTCGGACAGACGAGAAGCTTTGGCAGCTGGATGCAATGATTTCTTGACCAAGCCGGTCAATTTAGTCTGGCTCGAACGCAAGATTACTGAGGTATGATATTACTAGTTTGCCTGTTATGACGATACTAATTGAACAGTGGGGATGTATGCAAGCACTGATTGATTTTGAAGGCTGGCGACAGTGGTCAAGGAAGCCATCGTATTCAAGACCGCCGACAGTCAAGTCTTAGGTAATATATATATGTTAATATATAATTATATATTGTAGAACAAATGCATTACAAATATATTAATACGGTATAACTGCTCAGTTGTATTTACATATAATACTGCGCCGCGCAACAAAAATCACCGAGTTTTGCAGATTTAGCAAAGACTTTCGGCAGAACCAGTTACAACCGCATAGAAATGGACGCACTTACGCACCTAGGTCAGCAGTTTGACACACTGTCTATGGCCGAGACTGCGTCAGTTGTGTCTGACGCTCCATTTGGACGTAGACGATATCGCGGTGGATCAGAAGAGGATGACGATGTTGAGTCAACTTTAGATGGGACTTTGAGTCTTGTAAGTGGACCGGCGTTTAAAGATGACGGAGATGAAGTTGAGGAGGATGAAGATCGTGAACTGCCTGAATATGCCTGCGCGTGAGTAGTTATGACAAGGCATAGACCGGATATGGCTGATTTAAGTAGGTATTGTGGAATTCATTCCTCTGCGAGTGTTGTTCAGTGTACTCAATGTACAAAATGGTTTTGCAATTCAAGAGGAAACACATCAAGTTCACATATCGTGAATCATCTTGTTCGTGCGCGACATAAGGAAGTTTGCTTACATGCAGAATCAGACTTAGGTGCGACAACTTTAGAGTGTTATAACTGTGGATGCAAGAACGTGTTTCTACTCGGGTTCATTCCTGCGAAATCAGACACAATAGTCGTGATTTTGTGCCGACAACCTTGCGCGTCGGCGACAAGTTCACGAGACATGACGTGGGACACGACTCAATGGCAGCCATTGATTGAGGACCGCTCGTTTTTGTCGTGGTTGATTGCAGTCCCCAGCGAGAGTGAGCAGTTACGGGCACGACCCGTTTCTGCAGGTGAGATTGCAAAACTCGAGGAGATCTGGAAGACAAACTCGAGTGCTACCTTTAAAGATCTCGAGACGACGGCACCAGACGAAGAACCGTTGCCAGTGATGCTCAGGTACGATGATGCGTACCAATACCAGCGATGTTTTGGCCCGCTTGTCAAGATCGAGGCTGATTACGATCGTAAATTGAAAGAGTCTAAAAGTCAGGACCATTTAAATGTCAGATGGGATATTGGGTTGAACAACAAGCACATGGCCTCATTCGTGCTGCCGGAGGTCGACATGGGCGACTACAAGCTTGCAATTGGAGATGAAATGCGGTTGCGGTACGTTGGCAGTGTGCGCAAGACGTGGGAAGGAGTCGGGTACGTCATCAAGGTTGCGAATTCTGTCTCGGATGAGATCACGCTCGAGCTCAAACGGAACGACAAGTCGGTTCCGACAAACTGTACTGATTCGTTTTCGGTTGACTATGTGTGGAAAGCAACTTCGTACGACCGTATGCAGCTTGCACTCAAGACGTTCGCGGTAAATGAAATGTCAGTCTCCGGATACATTTATCACAAGTTGCTCGGTCACGAGGTCGCACCGGTCGTGCTTAAAACCGCGATGCCGAAAGATTTTGCGGCTCCGCATTTACCCGAACTGAACGTGTCGCAAGTCAGCGCAGTCAAATCCGTGCTACAGAAACACATCTCGCTGATTCAAGGTCCGCCGGGAACAGGCAAGACGGTGACGTCGGCTACGGTGGTGTACCATCTTGCAAAGATGAATCCAGGGCAGGTACTTGTATGCGCTCCGTCGAACGTCGCTGTCGACCAGCTGACGGAAAAAATTCACAAGACTGGGTTAAAGACCGTACGGTTGACGGCCAAGTCGCGCGAGGACCTTGAGAGCTCAGTGTCTTTTTTGTCGCTGCACGAGCAGGTCAGGTTGAACGACACCAATGTTGAATTGTCAAAACTGATGCAGCTCAAGCAAGAGCTTGGCGAGCTGAGTTCGAGCGATGAGAAAAAGTTTAAAAATCTTATGAGACAGTCTGAGCGGGAGATCTTAGACAACGCGGATGTGATTTGCTGTACTTGTGTTGGAGCAGGTGATCCCAGACTCGCAAAGATGAAGTTTCGTACCGTGTTGATTGATGAGAGCACACAGGCCGCCGAACCTGAGTGCATGATTCCGCTGGTCATGGGATGCAAGCAGGCGGTCCTTGTCGGCGACCACAAGCAATTGGGCCCAGTGATCATAAACAAGCAGGCCGCGCGTGCCGGACTGCAGCAATCTTTGTTTGAACGATTGGTGTTACTCGGTCTCTCGCCGATCCGGCTGAACGTGCAGTACCGTATGCATCCGTGTTTGAGCGAGTTCCCAAGCAATATGTTTTACGATGGCAGTCTTCAGAACGGGGTTACTGCGCAAGAGCGGTTGCGTCAGAGTGTCGATTTTCCATGGCCGGTTGCAGACACACCGATGATGTTTTGGTCGAACTTGGGATTAGAGGAGATCTCGGCCAGCGGGACTAGTTACTTAAATAGGTCCGAGGCTGCAAACGTTGAGAAACTAGTGACTAGGTTTTTCAAAGCCGGGATTGAGCCAAGCCAGATTGGTATAATCACTCCCTACGAAGGACAGCGCTCGTACATTGTGTCGTCGATGCAGATTAACGGCACGATGCGCAAGGAGCTGTACAAAGAGGTTGAGGTTGCGTCGGTCGACGCGTTTCAAGGACGAGAGAAGGACTATGTGATTTTGTCGTGCGTTCGATCCAACGAGCACCAGGGTATTGGATTTTTGAGTGACCCGAGACGGTTGAATGTTGCACTAACGAGAGCAAAGTATGGTCTGGTCGTGTTGGGAAATCCGAAGGTGCTGTCGAAACAAGCCATGTGGCATCATTTGTTGATGCACTACAAGGAGAAGGGGTGTTTGGTTGAAGGTCCGCTGAATAATCTGCAGACCAGCATGATTCAGTTCACCAAGCCTCGAATGCCTTATCGCGGTTACAATACCTATACGCAACAACAGACAGCTCGGCAGCAGCAGCCAGCGCCGTATCGTAGTCAGCATGATTTTGACAGCGGCAGCGTGTTAGGGTACATTCCCGACGACCTGGCGTCTCTACGCAGTATGTCTGTCGGGAACGGATACCAGGGCATGTTTGGTGGTTGGGGCATCAACAGAGTCGACGGTGGCAGCAACGGCGATGGCGGTGATGGGAGATACGGTCCTGTTGGCGGCAAATCTATTGGGTTGAGCGAGAGTGACCGGTTGAAGATGTACGTCGAGGATGAAAATGGATCTGTGTACTCCGGCATGGATGACGATGCTCGAAGCGTGAGCACTGCGTTTGCTAGCCAGGTTGGAATGTGAAACCGTAAATTGTCTGTGTGTGTGTGAGTGCGAGAATGAAATTGCTCTGACGGCCTTTTGCGCGGGCTACAACATGCTGCTTGTCTGCGATCATGTACTTATCGCGACGTATGACGACTTATGACGACGTGATGATGGGTCTGCGACGCAGAGAGATGAAAGTCAGTTGCTTGAGATATAAAATATACTATTTAGTTTTCCTAATTAAGACATGCTTTGATAAATTGTAAATAGGCCTAAAAGTACTATTTTTTTTATTTTATTATTTATCTGAAAAATGGCTCTAAGTGAATTCTACATGTAAAGATCCTTCTAATAAGGTGAATTTTTAATCGCTAAAGATTTGGAATTGAGTTGAACAAATTTACATCGATAAATATATGAAATAGTATGAAAGTCGGCAACAAAATAATTGAACTTGTCCATAAAATTATTATTTTATAATTGATAACATTATAAAAATATTGTCTTGTATTCGTCACGCAAAACTTTCGGTTTATAAAGTTGTCTGGATCTTGATTCTGGATGATTAAAATATATGTATTTGCAGATAGAAAATAAACAGGAAGGACAAAGTTTGTACTATAATACCATTAACAAATTTGAGGAAATGTACAGAAAAAATATCTCCTTTTTCTATATATATGCTTTAGCAACTCTCAGTACTACAAATCCTACCCGGCACCTGGCTCTGACCGTACCGTAGCGTACGCTAAAGACCTAACCCTGTTATTTAATGTTTCGGTTAATCGAACGCTCAACTGCACGTACACAACGCCATACGTCATGATGGTGCCACGCAGAAAGAACCATCTACTTTATACGTCATAGGCGATATCAAACACAACTCTAAAAGACTCACAATTACGCTTATTGAGCATATCATATTATCAGCATTGACCAAAGATGCTACGCAGAGATAGTAAAATATGGAATATTCAAACGAAAAAAACATAAACGCAAACGAACTACCAGAAAGCCTTCACCAAAACAACACATGCAAGTCAAGATTGTTAGTCCATGACTCCACATCAGAAGGCTTTCAGTGCCATTTGAATATCCAGCACAAAAAACATTTCTGCCTAGCCCCTCTTCTTAACCGCCGGCCTGCTCTTCCAGAGGTAGCGCAGATTCTCAAAAACTTCAATTCTTTAATCAGGGCCACAATGTTAGGCGGCAGCCGTATATTGCAGTATCAACACTTAGCTCATGGGTGGCCCGAAGTGACTGAAGTACTGATGTGAAGGTCTTCGAACGTTTTCTTTCCAATCTTTATGAGCAGTAGACATGCCGCGAAGAACATCGTCGACTCACAACAGAAATACCATATAGACTATAGTATAGTTACAAACAACATAGTAATTTCTGCCGGCTGTCTCCAAATCGAAGAACCAGAGAAGCACAGGCGCACGTGTGCTCTGCAATAAACGTAAGCGCTCGTACATGGTGATATCATGTTCTATGTATCCAACAGAAGGTCTGATCGTGCCCTTACCGACAAAAGTGTAATAAAAACATGCCACGGCGCAGTACTGAGGCAGTCAGTCAGACAATGCCATCGTCAAGTGTCTGTGCTAACTGGCCGCTCAACAGTTTGGTAAACTGTAGATGACTAAAATGTTGGATGGAACGGTTTGTCAAGGCCAAGAATCTGTCTGCATACAGCTAGCTGTACATCTGTGCACTGCTGATGTAAGATCTTGCCTCTGGCCAGCCTGCTGAGGCACGCTTGCGTACGGTTTGTCACTGTCGATCATTGTGTCAAAATCCTCTCGCTTCGTCTCTGCTTGCTTCCTTGACCTTCTTAAACTCTATTTAAAGAGGACCACTGAGGCTTCACGATCGACTCAGGTTTATTCGCCAAAGGTCTCGGTGATCTACTGAATTTAAATCGTTCATCTTGGCCATACAGTCTCAATTTGCCCGGCGGAGGTATTCAGTGTAAACACTAGGTACTGCGCCACAGCCGATTACCGTTGTTGTTACTAATGTTGGCAATTTTGGACTATTCCCGACCCTCGTGTGTCATATATTGGTAGGTATACGTGATAGCCGCCGCATTTAGTTACCCATTTCATACCCAGACTGGAAGTTCTTATCTGCGGCAGTCGGGTATCTCCCTTGACTACTTCGCCGCCAGTGTATATTCACCGTAAATTCTCCTTCTTGTCATTTACGGAGTGGCATGTACGAAAACAATGTTGTAACAGGGGTCTGTAGAATCCGTACTATCGCAATGGCGCAGGCAAAATTGGTCAGGCCTCAATTGCGCGAGATCTTGATTATGATCAGATTCTGGTCGTGACACCTTTGTTGTTTATCAAGAATATCATCGATTCCAATGACGGCAGTCATTCGCCTTCTCTACACGCCTGAGTCGGTCCATGATATGCGTCACAGGGTCCTCAACATTGAGTAGTAAAAGTGTTTGGAGCCTTGCTTGTTTCATACCAGATGTTTACCCAAAATCTTCCCTCTCAAACAAAAACACTCTTGTCATCGAAACATTGATCTTTGCCTGGAAATATTGCGTAGAGATCGTACAAAACAGCGTGCTGGCGTTCTTAAAGTCAGTCCATGACTTAAGATTGGTTCGACACCACTGACTGCACAGTTCTGCAAAGTAACTTGTGTTTAACGAAGAAGAGTAAATTTTAAGTTGGAAGCATAGATGGTCATGGCAAGCATTGAGGTATTCATTCGGCGTTGTGGACTGTGATTGCTTATCTCTCCTTTAAGTGCTCATCGTTTTTCTAAAATTTCTTTCTGAGTTTGTTAACAAAACCAGATTTACTTCTAATTTCTGTATTAGAATGACGCAAACTATGCAAGAAAACGAGTTATGATTTTTGAAAAAATAAAATATTTCTGAGGGTGTTGTTAGCATCGCATTCACTCTACTTACCCTAATCCGATGCTACGCACTAGAACAGGCTTAAGCGGTTTGGTTAAATTTGTGGATTACAAGAAATGAGGGTTTGGAGTCGAAAGCAATGAATTAGCATTTAGAATAAAAGCTTAATCATTGCCTAGTTCAGTCGACGTTATAGAAGACGTTCAGTACCCTATTCAAACCCTAAACTCCATCAAGTTCCTAGGGTTTCAAGGTTTTTGCCAGATAGTATAATTAAGGTTTGAATATGCGGCTCAGTGTGCGAGTTTGGTTTGCGAGATGGACCCGGTCGCACCAGAGTCGCACAAGAAGAGGATTGAGCGGGCAAATATAAAATGGCGACGAAATCCGGCGAAGTTCGAATCTGGCCATCGATAATTTTAAGTGCTTTGAGTACAGCAGCAGAGAAGGCGCTGAAGATGATGATTGGGCCAGATATGAACAGAAGTATACTGACTAGGACACGACGTATGTTAGTCACTACTGCGAGTGTAAGCGGAATGGTGTCGATTCCGACAAGTTTAATTGGGATAAGTGCTTTTTACTTTTATCATTCGATTTTGGTGTGTTTACATCTTGCACTGTCTATGGTTTATTTAGTCGTGAAGAGTTATTACGCGGTCAAAAACAGTGCGCTGGCGTTTGTGTATCATCATCATCGGACTCCACAATTGATTGCGCAAGACATCAAGGGATTGACAAAGTTACCTCGTCATGTTGCTGTGATTTTAACGTATCGTGCGAATGAAGAAGGTGGAGGCGTGCAAGGTTTAATGGAACAAGTTGCAGACGTTGTGAGCTGGTCTTTAGGCGCCGGTGTATCTGAATTGACCGTGTACGAGCGTACGGGCAAGTTAGACGCGTTACACGAACGTACGTATAACGTCACGACTCGCACACTAGAGTCATACTACGGCACCACGGTCCCGGTGGTCAAGCTCAGGACGCCGCATGACAAGACGGTGTATCCGGCCGAGAGTGGACTCGAGCCTGATCTCGTAGTGAACTTTATTTCAAAACGCGACGGACGCGAGTTTATGGTCGAATTGACTCGGGATTTGGCTGTGGCTGCTGCGAAAGGCGAGCTTGATCCTGCAAAGATTACGGTTGATTTGGTTGACAAACTGACATCAGGTATGCTTGTATATGTGAGTGCGAAAGCAGCCCGGACTAATAAGCAGAAATGGTGATTTCCGAACCAGACTTGGTAGTGCTATTTGGACCTAAACTCGACCTGGATGGATTCCCCCCGTGGCAAGTTCGGTTGAGTGAGATTTACCACGCCCAAGCAAACAAGGAAGTGACTTATAATGTGTTTTTACGTGGGCTGCGTCGTTATTCTTACTGCAAGATCAATATCGGCAAGTAAAAGTATTTTTGCTCTGCCTTGCTTTTGCTTTCTTTACGATTGTATTTATTTCACGATTGTAGCTTTCATAGAATTTGCATGACCTCCATAAATCTATTAACCAAACACCATATTGAACCACCCTTTATCTTCCCTTTCTTATTTACAAAATCCGGCTCAGCTCGGACTTTTGCTGTGCCGTCAGCGATGTCGGGAACTTGACCTTCACAGTTATCTCAAGATCGCCCTTCTTGCCCGGAGTCTTGCTGATCGGCATGCCGTGTTCAGGGTACCTTATAACGGTTCCGGGCTGCACCGGCTGGGTTTGTTCGATTTTCAGCTTCTTACCGTCAAGCGTATTGACAATTTTTGAAAATCCGCACAGCGCTTCCTTCAAGTTCAGCTCAAGGTCCATTTTGAGATTGTTGCCATCGCGCTTAAAAGTCGGGTGCGGCCGCTCGTCAACCACAAACACGACGTCCTGGTTCCGGCCGTCGGGCTGAGTATCGCCCGCACCAGCAAATGTCAACTTTGTACCCGCTTTCCAGCCAGGCTTGACTGTGAGTGTCAAGATATTGTCTTCCGGACCACTAAGCAGTTTCCTGTGGATCTTCATCTTTTTTGTCAATCCGGTCGAGAGTTCTTCGAGCGAAAGCGGGAGCTTGACCGTATACACGCTTGCTTCACGTGGCGGCGCAACAGGCTCTTCCATGCCGCCCATTCCACCCATTCCACCCATACCACCAAACGGACTTCCTCCCATTCCGCCAAACTGATTCCCACTAAACCTCATCTTTGGCGCACCACCTCGCCCTGCACCCCCTCCTAACCCACCGCCGAACAAGTTCGACATTTCAGGGTCGTTTCCGAACGACGAGAAAAACACATTCATCGGATCATCTGGCGTGAAGCCGCCAAATGGCGGGCCTCCGTTCCCGCTTGTGAACCTGAAAGTGCGTGTGCCGCCGGGACCTGACGACGAAAAGTTCTGGAACCCACCGGGGAATCCGCCAGGATACCCTCCTGCACCACCAGCACCCATGTCTGGTTGTGAATCCTGTGGGATGCCGCCGTGAAGCACAAAATCTAGTCCGTACTGATCGTACAGCGTTCGTTTGTTTGCGTCCGATAAAATCTCGTATGCTTCTGAAACTTCTTTAAACTTCTCTGCTGCCTGTCTTTATTAGTTACAAATTCATTCACACACAGCGTATTGAATACTTGCCTTTGGATCATTGCCGGCCTTGTCGGGATGATACTTTAATGCAGCTTTACGATATCCTTTTTTAATTTCAGCATCAGACGCATTCGGTTTAACGTCGAGCACGTCGTACAATTTTGTTTCTTTGACCATTTCTAGTTTTCTGTTGTGTTATTCGAATGTGATGGTTCGCACGCAGTGGAGTAGTTCAAGTTATAATACACAAAATCAAAAGCACCTGACAGAAAGTTCGAGGGTCTCGTGGTGTTTCGCGAACCTTCTATGAAATCCAGGATTAGCGTTTACTATAATCAGTTAGCGTATACGGCATTATTAAACTCAATTAGTAGCCCCTGAAACCTTAGTTTTAAATTGTAGAATATTATTTTTATTATCCAATGTATTATTTTTTTTATTCAATTTACTACTTAAATATATTAATTTTTGCCTTGTTTTATTTAAATTAATTTGATATTGTACATTTTATATATCGATATCAAAAACAAACATCAAATGCCTTCGTTGCTTTCACCGCGACCGGGTGATAAAGAAGCAACATCGCTAGTTACAAATCCGCCCTGCTCGGCCAGCCACGACATCCACTCGTCAATCCAGCACCGTACCATCCACCACGCGCCAAACGCTTCTCCGCCATTCAACGTGATTTCTCGCAGCGCGGCGGTCAGGACGGCGTTCATGTATAGTAAAAAAACGCGCGCGTTGATGGCGGGAAACTGAAACGGTAGTTGGGTCAGGTACCGTGCCCATTGCTCAATCACGCCTTCGCTGACTGGGTCGGATGGTTCGGAGTCTGGCGGCGCCGGAGACGACGCGAGCCGGGACTGTCGAGTGCGGTTAAACGTCGGACTGGCTTCGGCTGCCAGATCTGTCATCCCATCCGACGGCGCGTGGTCGTCTTTCGCAGGCTCGTCTGGTACCGCGAGCAATGTCGCGACGTCTGTCGTAAGAATCCTGTACACGTGAGCTCCACCACACGGGGCTTCACGCAGGACCAGTGTTTTCGCGTCGACAAACGATAGCCAGTCAGACAGCATCTGCCTGCGTTCGGTTGCGTTTGCGAGGATTTTGGCCGCCGCGTTGGCAATGTCATTCACTCTAAGCAGCCTGCCAATCAAGGCCGAGAAAGCCCGAGCCGACCGGAGCTTGACGTGCAGAAATGCGGGCGGGAGAGAAACGAATGCAGAGGCCATGGTCTGCGCAAGCGAAATTGAAAGCGAGCGCAGTGCAGCCATGACGTTTGCCGGCACGGCTTGCAGTGCGAGAGGAGACAGCATGAGAATCATTTCCTTGTACATCATCAGGTCGCACTGCGCGACCCACTCTAGTATGCTTGGGACCGCGAGTAATTTCTGGACAGGCGTTGTAAGAGTGCCGTGAAAGGACGAGAGCGTGTTGAGAAACTGTTTGAGATGCATGTACCTGATTGCTTCGACCAGTGATGAGCAATGCGACTGACATAGCGCAGTCAAGATGTCCACCGCGTCTTTATCTGCGCCGTCAGGCACGAACGGGTCGATACTCGGCAGCACGAACGTGTCAAACGAGATTGGAGGTGCGTGTTTAGAGAAATGCAAAGTCGGGACCGCAATGTCGTCGTCGAACGGAGGGTCAGGTTCAGGATTATCATGCGGTTCCGGCTGCTGCTGCTGCTGATCGCCTTCGTCGGGCGGATATGGCTCGTCAATCATGTCGTTCATGTCATCCGGTGTACCTTCAAGCATGGCCTGTGACGCGGTGATGGTACTTGTCTCGCCAATGACGTTGATGCCGCAGTAATGATATTTCGACTTGCCTCTGACTCCCAACCGTCTGGTCTTGATGTCTGGGAACATGAGTTTGACGAGCTTCCCAAATGCAGCTGGATTGAGCGGTTTAATTTTGTGATGCGCGCAAATTTCAGCGTACCTCGCGTAGATTCTATTTCGTGGAATCGCAACGTATGGCGCGACTACACACGTCTTTAGTAACCACACGGTCCCGAATACCTGTCGCGACTGTTCCGACGCTGTGCTTTGCGCGTTCGCACTATCTTCAACCTTGACAATCTGTGCTAATTCATCTAGCGGTCTATTAATATTTGCATCAGCCAGCCGTTTCAATTCAACATCTTCATCTACTGCTTCTGCTGTATGTTTTCGTTTTCGTGACGGCTGTTGTTGTTGTTGTCGTTGCTGCTGCTGCTCGGATTCAGCTTCGTCGGCTGGATCCATTGCCAGACGCGCAATTGCGGCCGGGTCGAGGTCGAGATGAGTTGACATTGTTTGTTTACGTTTTGGTGATGAAGAGAGAAAAGATGAATTTGTGGTTACTACGGAAACCAGGGTAGCGCTGTTAGACTTTTACAGCATAAATGCATAGTACACAGTGCTATTACGATGATGTAGTTGATCGCCAGTTCATCAATTCAGTCACTTGTCACCTTTTTTGTTGGTTCAGAAGAAAAAAGAAATCAGGAGAAAATGTCGTATCAAGATCAAGCATTTGCAGCGATTAGTTCGCTTGATAAGGTATGTTTTATTGATAAGACCAGATTAGATATACTGATTGAATAAAGGAATTGTCAAAGTATCCGCTTCTCCAGAAATTTGAAGCTCAAACTGGTACATTTTCTTGCATTTCCACGTGGATTTTGAACTAATATATGCACAGGAGTGCCAAAGTCATACGGTGTTCTTGGTGCTGTCGGAAGTTATCTGTTTTTGATCTTCCTTAATATTGGAGGGTGAGTCATTTGTGATCTTGTTCTAGAAGAACGTAACAACTGACGATTCAGAATTGGTGAATTGCTTGCGAATGTTGCGGGTTTGGTTGTTCCAGGCTATTACTCTTTGATTGCACTTGAGAGCCCTACGCCGACTGATGACACGCAGTACTTGACGTACTGGGTCGTGTTTTCGTTTTTCTCAGTCATTGAGTTCTGGTCTCGTGCAATTCTGTACTGGGTTCCGTTTTACTGGTTTTTCAAGGTCATTTTGTTCTTGTATCTTGGATTGCCTCAGTTTAATGGAGCCAAGGTCGTGTACAAGGCCGTGGTCAAGCCTGTTGCGGCTAAACTTGTCCAGTCAGCAGGCGGACCTGCGTCTGTGGCTTCGATCTTGAAGGAGAAGGTCGAGACAGCGACTGGATCTACTACTAGTGCTGAGATTTAAATCAAATCAGGGTTTGCAGAGTACAATTATACGAGATAATGAGAAGTGCGTTACATGATTTATCGTAATGAGTAGACTATCGCGCTGAACGTGTTTAGTTCGGGGATGCTGTTCATTCCCTGCTTGTTAGTATAAATTAATCGATTGCAAAGTGACTTACTGAAAGGTACTGATTATTGTACTTTGTAATGACCATTTCATGTGCCTGTCTAGCTATTCCAGCCAAAATGCTCGCCAGTTTGACAGACTCGGCATCGACTGAGTATAAACTCTGATACAAGTTCGACAACAACATTCGTGACCCTTCGCTTATGAGCCTGTCAATCACGAACGCACCGTCAGGCGACTCAGTTAAGTCTTTGGCTTCGTCCAGTAAAACTCTTACTCGTTTCTTGATCTTCGCTTCAGTTTCCTGATCTAGCTCTCGTTCGGTCGGGTTTGCGGTCAAGACGACATATTCTTCATCTTCACTCGGCAACACAATGCTTAAAATGTGCGTCTTGATGTCGATCTTGTCATGCACTTGGCTCATCAGGTCTTCAAGTGTGTCGAACGTCAGCTCGGTCTTAGGAGTCAGCGAGCTAAATGTCGACTGTGTGGCTTCGTTTACAAGATGAATGATCTTATCGTGTCCGTGACTAAGCAGCCACCAACTAAACGTCAAAAACCGCCGATTAGTTTCATCCGTGATATCTTGCATGTCCACGTCTCCATCAGTGTCGATCATATCTTTCACAGACTGAATGTAATTCTCTCTCCCCAGTAAATTCAACTGCAACCGAGTGAAAAAAACAAGCACAGACAGCACGTAAACAACCGACACGGCCCTCGCGACGGTCGTCATCTTGAGCTCACTCCACAGCTCTTTCTTTGTCTTGACCGATTGGTTCGCCTGCAACTCAGCTGTCACGCGTTCTACTGGCAACTTCGCTAGTACCGGCTCTGTCGCCGGCCCGACCAGTGCAGCCGCGGTGATGTCGGCATCGGTTTGGTTCTGGTCGAATTTGCGCCGGATGAGTTCGCGTGAGGTCTGATCTGCGGCCTTGCGGGCCTGGAAATCGAGCAGTCTGGTCTTGAAAGCTGAGAAGGCAAAAGCCGAGACCGCTGCAAATCCGAATATGAAGCCGAACGCAAGCGCGAACTTTCGTCTGTGCCGGGTGAAGAATGTCATGATGCAGACTTCAAGTTGGACGAGCGGCTCAGATGGTCTTGGACGGCTAAAGCAATGCTAGCAGTCAAGATTGAACTTGTGCTCGATAGGGCGACTGGTCGTGATGTAATTAAAGGTACGTGTCTGTTTACTGACGGGGAATGTCTAATCAGCAGCTGTAATTTCAACTATTTTCTTTCACAGGATGTTTAACAGCGTACGACCGGTGCAACGAGAAGTACTTGACGTGACTTATTGCATACCAGACGATAAACCGGTCGAAGCTTTAATTGATTCTGAATGCAACGCGATTGAGACTAGTGACTACGATGCGTCAGAAGTTGACGCGTTTGTTGTTCCGCCGGAAGCAACTGTGGTTGTGATTCCAAGTTCGGTGCAACCGCCCTCACGAGCAAGATCAAGTCAAATAAACGTCAGATTCTATGAAAAGAAACCTCGAAAAGTATGGCAAATGAAAGCAGAAGAAGTTTGCTGGGAAATGTGGACTGTGAGTGTGAAATGGATGAGTTCATTACCAGATGGATCAGCCCAGTCTCAAGTCCAGAAGGCGATGCTACGAATAATCGACATTGTGAATGATTATAAAGATCATATTCCTCCAATAACAAGTACAGAACCAAACCCTTTTCCTTACCAGATCGTTAGATCAGTTTAATGTACAAATATATATGTATATGTGTGTGCCTATCTTCGTCGCTTGGGCTTCGTATGACGATTCCTATTTCCAGATGTTTTGACTGCTTGAATCTCATCATAACGCCGTTTGAAGTAGTCTTTACTCTTTTGATCAGCCAAGATCTCATCAGCAAGTGTCTGTTTCCGTTGTTTCTTGGTCATTCGAGAGTAATACTCTGTCGGACCTTCAACCACGGTTCCGGTCTGGAAATACGTTGGTAATTCCTTGTCGTTCTCACGTTTATAATGCCGTTTTGGATCCAGCACGTTACGTAATTTGAGCAACTGTAAGTCTCGTCGAATTGTTGGCGTAATTTCAGTCTTTGGCATGTCAAACCATTTCTCACCAGAAGTCAGTTCTCGTTCCTGGGATTAGTTAGTACTATTTCATTACAGGAGCAAATGAAGAAGATCAGGGTAACTATGACATATAACTTATTCATATTACACGCAAAGGACGGTAAATCCCGCGCTCATGATAATAGTTCTCATCATTTCTTCTTTTTCAAGGGTTTGAGCCATACCTTTTTCACCTGGTGTCGAACAGCGACGGGATCAGTAATTGATCTGAATGTAAGCTTTGAGATTGGTTTAACAAGAGCTGAGCTGTTTAACTTGTATACTCCAGATTGTTTGGTCAAGTATGAAGGACCATCTGATTTTGGCAGAAGTGAAGGTAGTCTTATTTATTATTAGTTGAGTATTAAAGAGAGACAACCAGGCTAATTTACCTCTTAAGAACATCGTTTGGCTCTGGATCTTCATGATCCAATTTCATAAACTCACTCATATTCTCATTGTGTGTGTGCGTAGTATAGTATAGCAGTAGTATAGTATAGTAAAGAGAGCAGAGAACAAAAAATATTTTATAGACAGGGTAACATATAGACAGGGTAATATTTAAGCAACGTAATACATGTTATATGGCATATACGTATACAATATTACACGTATATGTCAACTGATAATATCTTACTCAATAATAATCCAATTTGAATGTAAAAAAAAACAATAAAATAATGTGATCCAAATAGTTATGAATGGTGCTTTAAATTACAATAATAGCTACTTGTAGTGTTGTTGTATGATTCAATGCGTATGAACTCGCTTAGCTTCTCCCACTTATCCTCCAACGTCGTCCCCACTTAAATCAATTCTCTCCCAATTCATTCTCCTTCTCTTCTCTACTATACTTATACTATCTCTGCTACGCACCATTACTATTACCACTCACTCATACACTATGGGAGTCCTCAATCTCGAAGATCAATTGTCATTTTACATGGCATATCATCGTATGATCCTCACAAATCCCGTTCACAGTTCATTACTAACTGAAACCAGACGACAAGGTCAACATCTTCATTCATACGGTCTGTGTCCCAATTATCCTCGTCACCTCATTCACTTTTTGCACAAACACAGGCCCTTTGATACCACAACTATCCGTCTCCATGGCGCAGTACACCAACCTCGGCGTGCTTGCCGCAATAGGCTACGCCATGTTCTACGTACTGCTCGACCCCGCCGTCGGGTTACTGGTCGCTCCGTTCGTCGTCGGATCCGCGGTCGTCGCGACGGACTCGGTAGCACAACATGGAATGTACGCCAACTACGTCGCAATAGTACTGTTTGGAGTGTCGTGGATCGCTCAGTTCATCGGACACGGCATGTTTGAACGCCGAGCACCAGCTCTGTTGGATAACTTGGTCCAAGCACTCGTCCTGGCTCCGTTCTTTGTAGTGTTTGAAGTCATTTTCAAGCTCGGGTTCCGTAAAGAACTCCAGGCAAGACTCGAGACTAGAGTCGAACAAGAACTTAAAAAATTTAAAGCATCTGAACCGTCTCCGGCGCCAAAGAACTAGTCTACGAAATCTTAACAAATCTCGAATATTTTATCAATTCTTCTTTCTCATCGTAGAAATTTTATTATTCAAACAAGTACATTCTATTTTGAACCCGTTTAAGCAAAAGTTGCGACAAAAGACTCAGTCACGCTCTTAAGCTTGGCCAAGCCGTCCTTGGAAAGCTCGCCCTTGGTAGCAATCTCGGACAAGAATGCGGATTCATTAGTCTTCAACGATGCAACGAACTCGGTCTCAAAAGCCTCGATCCGGTCCAAAGGAATCTTGTCAAGGTATCCGTTAACACCGGCGTAGATGACGGGAACCTGCTCCTCAACAGGGATAGGAGCATACTGCTTCTGCTTCAACAACTGTGTCAAACGCTCTCCACGGTTCAAGGTCTGCTTGGTCGACGCATCCAAATCAGATCCAAACTGGGCAAACGCAGCAACCTCACGGTACTGAGCCAAGAAAAGCTTCAACGAACCGGCAACCTGCTTCATGGCCTTGACCTGGGCAGCAGATCCGACACGTGACACGGAAAGACCGACGTTAATGGCTGGTCGGATACCCTTGTAAAACAACTCAGCCTCCAAGAAAATCTGTCCGTCAGTGATAGAAATGACGTTGGTGGGAATGTACGCAGACACATCACCTCCCTGGGTTTCAATGATGGGCAAGGCAGTCATGGAACCACCACCATGCTTCTCAGACATCTTTGCAGCACGCTCGAGCAATCGAGAGTGGAGGTAGAAAACGTCACCAGGGTAAGCCTCACGACCAGGAGGACGACGAAGCAAAAGTGACATTTGACGGTAAGCAACAGCCTGCTTGGACAAATCGTCAAAGATGATCAAGGAATGCTTTCCGTTGTCACGGAACCATTCACCGATAGCGGAAGCAGTGAAAGGAGCAATGTACTGTAGAGGAGCGGCCTCGGAAGCAGTAGCGGCAACGACGACGGAGTACTTCAACGCATTGTGCTGTTCAAGGGTCTGGACCAACTGGGCAACGGTCGATCGCTTCTGTCCGATAGCGACGTAGACACAGTATAACTTCTTAGACTCGTCAGCAGCGTCGTTCCACTGCTTCTGGTTCAAGATAGTGTCGAGAGCGACAGCGGTCTTTCCGGTCTGACGATCACCAATAATCAACTCACGCTGTCCACGGCCAACAGGCACAAGCGAGTCAACAGACTTAAGTCCGGTCTGCATGGGCTCGAACACGGATCGACGGGGGAGAATGCCAGGAGCCTTAACCTGGGCACGGCGACGCTCGGCAACCTGGATGGGTCCCTTACCATCGATAGGCTGGCCAAGAGCATCGACGACACGGCCCAAAAGAGAAGGACCGACACCGACATCGACAATCTCACCAGTACGCTTGACTGTCTCACCTTCCTTGACCAAACGATCGGAACCGAACAACACGGCACCAACCTGACCGGCCTCGAGGTTAAGAGCCATACCCTTGACACCGGATGCGAACTCAATCAACTCTTCTGCCTGAACGTTGTTCAATCCATGGACACGGGCAATACCGTCACCGACAGACAAGACACGACCGGTCTCAGAAAGGTTGACGTCAGCTGAGACACCTCTTATTCTCTCTTCCAAGATGGATGAGACCTCAGTAGGACCGGCCTTAGCATCGGCGTATCCACGATAAAGAGAGGGACGGGCGACCTATGCGTCAATCAGTATTGAATCTCTTGAATAGACTTGCTCAATTTCTGTTCTTTTCTGTAATGGATGAATTGTGCATGATATTCGGGAGTGAAATCGGGATTGAATCGGAATTGAATGAGAACAGGTATAGCCAAATACCAACATATCCATCACCGTTATTACCACAGAATATCAATTGATCCTTCAATCACGGTAAAAAGAACAGAAACCAAATGAAAATGTCCCGAATGGACTGGAAGCCCTCGATAAATAAGATAATACATACAGAAGGAACGACACGCTTTGAAGCAGCGACGACACCGACACGTGCGGATTGTCGAACAGCGGATCTGAACAACATTATTTAAATATTCTTTTTTTGAATAAAGAGGGATTTGAGGTGGAGAAAGGGAAGGGACGATGGAGAAGTTGGACGGGAAAAGAGAAGGAGAAGAACAGAAAAGTAAAAAAGCGGGTTGTTAAGAATATCGTGGTCTGTGTCTGCGTATATTGTGGTATACACGTTCCGAACACTGCTTCCCATTGGCCATGTAAAGTGCATTAAATGCATTACAGTTATACCGTAAAGTGCACTTGTACGGTGACGAACAGGAGCATCGCATTATTGGCAGCTCACAAATCACAGATCACATAAATCTCACCACACCATCTTCACAACTATCTCTCTCTCTCTCTTTCGTCAGTCGTCACTCAGTCAATCACTCACTCACTAGCACGATGCTCTTCAACACTATCCGCCCAACAGTCGCACGATCTCTGCGTTTTGCCGCTCGCAGAAACTTCCATCACGAACTCTACAAGGCTGACGAGGCCGCCGCAAAGGCTTTCGCTGATGAAGCTTCCGCCGTCGAGCATCACGCTGCGTCAACCGCTACGTTGTGGTTCAGAGTGTCTGCTTTCCTCGCCATGCCGCTTGTTGCTGCTGCGCTTATCCGTTCGTACAAGCAGGAGTCTGAACATATTAAACATTTGAAGCATGCAGCGCACGAAAAACATGAAGACGCTGATGTTCCTCCCGAGTTCTTGTACCAGAACATCCGTCGCAAGGAGTAAGTTCTATATTCTACCTAGTCCACAATGACTAACGAACAGTTTTTTCTGGGGAAATGGTGATGAAACCTTGTTCTGGAACCCGCTTGTTAACAAGCACAACACGTAAACTAATCTATGACAAAACAAAAATAAATGCATCTTAATAAATCTAAACATCTTTTCTCTCTTCAAACACTCCCGCAAAGGCGAGCGTCAACCACCGATCAAGCCGGTCATACACAATCCTGTTCGCATTGTGGAAGTAAATACTGTGATCAGAGTCTGGGAACACGTACATGTCGTAATTCTCGACGCCGACTAAATCAAATTTGTCAATCAGCGACAACGTGTTTTGGAAATGCACGTTATCGTCCCCAGTCCCATGCATCACCAAAAACCGCTCAGCGCCTTTCAGCGCAGTAACGTTCTTGATTTGCGACCCGTCGTACCCGGCTGCATTGTGCGCAGGCGTGTGCATGTACCGCTCGGTGTAAATTGAATCGTAGAACCGCCAGTCCGTCACAGGCGCAACCGCCATCCCGTACGAGAAATGCGCTCCCCCGTCCTGCTCAAGCGTCTTCAGCGTCATGTACCCGCCATAACTCCACCCCCAGATCGCAATCTTGGACGCATCCACATACGCCTTCTTAGACCACACGTCTGCCGCCAGAATCTGATCCCGCGACTCCCAGTACCCCAACTTGTCTCGCACAACGGCCCGGAACTTGCGACCCATGAACCCGGTCCCGCGCCCGTCGACAGAAACAACGATCGCGTCTAGCGCGCTCGCAATGTGCGCCTCAAACCCGATCGTGAACCGCTTGTCGACCGTCTGGCTACCAGGCCCACCGTACAGATGAAACAGCACAGGGTACTTTTTAAGCGGGTTGAAATCCGCCGGCCGGATCTCAAACGTATTGATCACAACGTCTCCGTCAACCGTGATTTGTTCCCACACGGTCTCAGGAACCTTGTATTCCTCAAGCCTGGTCTTGAGCTCGTCGTTCGTCCGTACAATAACCTCCTTGCCCTCGCGCAAACTCACTAATTTCTGGTACGGCACGTCGGGACCGTTATACGAAAGCAACAAGTACCCGCCGCCAGTCGAGAACGAGACACCATAGTATCCCTGCTCGTCGGTATTTGTGATTGCCCGCAAGTTTGACCCGTCGAGCTGAACAGCGTATAGATGCCGTTCGGTTGGATCTTTCTTGGTCGACACAAAGTACACGGTCCCAGTACTGAGATCGACCGCGCTCGGGGCGTCGACTACTTCCCATGGTCCGCTGGTCAACACCTGGCTCGGCTTGTCGGCCGTGATTGGCGAGAAGTACGCAAGATGGTTGTACCCGTCGATGATCACGGTGTCAATGTACCCGTCTTGCGGCCGTCCTTGAGACACGTTTGCAGGAATAAATGTCGTGTCATGGGTGACTTCAAACCAGCCGCCATCACCGCCACTGACGTCGTCTTGCCTGACCACAGAACCGGTCCGCGCAACCGGATCAATCACGACAATCTTCAACAGATCACTCTCCCGGTTAGTCTGTCGAACTAAAACTTTTTCTCCAGTCCATAACACCTCCGTGATCAATCTGTCTTGATCTTCAAGATAATTCTTATCGTCAATCTCGGGTAAAAACACTTCATATGTATTCAGATCCAAAAACATCAACTCCACAATCGGATTATCGTACCCGGCTTTGGGGTACTTGATGTCGACCATATCCGGGTACGAGCCATTCTCGACCGGGAGCTGTTCAAAATACGGGATCGAGTACTCGGGCACGCTCGAATCGTTTGACCGCAAGAACGCAAGATATTTCCCGTCCGCGCTCCACCACACGGCAGAGTTGCCGGAAAATACTTCCTCCTCGTACACCCAGTCCGGGATACCGTAGAACGTGTCCTTGTCGCCGTCGGATGTGATTTGCCGCACACTAGACTCGGACACGTTGCGGACATACAGGTTGTTCTCGAGCACGTACGCAATCACGTCGGCTTGGGGACTCCATTTCGCTAGTCTGACGTTCGCGGACAAGAGATATGGAATCAAAGGCTCGATGGTCTTGGACGACACATCGTAAATCCAGTATTGAGCGTAGTAAGAATGTCGCCAGTTCTACTCATCAGTCCTGTGCTTCCCCCTGAATATACAACATACCTTCTTGGGATCAGTCATGAGCAGAACCTTCTGAAGCCCTTTTCCAGGCCAAAACTGCTCAATAGTATGAGTCGCACCTTCATACACAAACTCATTGATGTCAACAAGTGTTATGGTGCTTTTCGTCGTGACACCAGAGTAGTCTCCAACCAGGACCTTCCCATCTGCATCGCGCTCAGCGTACAATCCGTCATGTCCTTCAATTCCATCATCTAGCCAGTCAATCCTGGTCCGTCTGGCGGCAAACTTGCCTGTCATGACGTCCATCAACTCGATCGGTTTCTTGTCCGACACGTCGACATCCGGCGCACCGGCCGAGCCACGGCGCGAATTGACTAGGTAGAAAATCAGCCCGATGACCCAAAGTACGGCCAGTCCGCCAAGCACGCCGATGAATATCTTCCTGGTACTGCACCGTCGCTTGTACACCGGCACGTCTTCATCTTCGTCTTGCAGCGACTCTGTATTATTCAGTGACAAGACCGCTGCAGCCGCCTGTGTCGGTTCCTGCGCAGGCGCGACCGGTGGTATCGCTGACGACGGCCCGTCAATATCGACCGCAGTGTCTTGGTCGTCATGGTACGACCCGTTTCTGCTCATCGGCGCCATCAACAGTCGTTCAGACTCTGGAGTCGCCTTGCCGCTGACTTTGCCACGCAGCTTTGACGACAGAGGTGTTTTTTTAGTGAGAGACGATGCAGCAGAAGACTGCACGTCGCTAGCTGAGTTGTCTGCTCTAGGCTGTGAGAACATTGCTCCTAATGTCGGTGTTCCTGTCACTGGTGATGCCGTATACTGGAACGGCGCTGCTCTGATTGAATTTGAAGCGGAATCGATGCGGTCAAATACGATTGACGTAGACGAAGCAGTAGAAGTATCTGACCTGGCGTCGAACTCGTCGTCGTCGTCGACGTCTATATCGTTATCGTTATCGTTATCACGACGTGTGGGGATCTGAGTCAACACGTCTGAACCAACCACAGGCGCAGCAAGTGTTTTCTTCTTTGCAGGAGACCTGGCTGATCCAACTGAGTTCTGAAGCAATTGTTCTGTCGAATTAGACCCGAACGAGGACGATACTGTGCTCACACTTTGGCCCTGAGCCATTCGATAACGGTCTCACTATGGGGGAGGCACACGTTCAACACCAGGCTGAGGGTTTTGAAGCAATTTTAACTTGTATTTTGCCTGTGAAATTGAACAAACAAAACAATTCAAATCAATTTGAACGTTTTTTATATATTTTGTTTTAACAATTTTTAGTGTTTTATTATTGTGTCGGCCTCGGGAATTTCAGATAAATGTGTATAAGCAAGGGTTTAGTGGCGTGCATTGATTGCCATATCCGGCATTGAATGACCCCTTTTTATGACCTTGAATAGTACACAATGGAGGCAACGGGCAATAGAGACATAGAGGCAAAGTTATGAGGCATGTCAAAGGTCAACTCATTTGGCCTTGAACTTGTCTCTGAACAAAGTCAACCATTTGCTGCTTTCCTTCTTTGGTGACGAAAAAAACACCCTTGCCTTTCTTCTCCCACACCATAACACCTAGATCTCGAGCATAGCCTGCCGTTGTTTCGTACTCGTAGTTATTCTGAAAGTCGCTAAACAAGTACCCTTCAACCGTTTTCATGCGTTCCATCTCCAACTGCCATAATCTGATTTGGTCGACCACCGTCGGCGGGAGCATTGGTATTTGTTTGCGCATCTGCGGGTGTGCGTGCACGGTCAGGTAAGTGATGATTTGGTCCGCCGTGATGCCGTTCGAGAGCGCCTTGCGAACGCTTTCGCGACTGATTTGCCCGGCAACCATGTTTGCGAATCGCGACTTGAGGTGCACGAACAGATTCAGGACTGCGACTTGTAATGGCGAGTCGGTGTATGCGTACACTTTAAAATTGGTCTCGAGAATCACAAACCCACTGTCGGACTGTGCCTTGGCAATTGCGGAATCGACACCGTCTGAGGCGGACAGGAGTGCGCTGGAGTCGGATGTTAGTGTAGTGGCCAGTCTTGTAGGATAAAACCGCCGTGAAGACGACTAATCGTTAGCATGTTCAGTAGTATATCATATGGCATTACCTTTCGTTGATAAACAATTCCATAATCACGAAGATCATCCAGCATAATTTTCTGGGTCGGACTCAACGCATCAATCGAATAATCTTGTCCGAGCTGTAAACTTCCAAGCATGAACAGAAAATGCAGAACTTCAACTGCATCCATTTGTAACTCTTCAGACATGTTCAGGTATTCCAGCAGTAACGTCCAGATCTGTGCGTTCACGTCCTGCAATAGAAACTGAAAGCCTGCGTTTGTGATTCGCATGGTATGTGCAGATCTGTCCGTCAGTATCTCAACTCAAGAAAATACAACACGCACGTACTTTCCCTCCATAAGACCGCTGTGACGAAGTAAACTGAGTACGCCTTGATTAGGAACATTGCCTGTATCTGTTCCGACCATGAAGTGTAGAATCAATTCCCACTGCTTGTTTGCGTGCTCGTCCAAGAACTTGACATCAACCTTATGCTTGTCTTCTGTATCGCAAGGCACTCCAAATGAGTTATTATGATCTCTATTCAATCAGCTGTTTTCTTGATATTGAAAGCAGAAAGATCTAACCCTCCTGTTAGAGCATTCTTTAACCCCGCTCTAAACATTTTTGATAGCGTGATTGTACCACTTGAATCCCTTATTAAGTGCATCCCTCGTAACTTCTCTAACGCGTTGTATTGTTTTCTGTCATTCAGATCAGCATATTCATATCCCAACCACCTTCACAATTCACACACGACCGATTCTCATCACGAACCCATGCGTTCAGATCTGTGGTCGCGACTGGGGTCTCATTGAATAACATTGTCATTATGAACAGCTGTGCCATTGAAGGTAGTAATCTGAATATGGCCAAACATGTTGCAGGCTTTTAGTCAGTCATGGATCTAGATAGTGTAAATGAACTTACTGAGTTGTATAATCTTGTTAAAACAGTTTCAGGTAGCCCTTCGAGATAGTCATTAATGCTTGTCCCAAATTGAGAGAGTGCCATTTATATGTCACTATCGAGATGATGCTGCTGTCTTCACGATACTTGTGAACTCCCAACTTCCCTTCTGCACAACATAATTACTATACAAATACACAATGATAGACTTACAAGACATTCTCACGTACTACAAATCAATTTCGTCAAGTCCGTCTGGTCAAACTCCTCGATACATTCCACTTCTTAATGCTTTGCTGGCTCTACTCTCAATCTACATCGTGTACCGGATCATATTCCCTGCGACCCACTTGAGCTCGGCATCACGGGACGCAGAACGCCAGGCTCAAACAAAGCCAGAACCTATTGTGTATACTATATTCACGCCTGCTTCATTACAACCGTTTAATGGACTCGATCAGGAAAGGGTGTTGATGGCGGTTAAAGGAAACGTTTATGACGTAAGTGCTGGGAAGTCGTTTTATGGACCGAATGGACCATACAGGTGAGAGTCTACGCAGTTTTCGTGAGATGAGAATGGGATTAAACAGGAGTAGTAATTTTGCTGGACGAGATGCGAGCAGAGGATTAGCAAAGGGTAGTTTCGATGAAGGTCAGTTGGTCGTGAATATATGATGACGTATAATGGCTGACTATATAGATATGTTAACACCGCTTGACCATCCAATTGATACGCTCGACGATCTTTCACCTGAAGAGATCAATTCTTTAAATGACTGGGAACAGCATTTCGCGGGAAAGTACTTGTTATGCGGTAAACTAGTTCAAGAACTTTAAATACATACTCTATAACTTAGCCTTGATCCGGCCAATTATACTCTCGACTCTGTCGCGGGCCGCTGTTTTGTTTCCTTGCTCGTTCTCCTTCTTTGCCTGCTGATATTCCTCCCAGTCATCCCCCCATACGTCCTGAGTGTATTTTGTTGTAAATAATAGATATGACACCGGGTCTTCGACCGTCATGATGTCAGCCACCAGCGTATCGTAGCCGAGTTGGGAAGGTGTCGGTGCAGGCAAGTGAGTTGAGTTTGGAGTAGGAGAGTACACTGCGGACGTTGTATGGGAACTAGATAAGAATGCTAAAACCGCGTCGCCGTCGTTTTCATCGATGTACGTGTAGGAGGGATGTAGTGAATCAGTATTTGAGAGATAGTGCTCGTATTCCTCATCAGCAGTGGTAGTCGACTCAACGCCAGAGCGTACACCAGTCGAATCAGGACGTGTACTGGCTTCGGAAAATTGCCTAGGTCTTGATGATGATGAGATTGACGATTCCGCAATTACATGGCCACTCTGTGCTTGTTTCTGGTTCGACGCGGTAGTCAACGTTCCTGACATCGAGTCCGGAGTCGTGAACGAAGATAGTAATTCTGCAGCTGATTTCTTTAATTTCGACGTCGCGTTCACGAGATCAGGATCTGGTTTGTGTGGATCTTTATCATTTTGGTCTTTTTCAGTCATTTAAAGAGCAGATCAAAGTATACAGTAGTCAGAAATGAGCAGATAATTTGAGTGGAGGAGTTAAATCAGATGTTGACGTCACTAAATTATGGAGTAACGATAGTATCAGTATAATGCCAGTATGAGTATATTTATATGTGATATATTCATAATAATAATAATAATATATATGAATATACTAAATAGGAAATACTCTTGAATAAAATAAATCATTTAAAAATACAATTTTTTTATGCTTTAAAACCTTCTTCCTTCATACAAATCCATCGTCGCCCATACAATTTAGATACGCCCATACAATTCGATACACATACACACACAACCCTTTCACTCCACCAACAAAAACATTTCTCTCTTTTCCTCTTTTTAATACAAAAATTACGTCAATTTCTTCATTTTTAAATCAGATTGAGTTTATTCAGTTTTGTTCGGTCCACTTTCAAGTCACATCTTCAAGAACCCTTTTCCATTTTTCCCGTCTCTTTTACTAGTGCTCGTCGTCACTTCTGAGCGCTCTACTTCAAATCAGCACCAAAAACTGTCTCCACTCACAAACTAGACCTGCATCTCTCTAGTCCTCATATAAAGCATGGTTGAAGGTCCAGACGGTCATTCGCCAACTTGGAAATTTGCTCAGTATGTTTTATTTTAGTTCATTCTTTGATTTCATTGACTATTTCACGATACAACTTGGTCATCTGAAGTGGTGGTGGTGGACTTGATCTGATCTGACTTCTTGTCGATTTCTCTTTAAATCGCGTAACTTTTTACTAACAAATGTTATCAGATGCTTTGGAGATAAAGGCGATACTGAAGATATTACTGAAGGTAATTTTTATTTTCATTCGAAATCTGCACATTGAATCTAATCACCACATTCTTGAAGCCGACATCATCTCCACAGTAGAATTTGATCATACTGGTAACTATCTCGCTACCGGTGATAAAGGAGGCAGAGTCGTTTTATTTGAACGAAACGAAAACGTACGTTGAACTCATTCTGCGCGAATATCACTCTAATATCGTCAAAACAGAAGAAAGGATGCGAGTACAAATTTCACACAGAATTCCAGTCTCATGAACCTGAGTTTGACTATTTGAAATCACTTGAAATCGAAGAGAAAATAAACAAAATCAAATGGTGTCGACGAACAAACGCCGCCCATTTCCTGCTCTCGACTAATGGTAACGTCTATCGTCAGGCTACTGTATCGAACAGACTAACTGATCGTCTAGACAAAACAATCAAATTATGGAAAATATACGAAAAGTCGCTCAAAGTCGTAGCCGAGAACAATCTTTCTGATAACACAGGTCGGCCACCTCACCCGTTTAGCATCAACAGTCTTCGTCTGCCGCGCATGACAGTGCACGATAAAATCATTGCCGCGTCACCAAAGAAAATCTACGCGAATGCACACGCCTATCACATCAACTCTATCAGTGTTAATTCGGACGCAGAAACGTTCATATCAGCAGACGATCTGCGAATAAATTTGTGGAACCTCGGAATATCAGACCAGAGTTTTAGTAAGCCGATTCTACAGTCAAAAGGCTTTAATACTGACTTGTCAAGATATTGTAGACATCAAACCGGCAAATATGGAAGAATTGACTGAAGTCATCACCGCAGCTGAGTTCCATCCTACAAGTTGCAACTATTTCGTATACTCGTCTAGCAAAGGCACCATCAAACTTGCTGATATGCGTGAAAGTGCATTGTGTGATGCTCATGCAAAGAGTATGTATTTACGCAGCAGATTAAAATATTGCTAATCAATAAGTGTTTGAGGAAGAGGAAGATCCTCGAGATCGATCTTTTTTCTCTGAAATCATCTCGTCCATCTCAGACGTCCGATTCTCGCTTGACGGCCGGTATATTGTTTCTCGTGATTACTTGACAGTCAAGATCTGGGACGTCGCAATGGAGCGAGCACCAATCAAGACCATTAACATACACGAGTACCTGAGACCGCGTTTGTGCGACACGTACGACAACGACTCTATCTTCGATAAGTTCGAGGTCGTGCTGTCTGGTGACGGCAAGTCCGTCATGACTGGATCGTACAATAACAATTTCATGATATACCCCAACGCGACCGACCCCGAGGCGGAGGAAACTGAGGTCGTGCTGCAGGCCGACAAGTCTGCGTTCAAGGCCAAGCGGGTCGGCGTTGCGGCGCCGATTGGACGCGGCGCGCGCAACGGGACAGCGTCGCCAAATTTGCGTGGGTCGTCGCCCTCGGGCCACGGCATGACTGGCGGACTGAACCCAGTCCGTCGCGAGAATGACGATACCGATTTCAATAAGAAGATTCTCCACATGAGCTGGCATCCGAACGAGGACTCGATAGCAATCGCCGCTACAAATAATGTAAGGTTATTGTCTTGTGAAGGTTGAATATTGCTAATGAATCACAGCTGTTTGTGTTTTCGACCCTGTGAGCGAAAGAAAAGTGATGGGTTATGGTACATATACATCTAGTCCGTCTGTATCATTTGTAATTGTAGTGCCGCGTTCTGTGTGTTATCTTCGGAGGTTCTTTTTGTTTGCCGCTATTCTAATTATATAAATACTTTATAAACAATATCAACATTTTTAACCTTTGTCAGTACAAACCCCTTGAGTATGTTAGAAAGAAATCCAAAGTTTCACGAACTCGAAGTACACACTACATAACAGCGCATAGAAAGCATGAACGGGCAACAGCAGCAACAGACTGGTCCATGGAAGGAGTCCATGACTGCTGCCAACCGACAAGGCTTTGTCAACATGATGTGCGTTCTTAATCGTGTAGAATTGTTGTTTTGAGCTAAGTGGACTGACCTTGTACAATAGTGTTGATGCGCTCTCCAAGTTCACTGCTGCCCCACCAGACAAGTTGATGCGGTACGCGCAGCAGATTGAGAAGACGGCGTATGATGGTGCGCAGGGTCGGGTACGTAGCTTAACGTGTTGTGGAGCGACAGAGGGCGGTTGTTGATAATACTGCTTAGGAACAATATGTGGAGTTGCTCAAGAAGCGAATGGAAAATGTGCGGACGACTGTTGCCATGAACAGGCAGCGACCAGGAGGTATTCTAGGACAGCAGCAACAGCAACAGGCGGCGCAAGGGCAACAGATGCCGATGCTGCAGCAACAGCAGCCGTTTACACAGAATACAGGGCAGCGACAAGAAGATATGTTCAACATGGCGAAGATGGGGCAGATGTCAGGACAAATGAACACGCAATTTCAAGCCCAGCCGCCGCCACAGCAGCAGCAGCAACAACAGCAGGTACAGGCACAACCTAATGCGCCGCAATACAATTCTCAAGCGTACCCGAACGCACTGCGGCAGTACATGCAGCAAAATCAGCAGGGACAGCCACCTCAGCAAGGCCAGCAACAGCAGCAGCAGGCACTAAACATGCAGACTGGGATGCAGCAAGGCGCGCAAGGTGTCAATACACAACAGCAGCAGCAGCAACGAGCGACACAGGCAGAGATTTTTGCACTGATGCAGCAACAGCAGAATCAACAGCAGAATCAACAGCAGAACCAACAGCAGCAACAGCAACGGCAGCAGCGACAACGTCGAATGCAACAGCAGCAGCAGCCGCCGCCGCCGCAGCAGAGTCAACAGCTGCAACAACAGATGCAGCAGCAGGGACAACAGCAGCAGACACAGAATGGGATGAATCAGCAGCAGCAGCAACAGCATAATATGGCGCAGATTGCAAATCAGTTCAGACAGTCTTTTAATCCTCAATTACAGCAAACCCAACAAGGCCAACAGCAGCAGCAACAACAGCAACAACAGCAACAACAGCGGACTACGAACCCGGCCGAGTTGCAAGCTATGTTACAGATACTGAAGCAGCAGCAACAGCAGAACGACGCCAACGGGCAACAAGGGCAGAACAGTAATGACCAGCGAGCACAACTGCTGAAGAAATTGACTCAACAACAACAACAACAGCAACAACAGCAGCAACAACAACAACAACAACAACAACAACAACAACAACAACAACAACAACAACAACAACAACAACAACAACTGCAACAACAGCAGCAGACGATCCCTGCGCAGCAGCGACAACAGGTCCCAATGACGGAGCAAGGTACCCGACCGGGCATGACCATGCCGCAGAACAAACCTGTTCCTGTTGGAGCGCAACCTCGGCTTAGCAGACAGCAGGTCGAAAACATCAAAACGTTTGTGTACAAGAGTAAGATTCCGCAGCATCTGCTCAAGATGATGCCGTTTCTCCCACCGGAAGTAAATACTTGGTCGCAGATTCACAATTTACTAAAGACGCATCCGGTGCCGAACGACACACTGCCGACTGTGATGAGCGTGCAAGCGCAGCACGAACAACTCGTCACAAACGCGTTGCTGCTGCAGCAAAGCAGTCAGGCCGGGGGTGTCAATTCGGCAAGCATGGCTCAACGGGCAAAGATAATGCAGCAGCTCGGCATGCCGTCTTCTGGCCAGCAGCAGCAGCAACAACACCAGGAACAGGATAAGAGTAGTCCGCTAGTGATGCACCAGCAAGTCAGCCGGTCAGGAACCACCGGGTCGCCGTCGCTAGGCCGAGGTCAGTTGCAGCCGAACCAGCAGCAAGCGTCCATGACGATCCCGCATCAGTACCCGCCGAACCAAACCGCGGCGCAGCCAATGCCGTTTATGAACATGCCACAGCAGCAGCAACAGCAGCAACAGCAGCAACAACAACAACAACAGCAGATTCAGATGATGTACAATAAAATGATGTCGCGGTCTCCTCAGCGTGCACAGGCCACGCCAACAATGCCGGTTCCACCAGTTGCAGGGACACAGCCTACGCAGCAGCAGCAATGGCTAATGGAAGCCCAACAGAAGCAGCAGGACCAGCAACTTCAGCTACAGATGGGCGGGCAGCAGCAACAACAACAACAGCAAATGCCGCAAGCGCCCGTACCACAGGCTAACGTGCCGTTCAATCTGCAGGTCAGACTTCGCGAACTGTACGAGGACGTGAATCGCAAGCGGATACGAAAACCACCGGTCGAGCTCTCGCTCGAGGATCAAAACAAGGTTCGCGAGACAATGTCGCAGTTGCAAGACGCGTGCAGACAGCTGGAGCGGGTGATTAGTTGGGTGTGTGCAGTGCAGCGTGACGATACGATGGTTGAGCGGTTGATTTTAATGGTATGTTATTACAATTTTCAATTTAGAACTTGATTAATGAGTTTAGCAATTGGCGTTCAATGAACAGGAGGAAGGATTGAAACTCGGAGTGTTTTATTTCACACTAGAAGCGTTATACAAGTTTGGACAGCAGCTTCGCAACGTGTTCACTCATTTCAGACGGATTCAGCAGCAACAGCAACAGCAAAGAGCCAACATGCCTCTGAATCGCGGTCAAGTCCCACAGCAACAACAACAGCAGCAGCCAAACGCGCCGATCCCGATGACGATGCCGCAGCAGTCTGTGCCGCAGCAATTCAACGCGCAGGCGAACCAAGTGTCGCCTCAGCGTAGACAACAGCCGAATGCACAAAACATGTCAATGCAACAACAGCAACAGCAGCAGCAAGGGTTTGATGCTAGCATGTTGATGCAAGGCCAGCAACGACCCGGCCAGAAAATGCAACCGCTTCAACCGCAACAACCGCAACAACAACAACAACAACAGCAGCAGCAGCGCGGAATCCCGCTCGCGCAAGCGGCCGTGTCACAAGCTGGATACCCACCTCAGTTCATGCCACAGATGCCGGTGTCGACCGCGCCAGTCACAGGAGCAAAACTCGAGACCGCGCCAAGAGCACCGGTTCGACGACCGGTGAAGACCCAGGCTGCTGCTGCCGCACAGGCACAAGTGGCTGTTGCGGCGGTCAATAACGGAACCACTACGTTTGCTGCTGGCGGCCCGCAATTTGGCAATTCGATGGCGCAGCCACAGTGGGCAAACATCCCACAACCTGTGCCTGCGCCGTCGTCGTCGCCGTCCAGCATGTTGACCCAGAAGCTCATGTCGGCAGCGGGATCAGCGCCGATTCCGAGTGCGACGAGTCCTCAGGGTGTGCCAATCTACACTCCTTCAGCCATGCAGCTCGACCCGTCGCAGTTAAAGCTGCCGGCGAAGAAACGGTCGATCAGCAAAGCTGCGGGCAGTCCGCTGGTCGAGGAGACGCCGTTGAAGAGGGAAAAGATTGATTCAAAAACGGTTGTTAAAGGTGGCAAGGCTATGCAGAATCCAAATGCGAAAGCGAACGCGTCGGCTGCGGCGGCGGCTGTGACCGCCGCAGAGGAAGCGAACTTGAAACTGCGGTTAGCTGCTGAGGAAGAGGCGCGCAAGAGTCGTGAGTTTGCGGAGCGCGATCCTCTTGGATTTGCACTGCAGGTTGTTGCGAACGTGTGTGGTGTTGATGTGCAAGGCAAGGAGCTGAAGGTTGAGAGTCCAGAGTTGATGACGTCGATGAAGTTACTGTGTGCCAGTGTTTTGTGATTGAAATTTCCGGGAAAAAAGGTAAAAGTAAGGGTTTGGTTTTCGGTGTTTTGTTTTGGATTAATTACCAGTTTTTTATGTGAGACTAAAACGGTTGACACTAATGAGGTAAAAACCTCCGCGTAAAAGGTGGCCGGTTGAAATGCTGAGAATGACAAGCGAACTGTGGCGCATTCAGAATGGCGGGGCAGAACGTATAGTTTAGGTGCAGTGGCTGGAGTCGCTTGCCTAATTGGGTGACATCTACCCCTGAACGTAGCTAAGTTAGGTAACTTCCCAGCCGCACGCCCAAATTGATCCACGGAATTGGACCCTGAATTGTACCGATATTGTTTGCAAAGGCATCTCAGATCAGCAGATCATGATGGGCACTAGTGGTTAAAAAGACAAGTAGTTCCCGTCCTCGCGCGGAGACCACTCTGCTTAGTTCCGCACTGCTGTCTAAATTTCATTCGAACCACAAAATAAAACAATGGTCCAGCTATTACGCGCTCTTGAAGTACTTCTCGCGGCACTCGCGATCGCGGCGGCCGCGCCTGCACCGTCGTATCCTATTGTCGATGTTGATGGTGGATCATCTGGGATTGCCGGCCAGACCGTGACGGTTACCGAGGTCACGTACTTTACCGAAACTGCGCCCGGGTTTTGTATGTCGCGTTTTAGAGATGAAGGGTATGCGCTAACGGCTATGCAGCAGCAGAACCGTCGTGTTCGGTAGCAGAAACGTCCACGTTTACGGTGACGGGACAAAACACGGTGACCGAGACTGTTAACGTGACTGCGATGTACACAGACTACGCAACCAGCACCGTGGTCCAGTTCGTGACGGTCACGCCGGATTATGTTTCAGCAGACGCGCTCACAACATTCACGATTACGCAAGATCCCAGCACAATTACTGAGACCGTCAGTCTGACCGACGTCGCGCGCGAGTTTGCCACTTCCACTGTAGTCGAGTACGTGACCGTCACGCCGGACCCGGTGCAGCCTATTGCGCCAACAACTTCTGCAGTCGACTCGGGGACAGTGATAACAGTCACAGAGGCTGGAAAAACGGTTACGGAAACGGTGCTTCTGACGTCGTTGTACTCCGACTTGCAGAGCCTGACCGTGACAAAGTTCGTGACCTTGTCGCAAGACCCGGTGAGTATGATGACAATCACGCAAGACCCAGAGACAGTCACCATGACGCTCGACGCGTCCGCTTACGCGACAGAATATAGCGTACTGACGTTGACGCATTTGTTAACCGTGACCCCGACTGCGACCGCTACCATCGAACGAACAATAGCCGCGACGTCGACCAGTACCGTTGAGACCGTTTCTGCTATTGTCACAGTCACTGCTCCAGTAGAGACAGTAACGGTCGAAAGTAGTGCTAAGTCTAGCTCGGAAAGCACGACTGTGACTAAATACGTGACCATTCCCACCGTTGCGACGTCGTCGAACGCAACAACTAGTAGCGAAGACATCACTACGACTGTTGTAGTGACACAGTACGCTTACGCGACTCCGACAACAGTGATTGTGGTAGAAACCGCATCTTTAGACGACGAAGGCGCGTTCCCATCATTATCGCTATCACCTCTCACGGTCTCGCTTCCCGCATCTTCAAAAACCACCAGCCCTTCAACAACCTCGAAGACTAACAGCTCTTCCACAGATTCAAACGCCGCCAGCACTTCAGTGTCTTCAAAAACAACCAGCACGTCAGCAAAGCCAGTCACGGTCACAATAACAGAACACGGTCCCTCATCGTCACCATTGACGATCACTGTGACTGAATCATCATATGCCGGCGAGCCTCTCACGATTACTGCACCATCATTTGACGCGACTTCAACATACACCGCGCCCGGCGAGGCGTACACTGTCATTGTTGACCGGACCGTCATAATCTCAGACGGAATCACGTCGTACAAGACATTATACGAGACAATCTACCCATCGCGAGCCGCATCATCTTCATGGGAAGCGGCATCAACAGCCGCGACAACGATGATCTCAGTTCCGAGTGTGACGCCGACACCGTACTGGACTCGTTCGAGTTCCATGCCGACATTCACTCATCATTGGAGCAATACCACGATGAGCAGATCTGTGTATTCTGCGTAAAAAATTTGAAATGACCAGCTTTTTTTGTACAGTACAGGCAGAAAGAGGAGTTTAATTGTAATTTATTTGTATCTATATTAGTGACAGTTTAATTGAACAGAATTTCAGCATGAAAACAGCGTGATTTAGTTCAGTTAATTTGTATAATTGCGCTCATAGATAAAAACCTCAGGGTTATTCAGGGTTAAGATAATTAAAATGCTTGAGGCCGCATCAAAAACCCGGAGTTCCATTTTCCACCGTATATCGTCCAATTTCGAGCAGCTTTTTTACAGTCTTTATTCCATTTGTTTTGTTACAGATTTAATTGATAGGAACCTCTTGGTTTTTTACTGTTTGACTGCCAACCGAATGACATCGCTTAGAGTTGACTAATTGTTCAAAGATTTAACTCTTCACGCCAACAAACCATACTTCGCCACAACAACTAAAGCATGTCCGACCGTGAAAAGTCGAAGCTGTATTTATACTCAGTTCCTCCTCCGTATGAAGACTCAGACGAACAAGGAGATATCGAGCCTGGTCCGTCGTCGTCATCATCCGCAACCTCGTCACGGGATGGCATACACTCGACCCCGGCAGAGCGTCAGCAATTTTTACCTCGAGGACTAGTTCGCGATGACACCATGCAAATTGACGATGCGGACTCTGTTTCACTTTCGACTCCGAGATCGTCGGCAGATTCATCTGAACTTCGTCGTGAAATGCTTCAGATGGAAATCATCGAACCACCGCCAAGCGCCATACTGCGTCCGAGTATCCCGTCAAGGATCGCGACAAAGATAAAGTCGCAGTTTACGACACTCAGCAGAATGACGTCTCACATCAACGTTTTTGAAGGAGTCTCTCAAAGGTTTGAGTTCATTGGCCGCGGATACGATGCGGTCGCGTCACGGTACGACACAGCTCATTCCGCGTTCTGGAGTGCAGTCAACCGTAAACTGGAGTCGTACGGTAATCCGTTTGTGATCAAACGACTCAGTATCGTGTTCTTACTTTCAATGGGCATGTGGCTCATCATTGCCTCGGATCTGGTCCCTTTTGGGCGGCCACGTAGTCGCAATTCATGGCCAACTGAACATTACAACATTGAAGCTTTGCAGCACTACTTTTACCAATCAGTCAATGCAGAACAGATATCTTCACGATTGCAAGAACTCACAGCGTTACCGCATATGGCAGGTACAGCAGGAGACATCGCCATGGCAGAATACATGGCCAAGGCGTTTCGTGATATCGGTGCCTTTGATGAGATTGAGACAAAAGAGTATGACGTTTTTTTGACTTTTCCAGATCCAAGCGCGCAGAGGTTCGCGTTACTATCAAATGGTGCGAAAAGAGACACATACGAAGTCATTTACGAAGCATTATTACGCGAAGGCGAAGCTGAAGAAGGGAAACGTGCACAGCAACCGTTCCCAATACATGGCTTTTCTGCAAAAGGAAATGCCACAGGACATCTGATTTATGCAAATTACGGTACAAAGAAAGACTTTGCTACTTTGAAAAGATTAGGGATTGAGGTCAAAGGTGCAATTGTTATTTGCAGGTACGGCCATCTGCACGAATCGTTAAAAATCAAGGCTGCAGAGATGAATGGTGCTGCTGCGGTTGCGATATTTCGCGATAAGCCAAGCAAAGATGCAATCTCGTTTCCGAACGGGACCGCGGTACCCGAAGGTGGTGTTCAGCGCGGTTCGGCTGCGCTTAGAAACGTGGCCCCTGGTGATCCGCTTAGTCAAGGATGGGCATCGCTGCCTGATGCTCAGAAACTTACGAAAGCCAAATCCCCAGCTCTTGTGAATATTCCAAGTCTGCCTATTGTGAGTGTGAAGTGCTACGATATTTGACAAATTCTGACCAAGTGTAGTCGTGGGACGATGCCCAGCATTTTTTATCAGCCATGAAAGGATACGGTGTCAAGGTGGACGCCAAATGGGAAGGTTCGTTCACAACCGGAATAGAAGAGTGGTGGAGTGGATCATCCAAGGGTCCGCGTGCGAATCTTCGAAACGTGCCGATCGAGCAGGAAAAACAGCCAATTTGGAACATTATTGCTAAGATTGAAGGTGAAGATCAAGGCGAAAAGGCGATCGTACTTGGAGCTCATCGCGATTCGTGGTGCTACGGTGCTTCGGACGCGATGTCAGGCACGACCGTGTTGTTGGAAGTCGCCCGCATCATTGGTGAGATTATTACAGGTCACGCGTGGCGTCCGATGAGGTCGATATATTTCGCTTCATGGGACGGTACCGAGCAGAATCTGGTTGGATCAACAGAGTGGGTTGAAGAAAATCTTGATTTACTGAGAAAAGATGGCGTGGCTTATATAAACTTAGACCAGGCCGTCAGCGGGTCTGAGTTTAGAGTCACTGGCAATCCTGTATTTGAGTCGACTTTGTTTGCAATTTTGAATGGGCTTCATGACCCGTTCCGAAATGCGACCCTGGGTGAACTTTGGGCACGAAAGCCGCTACCTGCTTTAGAGGCTGGTAAGTGAACACTTTTTAGTGGTAAAGAGATGCTGACAGTGTAGACCGGGATACTATTCCATTTCAAAGCCATGCTGGAATTGCATCGCTTGACATTGGGTTTGCTCAGCCTGGCGGATATCCAATGCGATCCTGCTTTGACAACATGGAATGGCTTCTGTTGTATGGCGACCCGAACGAAGTCGAGGTTGAGCCTGGCAAGTTTGTACAGGTTGCATTCAGACATCGAGACCTGGCAAAAAATGGGCATCCTTATGTTTATCATAAACTACTTACCCAGATTGTAGGTGCTTTGCTTATTCGGTATTCAGAAGAAATGAATATTCCGTTCGATTTCTCTGCGTATTCCCGCAGTCTGGTACGGTATATGTCGGATTTGACGGCGTACGCCGGCAAAGTCAAACTTGATCGATCTCACTTAAACCAAGCTTCAGCGGCACTAATGACAAGTGCGCTGACGATTGACAAATGGAACGATGACTGGATGAAGAGCATGATGGAGATGGGACACGTGGAATCGTCATCGCTGACTGGGCACCGATGGAGTCGTAACTCCAGAATGGTTAACTTCGATAAACATTTACTCGGCAAGGACGGATTGAAAGGGCGGACTTGGTTTAAACACGTTATATATGGACCAATGATGTGGCCGCCGACTGTCGACGATGGAGAAATGAATTCAGTCAACACGTTTACTGCCGTCAGAGATGCTCTCGAACGAGGCGACAAAGCTGCTGCTCAGGCCGAACTGGACCGGATTGCTTTTCAACTGAAAGAAGCGGCCGAAAAGCTGGTCAGTTGAGAGTGGAGGAAATATGGTTTTTTCTTTATGCAACAAAACGATTCGGGAGTTTTGGATTTCTTTTTTGCGATTCTACAATTATTGCGTTTTGGCCAATGTTTAAACAGGCTCGGAGTTATTTATGGAAGCTATTGAATGATTTACGCGTTGTCCGTAGAGTTTAAAATACCCTAGCCCGTATTTTATGGGGACGTGAAATGTAACGTAGATTGAAAGATTGATTATTTGTGCGATTTTGGGGAAAACTTTGAGTAGTGAGATATAAACAGTGTATAGATCTATAATCTAGAACTGATTTGGATAGCCAATCTCAATAGGAAATGGGGGTTTTATATGCCGAAGCTGCTTAAGATACCAAATGTCAAGAAGGAACGGATTTGTTCCGGTCACGTCGACTGCGTTTGCTAAATTGCCCTATGAAATTCATTCTATGATTCTAGTCTATGCTGACGCTCTTAGTTGGGATGCGAAGAAGATAGGGCCAAATATATACTTAGCAAGAGTCTGTTTAATGTGGAGGGAAATAATTCAATCTGTTCTGTTCTCTAAAATAGCCATCAAGGTTGGCATTGAGACTGAGCCCGAACTTGACCGGTTCAATGGTTCAAACTTAGTCGCGACTGAGGTCATCTTCAAACGGAACCCGTTTTTGGCGACATACGTTAAAGAGATCACGATCTCTTTCTTGCCGAAAAAGGGAGATAAGAAGGATACGGTCACGTTGACGGCAGCGACCGTGAAGGCGTGGGGCGTGGTTGCACTGATTGCAGAGCCTCGAATCAGGCGGACAAATAATCTACTGTTTGGGCAGCGGTCGACTGAGTTGAAGATCAAGCTCGTGCCGGCTTTGGAGCGGAACGTGAATAACATCCAGCTGCTTGATACATTCATCAACTTTCCAAACTGGAAACGAAAACTAGCACGTATTGAGCACACGCCGGTCGAACTCGACCTGACGGACTCGGTCATGCGCGGAAGAAAATACGACCCTGAAGTATTGAGCTTGTTTGTGAATTCGGTCGGGCATTTGACCAAGTTGAAACTTGGGTTCATGCGGTCGAGTAAAGTTCATTCACGATATCGTGAAATTTATCCTCGTATGGCTGTTGTGGGTTTGGGGTTTATGGAGTCTGACTCTGTAGGAATACTGAAATGCATACAGACATTGCCACCGTCTTTAACTTCGCTCGAAATAGACATGCGTTGCCAGCTTCGCAACCTTCAAGGCGATATCGGCCGCGACGTGTTTGAAACACCAATCTATTCCGGCGGCACAGGTGACCGGCTTAACAGACTTCTGCGCAAAGTCGCGCATCAATTGACATATTTTAAATACCAAGGACCCGTCACGCCAGAGCTATTTGGCGAGCTGCCAGAACTTTACACTCGGTTTGACGACGAGCTCGAGGTCGCGACGCTAGGTCCAATCGAAATTCCAGACGGGCCATCTCCGTACGTACCAAAGAGTGAAATCACATTTCCGCACCTCGAACAGCTTCACATCAGGTTCGACATGTACGACTCATTGGGCTTGCCGTATTTTGAGCACTGCAAATACGATCATACGTATGTGATCCGCGAGGAAGAGTTTATAACTCAGTTTGTAAGCGACGGGCTCGCCGATCATATTATGTCATCGTCGTTGGATCTACGCTCTTACATACCGTCGAATGCGCCTAGACGGTGGCAGAATCTGGACGAGCCACAATGTTTCATGCCGCTGGCCGAACCGTTGGGCAAGCTGTCGCGGGCGTACACGGACGCGGTGTGTAACCGTATGCCGTCGCTGAAGCAGTTCTCAATTAGAGATTACGTCGGGGTGATGGGCCTGCTTCTGATATCTGACGCAAAAGAATTGAGACCAGGATTCATAAAATACGAGACATGGAAAGATCTGAACAAGGCGCCGCTATTGTTCATCCGGCGGTTCAAACCGGCGTCTGAAGATGTTGAGGCATTGAAGAATCGGTTCAGAGGAGAAAAGGAAGTACAGTATATTGAAGACAATATCAAAGTCGTCGCAAAGAGTGGTGAAGAAAACAGTATGGAGACAGTCAATCGCATATAGCAAACAAAATACCCCTGTATACATATGAAATGCTTCAACAGTTATGGAATAATTGTATACAATACACGACTACAGAACGACCAATAAATGAGTCGTTTACCTTACTGACCCAGGGGTGATAGGAATGCCGAGTCAGAACATAAGACACAAACAGCACTAATTATATGACTGACCCAGCTTACTTTTTGACACGATCAAGATAAGGCCTTATCTATGGAATCAGTTAGTCAAGCCTGACCCGGGAAACTGTTATACAATCATTGAAAAAGTCGGGTTCGTTTCCACTTCTCCGATTCTATAACCCAATTTAAAAGCAGATTCGTCGTGTTAACATTCATTCACAACAGTCAATTGCAAGTTTTGTTGTTAATTAAGACCAATTGAAGCCATGCCAATCGGTAATTTGCCTAATATCGTGTAGACTGCGACGTCTCATTGCTGGTGGATCTAGACTGATAAATGTCGGGTCGTTCATATGCAATGAGTTGTTGTATTGACTCAATTGACATTATACTGACTTTCTACATAGAAGCCATTCCTACAAAGATCTCGGTCGACTTGAAGAAGCCGTACCACACTCAGCCTGGTCTGCACACTCGCTGGCATCCGGAGATTCCATTCTACGTATGCACTGACGGCCAATTGGCAGTTGGAACTACGAATTTAACAAGAATTTTAGTGCAGTGTTAAGCCTGGTGAGGCATTCAAGGTCGAGTGCTTTGACTCGTCCGGTGGCCAGGTTTTCAACACTGATGATGCTGATGATATTGCCAAGGTCAACCCAATGGGCATTCATTGTTTGAGTGGACCAATTGAGGTCGAAGGTGCAGAGGTATGTTATTGTGACTCTGGAGGAGTATTATACTGAGAATTCAGCCTGGTGATCTCTTGGTCATGGATATCCTTGATGTCCAGCCGTTCCCTGACGAGCCATGGGGATACACCGCCATCATGGACCCTTCCAAGTCTTCCGCTTTCCTCGCAGACAAGTACCCTACCATGCAAAAAGCCATTTGGGACTTTGACGGCATCTTTGCCAGCTCGCGTCATATCCCGCACGTCAAGTTCCCTGGCTTTATCCACCCTGGTATCGTTGGCACTTTACCTTCATATGAGATGATGAATATTTGGAAGACTCGTGAGGCCAAGCTTGCCGAGGTGCACGCCTCGATGGGTGAGACCCGCACCGTTGCTGCGTTGCCGAACCCTGACGGTGCGTATTCGGGCCAGGCCGTCAGCGCCGAGTTGGCGAAGAAGATCGCAGAGGAAGGTGTCCGGACCGTCCCGCCGCGTGAGCACGGTGGCAACATTGACATCAAAAACTTGAGTCGTGGATCTAAAGCGTACCTTCCCGTTTACGTCAAAGGTGCTGGATTCTCGGTCGGTGATATTCACTTCTCCGAGGGCGATGGTGAGATTTCGTTCTGTGGTGCGATTGAGATGCACGGCATCATCACACTCAAGCTCGGACTGATCAAAAACGGAATGAAGGACATGTCGATTTACAACCCTGTCTTCATCCCCGGAAACGTTACAGCGCACTACGGTCCTTCGAGATACCTTACCTTCCAGGGTATCTCTGTTGACGACGACGGTAAGCAGCACTTCCTTGACGCTAAGGTCGCGTTCCGACAGGCTGTGCTCAACGCAATTGAGTACCTTAAGAAGTTCGGCTACACTGGCGAGCAGGCGTACTTGCTTCTGTCGGCGGCGCCGGTTGAGACTCATGTCTCGTCGATTGTCGACATCCCAAACACGTGCATCAGTTACTCTATCCCGGCTGACATTTTTGACTTTGACATCATGCCAAAGGAAGGTGGACCAGTGACTCAGGAGAACATGGGATCAACTGTCTTCGTCACTGAGAAGTAAAGATTTACGAATACATGTTTTAATATAATATGAGCGCCTGGAATTCCAAGTCAGCTGTAATATCCTCTTCGCTCGATCCGACTTTTTAAATCAATTTTGATGTCTTTGACAGGAGATAGTTGTGATTACATTCATCATATTGAGAGAAGACAAGACCAATTTGCGCGTAACATATCATATATTTTTGTCCAAGCGGAATCAGATCTACTTTGGAGGTTTATGCTCGGACTACAGAAATAAGTACTCATACTATCATACTGAAGTACAGCCTTCAGCGCTGGTAGTTTTCGCTGTTTGTAGTACAGTGAAGTATCAAATACCAATCTACTGCAGGCAGTATACAATCCCAGTCTTACAATGACGAGTTAGTAAATAACAGTAACAACACTGACAACAGTAACATCACCAAGTATAGCAATCAATAGTAACCAACAGCTCTATACAGTACGTCCCCACGCATGCTACTGTTTAACTACGTCCAATTCATCTAAATCACAAGAAGTGAACAGTATGTGTCACAAAAGTGACTTATATGTGACTTGTGCTTACGAAGCATCTATATTGAGCCCTAACCCTCGCGGTGCTTCTTCCTTGTTCCGGGGGCTTTTGAAAGGTTCAACAGAGCCTAAAACTAACTCGCACACGACACCTCTTTTTGAGTGGGACACGGCTCTTTTGTCATACTTATTCTATCATTTTATATAAGATTTGATCGAGTCTTTATAAAGTCTCAAATCAACTACTGTCTTTTGCACATATATCAACATTTACTCTGGTAGTGGCTAAGCAATATCTATCTCAAAGCCGCACTTCCGATTACTTTGACATTTACAACAACTGTACTATATTCATCATCTACACTGTTCTATACTGGTCAGCACAATATGATCAAATCATTACCAAAGACAGTGATGTTGGCAAGTGCGCGTCCAGCATTTCGGTTATCGCCAGCAGCAAGGATTTTGTCCAACAGACTCAGGCCAAGATCGGTCACACCAATTGCGTTCTCGCCTTCGGTTCGCGCGTTTTCACAAACCGCATTACTGAGAGAAAGCAAAAAGTCCGATGATGGCGATGACAAAGACGGTAAAGATTCGCCGGCTAAGAAGGAGACTGAGGATTTAAGTGAAGACAAGCCGGAGTCGGCTGAGTCTACTACGACATCCACTACAGACAAAAAGTCAGCATCCAAATCCAAGTCTGATGATAAGCATGTAGATGCGAAAGAGAGCGCGAAGGACGGTACGACCAAGTCCGACGAATCAACACCAACACGGGCGTCACGGTCAAGAGATTCCGAGAGTGGCAAGGCTGCGAAAGAATCAAGATTGTCAGCTGCCGCGTCTGATTCATCAAAGAAATCAGGCTCGGATTCAAACAGCGGTACACAGACAAACTCAAAGGTCTTGAACGCAGTCCCTGATGAGATCCCAGAACTTATGGCGCTGCCTATCGTTGCCCGACCGCTGTTTCCTGGGTTCTATAAAGCTGTCGTGATCCATGATGCGCGGCATATTGAAGCAATCAAAGAACTTGTCAAACGTGGACAGCCTTACATTGGTGTTTTCTTGAATAAAGAAGCAAGTCCCAAATCAGAGGCCATCATGGCACAAGACGAAATATATCATAACGGTGTTTTGGCTCAAATCACGAGTGTGTTCCCACAGAGTGATATTAAAGATCCAAATCAGAAGGAAGGATTGACGATTGTGTTGTACCCACACCGGAGAATTCAAATTGAAAGTGTCGAAATTGCTGAGGTGGGTAATGCTGAACCCATTGCGGCTAAAGAAGAGTCAGCTACTGAGGCCGAGGTAACCTCTTTCGACATTGTTCCTGAGGGTAGGTATTTATTAGACTGTAAGACTAATGCTAACTTTACTAGGCGAAACTGCTCAAGATTCGCCTATGGCATTTCTACGCAACAAGGTCACAATGGTTCATGTTGTCAACCGACCCGACGACACATTCAACAAGACCGATCCTACAATCAGTGCCGTTGTTTCTGAAATTGTCACTTTGTTGAAGGAAATCTCGACCATGAACCCACTGTTCCGTGACCAGATCACTGCATTCACATTGTCGCTTTCGTCTGGTAATGTGTATGAGGAGCCGGTTCGATTGTCAGATTTTGCTGCGGCCGTTTCGGCTGGTGAGAGCTCAGAGCTGCAAGACTTGATTGACACGCGTGACGTCGGCGAGCGTCTGCAGAAAGGGCTGGTATTGCTTAAGAAGGAGCTGATGAACGCGAAGTTACAGTCAAAAATCAACAAAGATGTCGAGAACAAGATCCAAAAACGCCAGCGCGAGTATTACTTGATGGAACAAATGCGTGGTATTAGGCGCGAGCTCGGACTGGAGACCGACGGCAAGGATAAGTTGGTTGAGAAGTTTAAGGAGCGAGCAGAGAAACTTGAGTTGCCTGAAGTTGCTCAGCGTGTGTTTGATGAAGAGCTTAGCAAGTTGATGAACCTTGAACCTGCAGCTTCGGAGTTCAATGTCACGCGAAACTACCTGGACTGGATTACCCAGCTACCATGGGGACGACAATCGAGCGAGAATTACTCGATCAAGCATGCCATGACTGTTTTGGACGATGATCATTACGGGTTGAAGGATGTCAAAGATCGTATTCTTGAGTTTATTGCAGTTGGCAAGCTCAGGGGTAATGTTGACGGCAAGATTCTATGTTTTGTCGGGCCGCCCGGTGTGGGTAAGACTTCAATTGGCAAGTCCATTGCGCGTGCTTTGAACAGACAGTTCCAGCGATTCAGTGTCGGTGGTTTGAGTGATGTTGCTGAAATCAAGGGACATCGCAGAACGTATGTTGGAGCGTTGCCGGGTCGGATCATTCAATCACTCAAGAAGTGCCAGACCGAGAACCCGTTGATTTTGATTGACGAAGTTGACAAGATTGGTCATGGTCATCAGGGCGATCCTGCGTCTGCACTGTTAGAACTTTTGGACCCAGAACAGAATCACAGTTTCATGGACCATTACATGGATATTCCGGTCGACTTGTCTAAAGTTTTGTTTGTGTGTACCGCGAACATGACGGACACGATTCCGCGGCCATTGTTGGATCGAATGGAAGTTATTCGAGTGTCTGGATACATTGCTGAGGAGAAGAAGGCTATTGCGATGAAGTACCTTGCGCCTCAAGCACGGGAACAATCTGGATTGAAAGACGCTGATGTTGAACTGACACCAGAGGCGGTTGATTTACTGATTAACAGTTACTGTGCTGAAAGCGGAGTACGAAATTTGAAGCAGCAGATCGATAAGGTCTACAGAAAGGCGGCGCTCGACATTGTTAAGGATGCGAAGGACGATGAAGAGGTTGTTAAGCCAGCTCCTATTGAAGTTTCAGCTTTGACTGGAGAGAAGGAGGAGAAAGCACCGGAGTCAATGAAACCGTACGCGGTTCCAGAGAGTGTACATGTTCACATCACGCCGGACAATGTATCCAATTATGTTGGTCCACCAGTGTACGTTCACGATAAGCTTTACGAGAGTGAACCACCAGTCGGGGTCGTGACTGGACTTGCGTGGACAGCGATGGGTGGTGACGTGTTTATGATTGAGAGTGTGCTTGAGTCACCTTTGCAGACGTCATCGACCGCGAGCTTTAAGCGGACTGGTATGCTTGGAGATGTGTTAAAGGAGTCCACAGTGATTGCGTACACGTTTGCGAAGATGTATGTTGCAACACAATATCCCGAGAACCGATTTTTCGACCATGCACGAATCCATCTTCATTGTCCTGAAGGTGCGACACCGAAGGACGGGCCATCAGCGGGTGTGACAATTTCGACATCGTTATTGTCGCTTGCTCTGAACAGGCCTATTGATGCTGCGATTGCAATGACGGGCGAGATTACAGTGACAGGTCGTATTCGTCGTATTGGTGGACTTCGCGAGAAGTTTGTTGCGGCCAGGCGAGACGGGGCTAAAACAGTTTTGTTTCCAAAGGCCAACATGGCAGACTACGAGGCCTTGCCCGATAACCTGAAGGAAGGGATTCAGGGGGTTCCATGCACTTACTTTGACGACGTGTTTAATCAGTGTTTTAAGGGTTTAAGCCGAGAAGAAGGAAATAAGGTTTGGGCGAATACCTTAAAATCCGAGGACACTAAATCAGGGCCTGGAGGACCAGGGAATGGACTAGGAGATTTGTTCCCACCGCTTGGAGGGGGAGTGAACGAAATTCACGCATAATAATAGAATGGTACTACTATTAGTAGTACTATTTTGTGTATATGATTTATTTGGGTAAAGGCATAAGTTAGGATAGTTTAGATACGCAACACAATGAACAATCAAATCGATGACGTGTTAGTAAGACAATGACTCAGCGTATAAGACTAAAAGAAGAGCGAGAAAATACGTAAGCGCCGCGGACGAACGTTGGACCGCGGCGCAAAGCTAACCTGATTAAGCAGGAAATGCGGGCGAAAGTATTATTAAAATTAAATATTTCTTGATTAAGTAATTATTAAAAGCGAGTGAATGGAATTTGAATAGGGTTAGGGCAATTATAGAGTGAGACGGAGGTCCGGGAATAGGTAGCCCCATCCGAGGAAGGTTTTGACTTGTGGAGTTCGGAAGTACGATTTTGTCCGTATTTCCACGCCGCACGGCTGGCGGTGGTGGGTGAATGCGAGATATTTGGCCGCATTCTATTTTTTGTTCTAGTCTCTCGTTTAGCGAGCGAGTCTTTCTCGTTAAATGTTACTTTTAAAGTATTATGATTAATAAAGGTATGGATGTGTAATCAGTTTGTGTGTTTGAAGGTTTGTGAGTAAGGTTTGTTTCTCTTTGTCCGTGAGAGCTTGAGCTCTTAGTGTGCTATGTGAACGTCTTGTTCAGCCGTACATTGATTGAATTAGTACTTATACCTCCTGCTTCCTCCCGTTTTCTCTTCTGTCCTATCTTTCTGTCATTTTCTCTCTCTTTCTCTATTTTTCTCTCTCTCTCTCTCTCTCTCCTATCTCTACTTCAATATAATTATATCTGGTATCTTCTTGTTTAAAACTATTGCTGAAATGACGGTGGCCAAGTTCAGTGGTGACCACGACGATATGACATTTGAAGAACGAAAAGAATGGATGGGTATATCAGATCCTCTTTTGCGTCGACGAATACAAAATAGAGTAGCTCAAAGAGCAAGACGGCGTAGATTGGCTAAGGATCGTGAGATGGCTATGGCGAAGTCTACGAAAAAGTCAAGTACGACTATTGCGATGTCGAGTGAACCAAGTCAGTCAAGTGAACAGAGTGAAAGCCAGTCGCCGGATCAGTCTATATTTCAAGAAATGTTGGCTGATTTATCGTCCACCACATCTCTAGAATCTACCACGTCTACCTGTCCTTCGGAGACTTTCTCAAGCACGAGTTCGAGTCCATGTTCAACAGAATCATGCTCTCCTGTGCTAAATGACTCGTTTCTAGACTTGCCGTTGTCACCTCTGCCATTGAATGCAGACTTGTTCTTATCAACCAACCCGCTTGCGACTCCACAGCAAATTCAAAGACAGCATTATGATGATCTGCAACGGCAGGAGCAGTTGAGTACTGCGACTAGTACTACTACTACACCAGAAATGGTTCTGTCTTGTCATACTGTTGGACAAGCGATGTGTGAAAACATCACTAGACTGCCGCTTCCACATGATTATCCTCAACATCAGGTGTTCACCATGAAGCCAGACGAAACGGCAGAGATCCCTGAATCATTACAACCTACTGAATTACAAGGAATTATTCCACATATTCAATACGTTGACGCACTTCCATTCCCTGCTCTACGAGATTCATTACTAGTACAAATCCATAAGGAGTCATTTGACGAAGTTGAATTCTGTTCTGATTTATTGAACGATGGTTTCAGAGTCTGGGGCACGGATTCCGCACAACCAATGGCATGGGAAATAACAGAGGACTTTGCCAAAAAGTGGCGGTGGCTGCTTGATGACTCTATTTTCGCAATTGCGAGGTTTTGGTCTGGCCAGCGACGGCTGGCAGCGGTTGAAGGCGGTTGAAGGCGGTTGAGGGCGGTTGAGGGCGGTTGAAGGCGGCTGAAGGCGGATGAGAGGTCGACGAAAGTGAACACACATCACATCTTGTACATAGCGTATATACACATGGGAGGGGATTTACATAAGGGAGTATTTGGTCATATATTATTTTGCAGATATTGTATATATTTAATTTCACACCATCAATCAATGAAAGTTACTAAGCAACATTGTCAAACGTCCAAAAAAAGAAATTAATGCGATGGATAGGCGATTATGGTTCGGACGGCGTTTGAGAAGAAGCCGCGGAAGTTACGATTGCTCCGAGAAAATCTTATAGGGTAAGGGCTTGTTGAGATGCATACGTAAGTGCTTACGTCAGACTTTGCCATCAGTCGGCAAAACACGTGGAGAATGTGGCGGAGCACAAGATATTGCGTGCAAAAATGTCGTGTGCTGCTTATGGCGTAAGTGAGTAAATAAACATGGCTATTCAAAGCCAAGCACGCGTTGTTGGTGCCTGGACCCCCGAACCCAAAATTCCATATCGCAATCGCTGCGAGATATTTGTATACTGCTTTTTCGCCTTGGACAGTTCTATATAATTCAGGACTTGTTTTGACACTTGATATTTTTATTATATACTAGAAGGAGGTACCATTAGTCCTTTTATTACCAAGTACTTGATACGGCATCACTCAGTTGTCAACAATCAATCATACAAATTAAGACCCTTATCTATAGCTCTATCGCCACTGTTATATGCGTTTAAGAGCAAGGATGAGAAGACCTTTTGCTATTCCCCTCTTCATCTTGGGATTGATTGTCGTTGTTGGAGTCATAATTACATTCAATTACATCACTCTATTGTTTGATTCAGTCACAGATAACACAATAGACTTCGAAAATGTTACATTCGATAAGTCAACTGGAATGGCCCAAACTGCAAATCCTCAACTAATGCCAAAAATCATTCATCAAACTTGGAAAAATGATACGGTTCCTGAACAGTGGAAATCTGCTCAAGAAAGCTGCTTGTCTCTACATCCGGATTTTGAATACAAGGTATGTTTACATTCTTAACGTGTCGGAAATAAGCCAATACTAAATAACTGCAGTTATGGACTGATGAATCTTCACGACAATTCATTGCAGAGGAATTCCCTTGGTTTTTGGAAACTTTTGACAGCTATCCATTCAATATTATGAGAGCTGACGTGATTCGGTACTTTGTGCTTGAACATTTTGGTGGAATTTATATCGATCTCGATGAGGGCTGCAAAGTTAGACTAGATCCTCTTTTGACTTATCCTGCTTGGGTCCGCCGTGCTGAACCTACTGGTGTATCCAACAGCGTCATGGGCTCGACTCCTCATCATCCGTTCTATATGAACTTGATGCTGCAGCTTAAAAATTACAATTTCAACTGGGGGGTGCCGTATATTACTGTCATGTATTCAACAGGCCCCCTCTTCGTGTCTGTCATCTGGAAACAGTTCAAGCGGTGGGCAACCACAGACGCTGAACAGGTCTGGATCTTACCGCCGCCTACTGCAGACTCTGCATACTTTGTCGACTTACATGGTTCGTCCTGGCACGAGGACGACGCCGAGTGGATCATGTTCATGGGCGTTCACTGGCTTGCCATCACCATCCTCGGTTTCTTACTTGCCACCGTCGTCGGTTTGACGTCGTATATCATCGTCAGACGCGTGTACGCTCCAAGACGGGCTGCTTTGCGATACAAGCACCTAGGTGACGAGTGACTACCGCACGCACACGAAAAAAAAGCATAATCACGCATCACGCTTCAACTCTACGGCATTACTCATGTTTCGTTTTACTATTACACATCCAAATGTACATATAGCTTGCAGCCCGTTTCATTATTTTATTGGTTTCGTCCGTCCGGCTTTATGCTTTCACATTCACACTCCTTTTTTGTATTTGATTCGGTTTGGCGTATAACTATTATTTTATATATTATTACTTTTTGATACGTTTGCGAAAACTTGTTTGGGAGTCGTTTAGTTTTTTGCCTTTTCTTTTTTTTGATTTTGGATAAGTTCTGTTGCAAAGAACATTTTCAGAGCGGTTAACCTTTAATGAATTATAACTTCATCAAATCATGCTTATACTACGCGCTTCTTCCATTAAATTATTTTTTTATTTCTAACGAGTACCGAGAAATACCGAGGAATGCTCGAATAATTTACCTCGGTAGATGGATTAGATATCGAGCCGCATCATTCGCGGCTAGTGATGTGGGTCCGTGAAGCGGCCCGGTCCGCCTACAAATTGAATCCAGCTCAATCTGGAAATCAGAAAAAGTAAAATATAAACAAAAAATAAATGAAAGACTCAAAAATAAACAGAAAAAACCTCTATGATAACGAATCGCAAAACAAAGTCTATTCATCTTCGCCGCCGCCGCTTGCGGGCCACACGTATTCAGTCTCGACCTCGGAATCCAGTTCCATCGCGCTGTAGTCGTCGCGCGGGTTCAGGTTGTCACGCAGGGAGTCAGTTCCATCCACGCCGTCACCAGAATCATACAATCCGCCATCGACGTGTTCTCTCACCATGAGCGACAGAACGAACGCGACACCGAGCATGGCCGACACGACGACGAAGATGGTGCGTGGGTGAGAACCGACCGTGAGCGCGTAGATGTTTGAAAAAATCACCGGCGTGATGATGGTAGATATGCTTTGAACGAGCGAGAGTGAGCCCAGTAAAGCGCCCGTATTTTCTTTCGCAACGTGTTTGGTCAGCGCAGAGTTAATTGTAGGCGAGCTCATGCTTCCCAACGCACCGGCGGCGGACGCGGCCGCAAACTCCAGACTGTTGCGTGATAGACCCATTAATACGAATGCCATCATTTCACATAAAACGCCGACGCGAATAAGACTGTGTACGATTAGCATTCGTCCACCAAACCGTAGTTGAACTTACAAGACATCAGCTTTGGTAGCGCCGACTTCGTGCTGGATATGTGGTCTATATTTCGCATGATAGTGTGAAATAATTGGCAACGCAATCACAAGTGCCATAACTCTGGTCACACCCGCCAGAGAGATGAAGTACCCTGCCTCCTCTGACCGCCAATGAAATGTAAACTCAGCGTAGAGTAAGATCGTGAGCACCGAGCCATACCCGGTGCCCATGAGCACAGTCTCAATCAACGCCAGGACGAGAATGTTGCGCTTGACAATATACCGTGTACCGTCGTTTGGCCACAGCATGCGCAGCGGCTTTAAAAAATTCATTTTGCGCGCGTAGTAACGCATGTCGTGTGTGCCGGCAGCCTCGAACTCGGCATCGATCCTGTGAGCGTCCTGAGCGTCAATGATGCTCTCACGCGACCGCGACTCGGGCAGTACACATGCAAAAAACGCAATAATCAACAGCTGCGTGGCCAGCGCGACGTAGAACACAGATAACAAATTGTCGGTCAATTGCAGAAACACAGCGCCAAGGGCAGGGCCTAACGCGATGCCGCAGAAGAGACACGCCCGAAGCATGCCAAACACTTTGGCTCGCTGGGCAGGAGGCGTGCAATCGCTTGCGTAGGCGTGCGTCGTCAACATCATTGTGGTGGCTGACCCACTTAATCCGTCTAGTACAGGTGACACTAAAAACCAGAGATATGCGTGTGGACTACTTGATTTGGCCGCAATTAGCAGAATAGTTCCGCTGATCTACAAATGTCAATACCGTTCCAACAACATCTGCGACAATAACACATACAAGGGGACCAACAGACGACATTGTGATGATTGGTTTCCGCCCAATCCTATCTGACAGTGCGCCTAGTTTTGGACTGACAAGCGCGGCCAGTATTCCCTGGATAAGCGCGACAATCATCATAAACCGCGACACTTTGGCATGCATTTCCGCGGTCTGGCAATCTCTATCGAAATCCTCTCCGTCTGTCGCATTCACGCTGGCGTAGTTCGCTCTGCACACTAGTTCCAGCACCAAGTTCAGCGCCGGCGCAATCAGCGCGCCCTGAGCCACGGTGCCTAAGAAGAATGCCGGAAGCAGTGCGTAGGCCGACGGCCGGCTCCACCATTTCAGATTGTTGAACCGCAAACGAACGCCGCCTTGCACTGAGTCCTCAGACACGGACACTACGTCGCGATCGTCTCTGAACGGACTCGACGGTGACACGAGAAGATTATCAAAGCCGCTTCAAACACCGCCCCTATCAGCATCGTGTGACGACAATCACCTCTAGTATAACGTACCTCAACCTGACCTGGCCTTCTTCGGGCACACGTTTCCTAGAAACCATTTGCTTGAGTGAATTCAATTGCCGACCTTGAATATCCTATTGAGCTGTTTAAAGTCCGCGAATCTACGTGAGATTGAATGTCGGTCAAGTGGAGTGTTGAAGGGTGACGACGCTCTATAAAATAGACTCTGGGCTAATGCACATTAGTGCTTTAGTGTACGCTATATTTGTATGCGATTATGCAGCACTGTCACACAATTAGGTTAGTCTGAGTGTAATGTCTAAACCTTACTCGGCTTAATAATTACTCTTACGCAGTTTATCGTACTTTGCACTAAAATTTATAAATAAAATAAGATTATAATAAGAGCATAAGCAGCGAGTGTTTAGTACGTAGTCTGTTGTTCGCATCATACTCGTCCTAGAGTTCTGTTTCTGTGGATTATCAGGGGGGTCTCTGCTTTATCTGATAAGCCCACGGAGGTCCTGTCCGTCCACCCAAGTTTAAACATGTCCATGACCGAATTGTCATTTACAGTTACACAACAATTAGAAAAATGCTTGCATTTAAAACAAAACTTTTAACAAAAAACAATCAAAAGGTATCTCAAGACTCCTGCCAATCCTTCAACGCCAGTAACAAATACACTCATCTTCACCTCCGCCCAAACTTAAACCCCTTCGTCCCCCTGCCAAACGTGTTCAACAACCCAGTGATTCTCGATCCCGTAACACTCGTATTCGCAGACCTCTCTGTCTCGGTGTGCAAGTCAAAATTCAAGATGCTCTCAGAACACTTGGTGAAATCGTAAGGCGCTTCGAATAGAAGCTCAATTTCATCGTACGTTATGAAACCAATGGTCAGGCTGGGGTCTGGTGCCGGTACAACATCCTTGTAAACGTGAACGTCCAGAACCTCGCCACCAGTGGTGAGCGGGTCTACCCTGTTTGATGTAGGGCAAGACGGGAACTTAGTCCCGTTCACTGGATCTTGACATTCATCCGCATTCGAAGTGGCGGCTTCGCAGTTTGGGATTTCGTCATTAATCGCCAGCGGGCCTACCCCGTTTGAAGTAGGGCGAGACGAGAACTTAATCTCGTTCACTGAGACCTCATACTCTAGGACATTGTTGGCAATAGCAATTGAATCTACCTCGCTCGAGTCAAGGCAAGACGAGAAGTCGGTCTCGGTTATTAGGACTCCGTTCTTCAGGATCTCGTCGCCAGAATTGGCAAGCGGATCTACCCCGTTTGAAGTAGGGCAAGAAGAGAATTCAGTCTCATTCACTGAATCTTGCCAGTCATCGACACTAGAAGCGACGGCTTCATATTCCAGGACCTCGCCGCCAGGATTGGCGAGTGGATCTACCCCGTTTAAATCAGGGTAATACGAGAACTCGGCCTCGTTCACTGGGCAATGCTCAATCTCAGAGCTTGATTTCTCGGAACCCGCGCAAAAAAGCTCGGCCGTGACAAAAAAGGTGGCAAGCGACATGGCACTGAGGTCGATCTGGCTAGAATAGTCGATAGTAGACTCTTCGTCACTGTAAATGACCCTGGGAAAAACGTTATCATCATTCATGAGCTGTTTCTGTTCAAGAATGCAGGCGCGTAAAGACGTGGCGCTCTCAGGTGGAGCAAACATGCTGGCAATTGTCGCCAAGGAAACCGTGCTTTTGTCGGCATAGTAGGGCTGTTCAACAACAGCACTGTTGTCGTCATTGGATTCGTCGTTTTGCGAGTCGTAGTCGTCAAAGTTCAGACTCTCAGCAAAAAAACTCGCAGCAGTAGAAATATGAAGAGGAACAGCAGTGGTGCTCTGCTCAGTAACAGAAGGTGGGTTGACAGAAGCACAAGCCGGAGTGGTATAAACAGGTACAGAGGGTCCAGAATCAATAGCAACAGAGACAGTAGAATCGTCAGCAAAAATGCAAACAGGATAAATTCCATCGCTGCAGATATCTTCGACTCTGGGCACGATGGCAGGAACAAGCTGACGCTCAGTGACAGTATGGATGAGATCGCGGACTTTGCCAGTCTGAACGGTCTTGACGCAAGCAGTAGGACTAAGCTCTTCATCGTAAGTGTCGCAAAGGCCAAATTCGGTGTCACACGGGTTGTAAAGTTTAGCAAGCGTCATTGGTGGCATGTCGGTGTCAGATCTGGCCCAGATCGCGGATTCAATAGCAAGAATCTTGCCCTCGGTGGATTGCACAAAGTCAGACTGAGCAACAGAAGTGGGTTCAGCAATAAGTTCAGGGTCAATAAGTGGTTCAACCTCAGGCATAGCAGAAACACGTTTGCACCCAAAAGTACGTCTCAGCGACTGCCTGTCTTTAGTTCTGTCCGCTATACCGTACTTTTCGTGACTTACCTGGCCGAAACGGTTGGTGGCCGAGTGCTGGACCGGTTGGCGAGTGTTCGCACGAAAAACAACTTGCGTCGGTTTTGGCCTCTTTTTAATGCGAAAGATGTGTTGGAAAAAGTTACCAGAGAACGACTAATGTCAGTTAGCATTCGGATTTCCATGTTGCCAAATTATTACTTACTTTAGACTTGGTGTCTCTCTGTGCACGAGATTTTTTCGCAGCCTTAGTACTCTAGGTTGCCTTGATTAGCAACTGTAGTTTTAGTAGTATATAAGTCTTACCTTGCGAGTAAAAAGACTGCGGAAGAAAAAAGCAAATTTTTTGAAGGACATGAAGTTAACTTTTAGTAAGCAATGTACTGGAAAAAAAAAGAATGATATGGGCTTTTTATAAAACGGAAATTTGCCACTATTTGAGTCCAGTCTGATTCTCGTACTTTGGTGATTTAAAGCGAATATTTTGACTGTCCGGAGGTTTGTTTACATTGCCGCTTAAAATGCGGCTCTACCCTAACCCGATATATTTTGAGGTAGTGAAGTATTCAACATTCTGGAGTTGATTATATGAATGAATAAGTATCGAGTCTTGTTGATTGTACGATAGAGATTCGTGTTTTTGCTGTTTACTAGCTGTAGAAGCAGAATGTTGTTGCTGCCAAACGTAATAGTATGCTCCGAGCTACAGTCTCATACAGTTCACGCAACTACACTCTTGTCATAAGATCAGTACTTTTCGCTTTCTGTATTAGTAGGCATCTTTTTGCTAGTTACGGCAAATAGCCAGTAGTTGTCTGTTTGTAAGTCACAGTCAGTAACAGTCAGTAATTGTCAGTAATTGTCAGTAATTGTCAGTAATTCTGTCAGTAACAATTGCTATTTTAAGCCTCTGGACCTTCTCACAGCATTGATATTTCATGAAGTTGGCCACATCTGTGTATATCAGTTGACTCTTTTCATTTTAATGATTGCCGTCAGATTATATATAGAATACAAAGCTGTTGAGTATTGAAAACAGAATGTACGATTTAGCTAACAATATATGACAGTAGAAGACAGCGTCACTGAATTAAGCACAGTCAAATAACAACAAAAATTTCAAACTGTTTCCCAATACAATTTGACCTTGAAATAGGCTGTGCTAACGTTCTGCAGTGGAATAGCAACGAGATATCATGCTTATAATTGTCGTTTGACTTCAGTTCCAGTTGTTACTCGCCCAAATATATAATAATTAAAACCATTACAAATACCACGTTTGATTTTTTCTCGCGATAAATTTACAATCAGAACTTGAACAAGAACACAAATTTTTTGTTTTGAGGATTTGGACTCCCCCTTTTTCTTACTATAAATGCCGAACCCGCGCCGCAGGGTCACATTGAATTGCGTTTTTTGTGGGTTCGTCCTTAAGTTTAATGTATTTATTGAACCAAATTCAAATTCTCCTCATAATTCAAGCTTTGATTTCTTTCTGAGTGCTACACTGAATTTCAATTAGTCGTGAAATACTGCAAATTTGCGGGAGCAAGATAAACAGCATCAATATCTGACCGGTCACTATTTAGTAGTTCCTACACAGTATTTGATCCCCAGTTGGCGAACACTTCGTGAGGATGGGAGGTGTATTTAGTAGGTTATGGGTGTGATACTTGCTGTTATTGCATTCTAACATGTACTAAACTGTATGTAGGCAAAACTCTTCGCCAGTCGGGAAATGCGGTATGCGTCTTGAATTCATACTTCAAGAAATAATATTGACTTTTACAGGATTCTCATGCTTGGACTCGACGCGGCGGGAAAAACAAGTACGTTCTAGTCTAATATTTCGTGTCGCTTCATTGATTTAACACAAATTTTAGCTATTCTTTTCAGACTCAAATTGGGGCAGGCGTAAGTTGAATCGTGAGAGTCTGTATTTGTTGAGGCTTAACATTGGAATTCAGAGTCACAACTATTCTTACTGTGGGATTCAATGTTGAGTCAATAACTTACAAGAACATCAAGTTCAATGTTTGGGTATGAATACTAGGTACGATGCTGCAATGATGCGTCTGACAACACCTAGGACGTCGGTGGCCAAGACAAGATTCGCCCTTTATGGCGTCATTATTACACAGGCACACAGGGCTTAGTCTTCGTAGTAGATTCTGCTGACCGGGAACGGATTGAGGAGGCTAAACAGGAGTTGCATCGCATTATATCAGACCGGGAGATGAAAGACTGTTTGCTGCTTGTCTTTGCAAACAAACAGGATCTACCAGGTGCAATGTCACCGACCGAAGTCACTCAGGCACTAGAACTTGAGAGGTTGGAAGACAGAATATGGTATGTCCAACCCAGCACCGCGAAGACAGGCGACGGATTGACCGAAGGACTAAGCTGGCTGAGCTCCAACATGCCTAACACTAGGTAATAAAGTTTTGCCTTTGTTTAACTTACAAAGCATTTAATTTGTACGAGTACATTATGTGTAATTTAGCGGAGTGAATGTTGGTTTAGGATTTTCAACTTTTAACTGTAACTCGTAGATGCAATTTACATATTCAAAGGGTCTTGTGTCATGAGGTGCGATGGTCGTCATCTTGGACTCAGAGGCGTAAACATTAGTGACCTCTCAAACAAGTACTGCGCCGAACTATCCGTTTAGATAACTTTGCGCATTACATGCCCCCGCATTGGACGCGGTCCCCTCTCGGTGGATACAAGATTCGACGAGACAATGAGCGTAAGAAGGTGCTCGACAAGTACGAGATTCTAGGCTACATTGCTGCTGGAACTTACGGAAGGTACGTCCCTTGGCGTGTGAGTATGAATGCAGACTGATTGTTTAGAGTATACAAAGCACGGTCACGAAATGGGTACGTTTGTCGCAGATGAGTGACTTCAGAGGTCTAATTTCATGAAAGGGAAGCAAGGGAATTCGCAATCAAAAAGTTCAAAGCAGACAAAGAAGGAGAAGTTACACATTATACTGGCATATCACAGTCAGCATGCCGAGAAATCGCGCTTTGTCGCGAACTACAGCATGTCAATGTGACCACACTGGTCGAGATCATTTTAGAGGACAAATGCATTTTCATGATCTTTGAATACGCAGAGCATGATTTATTAGTAAGTTAATCTGCATCAATAATATACACAGTCTGACAAGAGTACCAGCAACTTGTACATTTTCATTCCCATCCCGAGCGTCGGGCATTTCCAGAATCAACAATCAAGTCTATCCTATGGCAGCTCATCAACGGGGTGTCATATCTACACCAAAACTGGGTGTTGCACCGTGATTTGAAGCCGGCAAATATCATGGTCACTGCTGACGGTGTTGTCAAAATTGGTGATCTTGGGCTTGCACGCCTGTTCTACAAACCACTGCAGCCTCTCTTCACGGGCGATAAAGTTGTAGTCACGATCTGGTACCGTGCACCTGAACTTTTACTCGGATCAAAACATTACACTCCGGCGGTAGACATGTGGGCTGTCGGGTGTATTTTTGCAGAGTTACTGGCGTTAAGACCCATCTTTAAAGGCGAGGAAGCAAAGATGGACAACAAAAAAATGGTGCCTTTTCAGCGAAACCAGATGCAAAAAGTCATTGAAATCCTGGGAACTCCAAGTAGTGAGTTTACTCTGATTTTTATGAAAATTTACTAACACTAGATATTAGAAGAACGATGGCCATCACTGCCACAGCATCCAGAATACAGGTCGCTTTCAACTTTTAGACTGTACCCGGACAGTTTGGAAGCCTGGTACCAATCCATCGGCGGTTCGCAACCGAAGGGGTTTCAGCTCTTACGGAGCTTGCTGGATTACAATCCGCTCACAAGACTTACTGCCGACCAAGCCCTTCAACACCCGTACTTCTCAGAAATGCCAAAAGTTTCATTAAAGTGAGCAGATTGGGCCATTTTAGGTTTGCTTTGACGCTAACGTAACTCTAGTATTTTTGAGGGCCAGAATGTTGAATATCCAAACCGGAGAATCTCGAACGAAGATAATGACATCAAAACCGGATCGGTTCCGGGAACAAAACGTGCAATTATCACCGAAGATGCACTTGCTGTACGGAAGAAAATGCGGAACGAGTGACAATTTTAGCTAACTTAATAAATTTTCTAAAATATGCCGTATATTCTTTTTTAAAGGATAAGCTACATGCAGTCTAGTCCAATGGACGAGAATAATTCGTAGGGAAACTTCCTATAACACCATTTAATTCGCCTAACTCATTAGCACTGGAGTGAGTTTGCTATAAGAAAAACTTACCTTCCGTCCATCCATCGCCAGTATTTCCTCCTGTTAACATAATCTTGTCGCCCTCGTGTATGGTCAACTCGGCGTCAGACCGACCGATGTAATCATACAACGCCACGACGTAATTAACTTTCTTTGCACCTCTTTTCGGCGCAACCTGTGGCCCTTTCTTCTTTCCTGACGTCGCTATCGACGCTGTCGACGACGAAATTGAAGACGTCCGAGTCATGTCTTGAACCATCTCAATATAGCTGAACGGTACTAACCCTTCACTGATCCCGTTCCGGACAAGAACCCAGCCGGTGCCGTCATGCGGCTCCAGAACTTCGAGCTCATCTCCCTGCGTCAGCGGTATCTCGCCGTCGCCATTCGGTAAATACGAAAACTTGGCCTTGGCTTCCTCGTGCCTCTGCATTCCAGGAATAGCGTAAGGGTCGGCAGTCGATACCGCAGATGACGATTGTTTCGGTTTGTGCCTACCGAATCGCGAGACGGAATCTGTCATTTGTCAATACAAATCTAGACTCACAGGGAACAGCACCTACCTAGCATTGACGATGTGTACGACGTCAAAGTACTGGACCTGCCATACGTCGAGTTATTGTCCTCGCTATTGTCACCATTTTCATTCAAACTCATGGTATCAACCGACTGTTTGTTTTTCTTCTTCTTGCTCACTTTCATCCCCGAGCAGTCTGCCGGCACCTTCATTTCGCATCTGGCGTGACAAGTGTAGCCACAGTCGCGGCATTTGTACCCACGCCTAGTCAAACCCCACACCGTCTCGTTACATAACAAGCACGTCGTCGGAATGGTGAACGACACCGACTTGAAATCGTGCGGTTTTGTACCTCTGACAATGTCCCCGACCACCATCTCCACCGTTTCAACCTCGACTTCGAGCATAATTCGCTTACTGTCAGACAACGCGGCGTCTTGCTGAATCGTAATAAGCTTCGTGAAAACTTCATCAAAATTACCTTTCGTAGAGTCCTTTATTGACTGTTCACGTAGTTCGTACAAGTTTTCAATTTCTTTACGCTGCTGCTCTACAGTAGACCGTAATTCTTGTATTCCTCGCCGTGACTTTGCAATTTTGTTTCTTAGGTACGTCTTTGCGGAGTCGTCTGTGATCATCTTGTCATCGTCATGCCAGATTGGAGAGGGCTCGTACAAAAAGTCAGGTGGAGGAGCCCAGTCCGGTACCGCGTTGTGGCGCATAAACATGGCAGAGTCCAGCACTGGATCGTTTCGGCCAATGGCTTGCGTGGCCTGGTCCATGTGCTCTATGCATCGCTGGAAGCATGAAGTTTCAAGAGACGTTGACTGTGACCAAATAAAGTTCAGCTTGCGAACTCTGGCTTCATTTAAATCTTGCATACTCTGTGACATATTAGCATGTTGCCAGCCGACAGGGAAGTGTACGTACGTCGAGTAAAGAAGGAACATCTTGAAAATAGTATTTATCTTTCAAACGATTGGCCACGTTGATTGCAATCAGATATGAGTTCTAAATCATGTCAGCGTTTTGCCGCATTGACGGTTCCAGTAGCCTACCTTTGCGTTGTTCATGTCTAATTGATTCTGCTCGTAGTGCTTTGCAGCTTTTCCCTATTCAGTCATAAGCATGAGAAGTAGCGTTTTTGAAAATGGGATCTTACTTTACTGGCGTCAAATGATTTCTCGACCTTTATTCTGGAAGTCTCAACAGTCTGACAGGCGGCATCGTATATTTGTTTAGATTTCTTAAGTTCGTTATGAACTTCATCTCTTGACTCTTCTAGCTTTTCGTTAAAGGCAACATGCTAACGTGAATGTTAGCTCTTATATTCGATCTTCAATAATGGAAATAACCATTTTGCGAAAGTTCTCGTATCGGTTTTGGAGTCCTCGTAATTGATCTGCAACTTGTAGTGTCATTTCACTAGAAAGACGATCTCTTTGGTTTGCCATATTTTCAGTCTGAGTAAGAATGTCTGTCCATGTAACCATACTCGCACTACATCTGATCAATCATCATATCCTCCTCTTGATCTGAGTTTCACGTACGATTCAAGAGATCCCGGAGTCACTTGAGGAGTATCACCAACACTTAAACTTATACTTTTCTTTGCTTTCTTGTCAAAGTATTTACTGACAATGGCAAGTAGTTTGACTGAGTATTCTTTCTCTAGAGCTGCTCGTTCTCTATAGAACATTTGAATGTCGTCCAGCCACCGGATACCATTACCAACCTAGATTTCGAGTATCAGCATATATAAGCATAAAATACTTCCACAAGCATTCCATACCCATGCTTCCGTAATTTTGAATCCATCCTAAGAATACTGTCAGCATATAAGGTCCAAATACTATAGTATCCGCCCTCCCACAGGACACAATTACCTTCAATTCAGTACCAAACGATAGCTCATCTTCAATTTGAGCACCTGGTTCAGCCATTCTGTCTTCCACTCTTCCTCTTATTAAAATTCCAAATGCCTTTGCAAGAAATTGTTAATTGCGTTCACAAATCCCAGTTCGCACTTGACGACTACAGTCGGGCTTTTCCACTCAAGTCGCATCCAACCCCCAGAAATACTCAGTGTAATCCGGGTAACCACTTCAGTTCTAAGGAATTGCCAATTTGCATTTTATCAACCAAAAAATCCATTCAAAATCAAATTGAATTTGTACATGAAAATACGAAAAATCACATTTAGCTGGTGTTTAAAATAGAGAGGAATTATTGGGCTTTACGAACTGACAAAAAGCTTTAAACGATTACAAGGCAGATCAAGACACTTTTCGAGCAAAACATTTTTTTAACATTGAATTATGTCTAGCTGGGATACTCCGATTGCTGCGGCATCATCATGGGATACTCCTGAAGGTGCTGCAGTGTCATGGGATGAGCCAGTCAAGACTGAGACAACGCCCAAAACGTCAACTTCACCAGGGACAAATGAAGTCAAATCAGCTCCAGCAGAGTCATGGGATGCTCCTGTAAAAGAATCAGCTGCTGCTGATTCATGGACATCAGTTACAAACATTAACGCCGTTTCTAGCGATTCATGGGAACCTGTTCCAATATCGAATTCAGGATCTTATAAGCCGGCTGCGTCCGCTAGACCGTCTTACAGAAAGCCCGCTGCTGCCAAACCTGCTGCTGATAAAACCGAATCAACTACAGATTCATCAACTGAGAAGACCAATGGAGACGCAGAAAAAAATGGCAATAGTTTGGTTGAGAATCGATACGAAGTTGCTGTCAAGCTTGCAGATTTACAGGCCGATCCAAATTCGCCTCTGTACTCAATCAAATCGTTTGAAGAGCTTGGACTGTAAGTCGAATTTATCTCAAAAACCTCAATGCTGATTTGATGATTGTTTAGTAAGGAAGAACTGATTAAGGGCCTTTACGCGATGAAATTTCAAAAGCCATCAAAGATTCAAGAGCGAGCATTGCCATTATTGCTCAGCAACCCGTAAGTCAGACCCTACAATAGCATTGAGAAAACTACTAACTTGTCGAAGAGCAAAAAATATGATTGGACAATCGCAGTCAGGTACAGGAAAGACCGCTGCGTTCGTTTTAACCATGCTGTCTAGAGTTGACGAGTCTTTGAACGAAGTCCAGGCGATCTGTTTATCGCCTTCTCGTGAGCTCGCGAGACAGACCATGACTGTCGTGCAGGAGATGAGCAAATTTACAGGCATTTCTTCTGGATTTGCCATTCCTGGTGAGCGATCTCGGGGAATCATGACTTCGCAGGTCGTTATCGGAACACCAGGTACTGTTCTTGATATGATCCAGCGTAGACGGCTCCCGGTTCAGCATGTGAAAGTGTTTGTGCTTGATGAGGCAGACAATATGATTGAGGCTCAGAGTCTTGGAGACCAGTGTATCCGTATTCGGAATGCAATGCCAAGTGCGACTCAACTTGTTCTGTTCTCCGCTACTTTCCCGGACGATGTTGCAGAATATGCACGAACTATTATCCCGGAAGCCAACGAGATCCGACTCAAGACAGAAGAATTAAATGTCGATGCAATCAAACAGCTGTACATGGAATGCGATGGAGAGGAGAACAAGTATGAAGTTCTTGTTGGTCTTTACCACTTGCTTACGGTTGGATCGTCAATTATTTTTGTGCAATCTCGTATGACTGCAGAGAAAGTGCAAGCGCGAATGACTGAGGATGGCCACAAATGCTCAGTTCTTCATGGAGGTTTTGAAGGAGAAGATCGTGATCGCATTTTAGAAGATTTCCGGACCGGTCGCAGCAAGGTTCTGATCACGACCAATGTTATTGCACGAGGTATTGATATTGCCAGTGTGTCAATGGTCATAAACTACGATGTTCCGCTTGATGCTAATGGCAACCCTGATCCTCAGACGTATTTACATCGGATTGGACGGACTGGCAGATTTGGCCGTATCGGAGTTTCAATCTCGTTTGTTCATGATGAGAGATCATGGCGCCAGTTGAACGAGATTCAGCAGTTCTATGGCATTGACATGGTCGGAATTCCTACAGATGACTGGGATGAAGTTGAGGAAATTCTTAAGCTAGCACTAAAAGGTGTGAAGCTGTCTTAGAGCTTTCTCCGTGATAATTTTGCAAGAAGAAATATGAATAAAAAATAAAGTTGCTACAACAATTAAATCAAGTAAAGTGTAGACAATGAGAAAAGGGTTAGGGCACCGTTTAACTCGGGGCGAATAAGTTCATGAACAACGAATTTCTCGGCAAAACATCAAGAGATTTACTGTTTTCTTCAGCCTTCGAAAGTGTGCAATTTACAGTACAAAATAAGCTACTTACTAGTGCTTTTATACAATTTACCGATATTCTAGAGCTGTGGGTATATCGGATTCAGTGGTCAAGTGAACGTGTCGTGTGACCAATTTCCAGTTTAGATACAAATGGCGAATAGTTTGTTTGATGTATCGATCTTCTTCATGTGAGTGTTTTATCTGCTAGTGTTAAGCACGTGTATACTGACTAGAACTAGCCTGTTTCGCGAGACTGTTGAAGCCTCGATCATTATTTCAGTCTTACTAGCTTTTCTTAAGCAAGGCGTGGGCAACTCGGAGGATACAGTGTTATACAAGCGACTTGTTCGGCAGGTGTGGGTTGGATCGGCAGCTGGGTTTGCAATTTGTTTGTTTCTAGGATCAGGCTGTATTCTGGCATGGTATTTACTTGGAGAAGATGTCTGGGCCGCGTCTGAAGATATTTGGGAAGGAGTGTTTTGTCTCATAGCCGGAATCATCATCTCTCTGATGGGGCAAGCTATGCTTCGACTCAGTAAGATGAAAGACAAGTGGCGAGTGAAGATCGCAAAGGCGTTGGCCAAACACGAAGGTAAACAAACAGTAGGTTCGTTCTCAAGTCGATACGCGATGGCGATTTTACCTTTTGTGACTGTGCTGCGTGAAAGTATAGAAGCCGTCGTGTTCATGGGTGGTGTCTCGCTCTCTGCGCCTCCTTCCGCGTTCCCGCTGTCTGTTATTGCCGGAATAGGGTGTGGAACGTCAGTCGGATACTTTATTTACTCTGGTGGCAACCATATGCGGATCCAGATCTTCTTGATCATCTCGACGTGTTTCTTGTACTTGGTTGCTGCCGGATTGATGTCGCGATCGGTGTGGTACTTTGAAAACTATCATTGGTCGCAGCTGGTCGGGGGAGATGTAGCTGAGGTCGGATCCGGTCCGGGGTCTTATGACATTCGTCAGAGTGTGTGGCATGTCAACTGTTGCAACCCGCTTCGCGATGGTGGATGGATGATTTTCCAAGCTTTTTTGGGTAGGTTAAACTGGTCTGTATTAGAGAAGAGCGGATCTAATACTGTATAGGGTGGCAAAATTCGGCAACATATGGATCAGTTTTTATGTATAACTTATACTGGATTTGTGTGATGGTTGGTATGGTATTATTGAAATTCCGTGAAGATCATGGATATCTACCGCTTTTGAAAAAATATCAGAAGCCGTCTACTGATATTGATCTGGCTAACATCGGATGTCGTTCAAGCGTGGACGACCACAGCGTTTCATCGCCACTTCTCAGCGGTAGCGACAGTCGAGATTCAAATCTATCGGGATCGATAGACGAAGATGCTTTATTACTTCCAGATTCGGATGAGAACCCTTTTGGACTTGGAAGCTCGTCGCCACAAGCTTCACAACAGGCTCAACCTGTTGAGAACGTCTAAGAGGTTTTTATTAAATATTTACAGGGTGAAAGGTCTATTGGGAAAAAAAGGATGACGGATTTTTCTGTACAGCCATCAACAAAGATCCAGTTTCATTTTTCTTGTTAAGATTTGATTGATATTGGGAGTAATGACAACATTATTATATGAGAATGTTCAAACGTCTACACATGACGCAAGAAACTGTTCATTTATATGGCGCGAAGGGTATTTTTATTTATTAACGACAAAATGAAATCATTTTTATTCAAACAAAAATTATTTTTTTAACGATTACTGAATTAGGAGTAGCCATTACTTAATTAGGAGTAGATCTGGAATGGAGCGGCTAAAATAGGCAGACATCTACCCCTGATCATTTTCCTGTTTAGGTCGAGACATGTGTTGACCGCAGAGCACTTAAAAGTTAAATAAAATGTGTTTATGCATGTTGTATTAAACCTTAATTAACATCTGAACGTTATTTGAAGAAGTCGCGTTCTTTCGGTCGAAGTGAGGATGTTGAATTCCCGAGACCGTTCTCTCTTACTTTTTTGACTTCTTTCTCGTTTGCTTGACACATTTCCACCCCAGAAGATTCTAATTAGAATTAAAAGCATTAAAATAAAAATATGAAATACTTTTCTTATTTAGCTTCTGCAGCTCTTGCTTTTGCTGGTGTAGCACTTGCAGACCTCAATCCACTTGAGGTTCGAGGAAACGGTAGGTTTTGCTTAAGATTTTCACTTCCATTCTCAACTAGACATTTATACTGACGATACTTCAGCTCTGTTTGACACTGTCACTGGAGACCGGTTTTATATCAAAGGTTTGTTATAACAATAAGTTGTGGCTTCCACCACGCGATTGCTTATCGTAAATACTAACATTCCTTCTATCTAGGCATTGACTACCAGCCCCCTGATATCAATGGTGCTACTTCGGATCCTCTCATGAATATTACTGTCTGCGGACGTGATATTCCTTATATCAAGGTAATTCTAGCCAAACTGTGGACGCCATTTAAATTCGGCCCAACTATTGTTTACACTTATACTGACATAATGCTAATAGGATCTTGGCATGAACACAATTCGTGTGTACCACGTTGATAACTCTGCAGACCACTCTGAGTGCATGCAATTGTTACAGGACAACGGTATCTACCTTCTTTTGGACGTTGCTACTGCAGAAGTTGCCATCTCGCGTGACTACCCCATGTATTCATACAACTACGTACTGTTGCAGCACAACTTTGCTACCATTGATGCCTTCTCTTCATACTCCAACTTGCTTGGCTTTACTGCTGCCAACGAGGTCGTCAACGCGGTCAATACCACTGATACCGCTACTGTATTGAAGGCTGTCATCCGTGACATGAAAAGGTACATTGCTGCTCAGGCTCCACGTACTATTCCAGTCGGATACTGTGCTGCTGATGTTGCTGAGAACAGATACGAGCTTGCTCACTATCTAAACTGCGGCCCTGAGGAAGAACGCGCCGAGTTTTTCGGATTGAACGACTACTCGTGGTGCGGTGCATCTAGCTACACTGTCTCTGGATACAACCAGAAGGTTGCCAACTTTGCTAACTACTCTATTCCACTGTTCTTTTCCGAGTATGGCTGCAACTTGGTCGAGCCCCGCGAGTTCACTGAAGTACAGGCAATTTACTCTGCCAAAATGCTCGAAGTTTTCTCTGGTGGTTTGATGTATGAGTACGTTCAGGAAGCCAACAACTACGGTATTGCCAACGTATCTGCCGCTTCAACTGATGTTGTTTTGTTGGAAGATTATTATAATCTCCAGCACCAGTTGAACTTGACTGTCATGCCCACTGGTGACGGTGGTTATCACGCCAACAACAAGCCCTCCACCTGTCCCGCCTATGTCAAGGGTCTATGGGAAGCTAGCAACACTTTGCCTGACGTTCCAGCTCAAGCCGAGGGTTACTTTAGGAACGGTGCCGGTGCTGCTCTCGGTAACACCGGTCCTTCCAACCAATGGATTCCTAGCGCCGCGATTAGCTCTTCCAGCGCGACCAGCACCTCCAGTCAGGCTAGCTCAGCTTCGTCTGCTAGTGTTACCTCAAACACCAGCTCTGCTGCAGCTGCAACCACCACCGCCGCTTCGTCCTCATCCACCGGCGCTGCTGCGACATCAAACATCCAGTCTGGCTGGTCTATCTTTGCTGCCCCGGCTGCGTTTGTTGCGTCTTGCTTTGCGCTCGGTCTTGCTGCCTTCTAAGCAACGATTAACCTTTTTGATACCTGTATTTTTTGTTTTGCTTTGTTTGGACGCCGTACACGTTGGAAGCCGTACATTTTTAATACCATGTTGTATTCTACTTTTGCATCTGGAGATATAGACTGAACTGAAGCATACATGTGTTTGGGGATGTCAGATGCGTGCTAGAATAAATGAATAATGACAACATCCTGCTCAGGGTAGACTTTGATATAATTTTAACTGCAATCCTATCACATGTAGAAAGTTTAAGCCGCACAAACATTTATTTTGGCGAAATTGTCATAGACAAAGTCCGAAGTGAGAAGTTCTGTATAGAGATGGGGCGAGATCCGCTGATTGGGCTAGTGGGCAAGCCGTCGAGTGGCAAGTCGACGATGTGAGTATCTATCTGTCTTTGTGGTCGCTATTCCGTTCTGACTTCTTGCAGGCTGAATAGTAAGAAAGATTGTTCAAGTACTGAGTTCAACATATATTGAACGAATAGGTCTAACAGATGCTTCCGCTCAAACTGGCGCGTTCCCGTTTACTACAATTGACCCAAATAAAGCTACAGGTGTGTTTCAGAGCGCTTGAGTAGCCAAAGCCATGACTAATTTACGGCAGGATACTTACAGGTTGACTGTGCTTGTGCACGGTTCGGGAAAGAAAAACTATGCGAACCGAACTATGGTTCATGTCGAAACGGCAAACGGTTTGTTCCGGTCATGTTGCTCGACGTGGCCGGTTTGGTTCCTGGCGCGCACGAAGGCCGGGGGCTGGGGAATAAGTTTTTAGACGATTTACGGCATGCGGACGCGTTGATTCACGTTGTCGACGTATCGGGCTCGACAGACGCGGAAGGAAAAGCTACAGAGTGCGATGACTGTCAGAATCGGTGTGTGATTACTGGCTGATACAGGATAGTGGGTATGATGCATTACAGGATGTGGAATGGTTGCAGGGCGAAATCATGCGATGGATAGAAGGGAATTTGATGCAGAAATGGTGAGTTTGATTTTTTTTTGCGAGATTGCGGTGTTGACTGTTCAAGGGGTTCAATTGTGCGACGGCATGTCAATAGAAGTACGCTCGTTCTATGACAAACGTTTCACTTTCTAACTGAAATGCAGAAGCTACAGCAGTAGATACGCTGCAAGACCAATTTAGTGGTAGGTCATATACATCAGAATAGATAAATTATGCTTACGAAAACAGGATACGGCAGTACGTCGGCAGTTGTGCAGCGGTGTTTGAAGCGCATTGAGCTAAATTCGCCGCTCGAGACTTGGGATCATCCGACAATCGAGCGAATGGTGTCAAGTTTTGTCGAGGAGAAGTTTCCGACGATCTTAGTACGCGGGAAGGTTTTATGTTAAACTAAGACATATGCTGACGTACAGGCGCTCAACAAAATTGATCATCCCGACTCGGATCGATGTATATACAGAATTACAAAGACGTACCCAGACCCGAACAAATACGTCTTTACATCAGCCATTTCAGAGGTATTTCTCCGCAGATTGGCACGGCAAAACTTTATTCACTACGAAGAAGGCGATGATGACTTTATCACGAGTGAAGAAGACGTCGACAATAAGTACGGACTCAAACAAATCACAGACGAGCGGCTGCTCGGCCGCATAGAAACTGTTAGAGATATGGTGTTTTACAGATGGGGTTCGACTGGCGTCGTCAAGGCGTTACAGGCCGCGGCCAAAACACTAGACCTGATACCCGTGTTTTCGGTCCGGAACGTGACAACATTCACAAACTCGACCACGGATGACTCGGTATTTAAGGACTGCGTGCTGGTCAAACGGGGGACACAGGTAGGCAGTGTGGTCAGACGCATCATGGGAGATATCCCTATAGCATTCGTCGAAGGTGTCGGCGGCGTCCGGGTATCTAAATCAGACACCGTGTCTGAAAACAAAAACGACATTTTGTGCTTTAAAATAGGTCATTAATCTACTCCTTACTACTAATTCTGAAACTGAAAACAGTGCGAAAAATTCTTGAGCATCTTGAGATACCACTCAGCCTTCAAACCCAAAATACTTGCATTTTTTTGAACGAGAAAAGATTTGCCAAACGTTCACATGTTGATGTCACTAATCGCGTATCGTTCCCCGTCGTTGGTTTCCTACACTTTAATGCCACCTCAATGTGAATCCAAACGCAGGATGACTGACAACTAGTCACGCGCAACGTTGTAGCACGAACATCCTCTGCTTCAACCACAGCCTTTATCCTAAGCAGACATGGATCCGTGCTGTGACAAATTATATGCGGCCAGTCTTATTTGGCGACAATAGAGTTGGGTGTAGCAACATGAATAGTTTGTGAACGTATCAATCAGTCCACCCTTACTACCGGCGTGGTGGAGATGTAATAGACGGACAGTATGACTAGAACAAGCGACAATATTAGGCGCTATTGCAAGCTTGCACATACCCCAGTGAAAACAAGCATCAGCCTTGTTAGTAGAAAAAAAACGAGTTGCAATTATTTGAAAAATTTGGTACTATTCCAGTTGAGATTCAGATTCCCCTCCCACAAACATAAGTCTTGAGTACTCATAGGTCATACGTATGCTTGTAGACTCAACGGCAAAATATGTAGCGAGTTGAACACGTGTGACCTCAAAACCAATAATTAATCGTATTTCATAAGGGGGCTATCAGCAGGAACTACAGTTCATCTCAGGATTCTTAACACTAGGGAGTGAAATCACTACGGTCACAGTCGTAGAAATGTCTGCCAGGACAGCTAATGCCTTCGTCAGACATTGTCAAACGGCAACGGGAATAGTCTCACGGTATTCTCCAGCTACAAAAGCACATAATAAATGCACAAAATTAATCGTTTTGTAAATACCAATACCAAGGGGAAAGGAAGCAGCACCGACTTGGATCACTTCAAGCTAATATTACATTCCCCACACTCTCACCAACTAAACCAAACCGCAATCTCCGGGCCTTTCAAACCGCTCACCTTCTTCGTCCAGTCGGGTTGCGTCAATAAGTACTACAACAACAATATCGAATGCTATTGAACTACAGGATCATTCTCTATGATATATAGCAATCTGTTTACTCTTATATAACAGGCAATATTACCCCAATGCGTAAAGATCGAAAATTATAGACTGCTAATGTTGACAGTCGAATTTTAATAAGGAGGCGCTCAGAATAACATATCTAGAAGATCGTACACTTCATATAATCCTAAACACTCTAGTTTCCGTACTTAAAAGTATATCTCAAAAAGGCAGGCCTAACACGTTAGTTCCAAGCCACGATCTCGGATTTATCTGTGGATAAACTCCTCGGGAAATAAGTCTTAAATGCTAATTCCGCATTCAAAGGTAGCTGATGATGTAATAAGCTAAAGTTTAATTGGTGGAGCTTAAGAATGACAAGCTTTAATATAGAGAAGGTACTGCATATATAAGCATCCTCACACCTTCCCCATAACTCCTCACACAATCAACTCAATCAATTCAATCAACTCAATCAACTCAATTCAAAATGTCTGTAAAAACAATTCAATTGGGAAAGGACGGTCCAACCGTCACTGCTCTTGGCTACGGTGCTATGGTACAAAATATGTGTCTTGGTTAGATGTATATGTTGACATTCTTAGGGTATCTCGGTCTTCTACGAGCCCAAACTCGATGACGAGGCCGCCTTCAAGGTCTTGGACAAGGCTCTCGATCTCGGTATCACATTTTTGGATACCGCTAGAATCTACGCCAACAATGAGGAGGTTATTGGCAAATGGTTAAAGAAGACTGGCAAGCGATCCGAGATCTTCTTGTGCACCAAGTTTGGTGTCCGTGTTGATAATTTCCAGCCTTGCGGTGAGCCTGAGTACGTGAAACAGTCTTGCAATGAGTCTCTTGAGAGACTTGGAACTGATTGCATTGACTTATTTTATCAGCACCGTATGGACCCTACCCTTCCTATCGAAAAGACTGTTGCTGCCATGGCTGAACTAGTCAAGGAAGGCAAAGTGAAGTATCTCGGATTGTCTGAGTGCTCTGCTGCTACTCTCCGTCGTGCGTGTGCTGTTCACCACATCACTGCCGTCCAAATTGAATATTCTCCATTCTCTATGGACGCCGAGGCCAACGGCTTGATTGACGCGTGCAAGGAGCTCGGTGTTGGCATCGTTGCCTACTCGCCTCTGAGCAGAGGTTTCTTAACCGGTGCTTACAAGTCGCCTGACGATTTCCCAGAGAACGATTGGCGCAGAAGCAACCCTCGATTCTCCCCCGAGAATTTCGCTGCCAACCTTAAGTTGCTCGACGTCATCAAGAAGGTCGCCGACTCCAAGGGCTGCACTCCAGGCCAGGTCGCACTCGCTTGGCTCATGGCGCAGGGTGTGCTTCCTATTCCAGGAACAACTAAGCTTAACAGACTTGAGGAAAACGCCGGAAGTTTGAAGGTCACACTTTCTTCCGAGGAAGTGCACGAGATCAGAGCTTTCATCGAAAAGGCGACTGTCAAAGGAGACCGTTATGCCTCTACGTATGTTTTGCTGACATGTTCCATAATCTACGAGCTAACATTTCCAGACAAAATCTATACGCTGACACACCTCCTCTCGAGTAGAAATAAAAATTTTGCTCACTTTGTTTATTGCGTTGTCTCGGTAGCACCAAGCGAACTCTTTGTACGAAATTTCAGTATAATCAAAAATTTTATTAAATATAGTATCATAGTGACATTTTTTCGTATATCTATCTATCTATCTATCTATCTATCTATCTATCTATCTATCTATCTATCTATCTATCTATCTGTCTATCTGTTACGGAATACACCTCTAAAGCACAATCTAGTTGGCAAGAACAAAACGGTATCTTGCTTTGTTGGCCTCCATGAGCAAAAGAACCTCATTAACATCCTCCATGGGGTAAGTCTTGATCCAGCTCTTGACACCCTGGGTAGCAGAAAGCTCTAGCATCTCAGCAATCTCAGAGCGAGATCCAAGGAGAGATCCAACAATGTGAAGGTTACGGTTAATCAAGGGACGGAATTGAAGACTGGGGATAGGGGATTCGGGGAGACCGACCTGCACGAAACGACCTCCGGTCTTCAAAACGGCAAGGTAGTCGTGCAGAGGCATGTCCGAGTTGTTAGCGGTGGAAACAATCAAATCGAATTTACGGTTCCACTTGGAAGCCCAGCCAGGCTCGCTAGTTGCAATGATTCCCTCAGCACCCAGAGCCTTGACATCGGCCTCCTTACTGGTGTTACGAGAAATACCGTAAACCTTCTCGGCACCGAGAGCCTTGGCGAACAAGATACCAAAGTGGCCGAGACCACCAATACCGACAATACCAACGGTCTTGCCAGGGCCGGCACCGTTACGCTTCAAGGGAGAGTAGACAGTGATACCACCGCACATCATAGGAGCAGCGACCTCAGAGGTAAGTGCCTCAGGGATCTTGAAAGCGAACGAAGCGGGGTAACGGCCGGTCTTGGCGTATCCACCGTACGACATGTCACCATTAGCATAAGTCATAGCGTAGGTGAAGACAGCCTCGGGGCAGTAAGCCTCGTTGTCACTGGTGCACTCGTGGCAGTCGGCCTCGAGGCAAGAATAGCACTGAGCACCAACACCAACACGGTCACCACTAGGCTTCGTTAATATAAATTTATATAAAATCAATGAAGTGAACGCTTACAGCTCGAACTGTGTGACATTGGCACCCTTCTTAATGACCTTGCCGATAATCTCGTGTCCAACAACGACAGGGTAGGGAGTAGCACCCCATCCAGAACGAAGGGTGTGGAGGTCAGATGCGCACATACCACTAAAGAGTATTGAGTTAGAACCAATTGGGCTGATTAAATAAGAATTGAGTAACATACCAGTGAGAAATCTCGATATCAATATCATCATCAGTAAAGATTTTTGGGTTGAAGGTTCCCTTCTTGAGGTTACCATTAACAGATTGGGCGTCGTATCCGAGCCATCCAGTAAATTCGTCAGTCGAAGGCATTCTTTCTAAGTATAGACGATGATCAATTGAAGTGCTTGTTGAGCGAATTTCAGAGAAAATTGGCGAAAGATCTTTTAATTCTTTTTAAAACACTCCTGCACGATAAAGTTGAAATTCTTTTAAGCTATACCCTAACCCTATAAAGAATTATGTAATATGAATTCATAAATTGTCCGATTTTTTTTTTCTTTTCTCTTTGAAGTCGTTTATTTTTATGTTCTACTTTTAACTATTATATTATAAATTTTGCCAATTACTCTTTTGCATGTAACAACTTTAGATTTTATAGAACGTACATCACTGGTCAAGATAAGTCGAACACAGACTAAACCTTAATTAAACAGTGCGGCATGATAAAATATAAAACATTTCATTGTTTGCATGACAACGAAACCTTAAATTGCGAATAATTCGGGCAGTTTTCTATTGTATCTGAAAGGCTTGTTTTACTAAGTAAATGCTTTTATATGCAGCTCGAAACTGAGTTTTTAAATAATAATCATTTTTACGATTTGTTTTCATGGTACGGCTGAGGTCAAGGGGTCAACGCTCGCGGTAGAAGATTTTAGATGATCGAAGCTGCGAACTAAAGAAGCAATCAAAAAGTACAAAACCCTTTAAATGTACAAAATACAAGACCCTTATTATGCTTAGCTAAACCACTTGTTGAACCGACATATCTAGACCCGCTCTGGTTTGCAAACTGGTTAAATTGAAAGATCTGATAATCTAAACATCCGATATTTTGTTGCTGATTCTATGACTTGCAATTTAAACGTATTTCCAATCTTTTTGTGAACTATTAGTTACTCCGTTGAGTTTTAAATAGGTTATTATTTTATCAAAAGACATCAATTTACTAATTGAATCAATTCGATATCAAATAAGTGGTACAAAAATATGGCAGAAGACTCAGTCCCAGTTCCGGTTGTTGAAGCTGAAGTCGCAGCTGCTCCTGAAGATCGAAAATTGTCAATGAAGCAGCGCATCATCACTCATATGAACACAGATCATGTGTTGTCGCTCAAGGACTATTTAATTTTTTATAAGGGCATCAATCCTACTCGCAACGTTGTTATGAAAGATATCACCGAAGATCATATTACCATTGGCTTCGAGATAATTCACAACAAGGGCATTGATGTTGGCGAAGCAGTGATTGACTTCAATCCGCCAATGAACAATCTCGGCGAGGCCAGGGATGTATTGGTAGGCATGGCAATGCAAGCGTCTGAAGGACTTGGATACGCAACTGTGAAACCACTGGATGAGTTCACACCTCCAACATGGAAAACTGCTCCAATCATAGTGCTGATCTTAACTGGAATCTACTTTGTGTATTGGAACCCGACGGCAATCAACAACCCGGAGTCACTATTACGAGCATACAAAATTAACGACATTGAGTTTATTCCCGTCATTATCAAGACCATTTTTTGGGTCGTAATTCTCTATCATTTTATCGAGCTTGGAATGATTTATATCTGGACCGGAATGTACCGTGTCCCAACCTTGAAGCGAATCGGATGGTGCCTGTGCGGTTTCCTTGAAGGATTCCCAGCATTAAATCGCTTCCGAGCGCTTATGGTTGAGAAGGACAAGGCAAGCGAAAAGACAAAAGAAACAGTAGAGAAGAAGGAGTAATTTAGTTTGTGTATAGAACAATGCGTGTAGTCGAAAAGAGTTCGAACTGGTACCACTTCTTATTTTCAGGGGTCGTGTCTCAAGGCTCGAGTATTTGTGATGAGATCATGCAACTCAGGTCGCTACTCAATCTCCATCATGGCACCGCATCCAGCTAAAACGGCTCGGATCGCGGTCGTAGGTGCCGGCGAGTTTGGAATTTCAACTACCTACCATTTACTGGAGTCTGGATACACTGACATTACTCTGTATGATCGTGTACAGCCACCGGTTCCAGATGGATCCAGCGTAGACATTTCCAGAATCGTCCGCGCAGACTACGATGACGAAGTTTACGCCAAGATGGTGGTTGAAAGTTTGGAGTTATGGAAAACCCAATTTAAGGATTTCTATCACCCTTGTGGACTACTATGCATGACCCCGGCTGGTAATCCTAAATATCTCGAAGATGCCTTGCGTAATGTGGAAGCTCTTGGTTTACCAGTCACTAAATTCGCGTCTGGACCAGAAGCGTCTAAGTATTTAAAGCTTACACACACTGACGCTATGTCTGGTCTTGCAGGCTATCTCAGTCATGATGCAGGTTGGGCGTATGCTGCCAAAGCAACTGAACATCTGTTCAACTTATGCACGGGTTTGGGTGCAAAGTTTATTGCGAAAGAAATTAAAAGCCTGGTTTATGGGGATGATAAGTCTACTGTCACTGGACTGTCTTTTACCGACGGATCGAATGCAGCAGTTGATTTTGTGATTGTATCTGCCGGAGCATGGACTGACTCACTCGTTGATACTAGTTCAAGAACACTGGCTACTGGGCAGGTATGATTCGATGATGGTCTGTTAAACAAAGAGTAATGACACTGTAGCCTGTTGGTTATATACAGTTGACTGAAGAAGAGTATGAAAAGACAAAACATCTTCCAATCTACATCAACTTTGTGTCTGGGTTTTACGTGTTTCCACCTCACCCCGAATCGCGTCTTGTAAAGGCAGCAAGACACTCGTACGGTTACACAAATTTGCAACTTGCAGAAGATGGCAGGTATTCTTCCAAGCCACCAACCGTCGATTATTCGCAAGGTGAGCTTCCGCCACAGAGAACAGCGCTTCCAAAAGATGCGGACGAGTGTTTGAGAATAGGACTTTATGAGTATCTCGGTCCTGAAATAGCCAAACGAGCGTATACACGAGCTAGAATATGTTGGTACAATGACACGCCTACCAAAGATTTTTTGTTTGATTACAAGCCTGGTGTTAGCAACTTGTTTGTTGCGACTGGTGGTAGTGGACAGTAAGTTTTAGCGATAGTTACAAATTACCCGATTCGCTAATCCTTCTAAATTTAGTGGGTTCAAGTTTCTTCCTGTTATTGGGAAGTATGCAGTAGGCTGTCTCGAGCACACACTCAGTTCAGACCTGCTGACTAAATTTGGCTGGCGCCAACAAGTCGATAAAAAGGAAGATGCAAGCCGTGGTGGAACTCCACTGATGAGTTTAGACGATGCCGAATTGGCTTAGAGCAATAATAAACGAGTTACAGCGTATATATAGCCACGACATACGTATTTCATAGCACTAAGTGCTGCATCACCAATTATGACCCTAACCCACTGACACCGGCAGTGCTGCCTCAATTTCTTTCCTTTTTTGTTGTATCTCACTATATATTTTTTTCTTTTGTCACGTTTTCAATCTCGTTTGCTTCTTGAACAAAAAGTGCTTTGTTGATACGCTTTATTGACACGCGAAACTATTGAATTGTACGTCATTTGCTTTAAATCAAGCTATTTCAAACTAATTGAGCGAAAGTGTGTATCATTCTCAATCCTTCATTTGTTTGAGACATAATTATATAAGCTACTTCATCCTGGTCTGGTCAATATGGCCCGTTTAGCAACAGGTACAAGCACTACTTATGTAGTAGGTGCATTACTGGTCATTTTTGTTATTAAAATTCTATTTTTTTCGTCTATTCCAAGTTCAGAATCATCTGCACGATCGGGACCGACTTTGCGATCACCAGATCTTCGAACACTCAGACACCCAAATGCGAAGTCCCAAGTAGATATGGGTGTTGCTGTTCCAATTCGTGATAATTTCGACGCTTTTGCTGAGTATTCGTACCATGACATCTGCAAGATCTCGTCTTTGGATATCCACAAGCCGTTCGAACCATTATGCCAGGACAAAAAGTCACTTGTGACTGCAATGTCGTCTGGTGGCCGTATTGGAATGGACTCTCCTTATATGACTCGTGGGTGTGATATGCGTTGGTACACTACCGAAGAGGCTTGCTCTATTCTTGAAAAATTCGATCGCGTGGTGATCATTGGAGATTCCATGATGAGACAGATGCTCGGCGCCCTTTATGTCATTCTTCGTAAAGACATCGGCTACGGCGGTGTCACAAACTGGAACTTCAATGATCAAGAACGGAATGACTGTTTTTGTAATAAGATGATTGATGTCAAATCTTGCTCGATTCAGACAATTTACTCTAGTGATGATATTGTCAAGTGGGACCCGAACTCATTTGCATGTGATGCCAAAAAAGTGAAGGTCTTAATTGAACTCCAGGTTCAGTATCCTCAGCCTGACGATGAACTTGACCGGTTCGTGGAGGACCTTAGCGACGTTAATGTCGGTCGCAAGGTTGCCTTTATCTTTGGTCAAGGTCTATGGAACGAGCTTGATGTTCAGGCCACAATCAGTTACCTTGAACGAGCTGAATCTGCAATCAAGCGAAAGTTCTCTGAATACGAAAAAGACACAAAGACATTTCCCCGTTTATTCGTCACACCTAACGCGGCGGGTCATAAGAAGCCTGATATGTTTATTATGACTCAAGGCAACAAGCCACTGGTTATGTTTGAGCATTCAATGTATGATGTTCTTCCTCCTAGAGGGTACGATGTCTTGGGCACCTGGAACATGTCAATTCAGGGACACAGTTACGACGGGGTGCATTGTGACTTGAAAGGAAATTTGTTGAAGGCCATGATGGTGCTTAACTGGCTCGACAAGGTCGGTCAGGAGTAAGCAACGCTTTGGTCTATTTCAATAAGTTTTGGGATTAAGCAATAGTAACAAGGCAAGCTTTACTTTGATGTATATTTCTGTGTGCATTTGCTGCTACAGCGAGAATAACATGGCATGGTGGAATAACCTGGACTGGCATTGGACTTTTAAAAAAATTGAAGTTAGAATAAATTTTAAAATTTTATTCTGATTCTTACGTGATGATGGTTTTGTGTATTTATTGCCTTTTGTGTTTGGTATGGCGTTTCGTTTTTTGGATGAAGGCCCGAATCTTTCTAAGACTGTAAGAGTTAATTTACGAATCTAAATTCTTATAATTCAAACTTGCCAAAAATATTTTTCTGCTACCATAGTGTTACAAAGTCTGCATGTGGCACAGTTATAGAAGACTCTGGAGTTTCATTCTCGCTGTCTTGACTTGCACTGTCATCGTCTTTTTCTTCTAGCTCCGGCCAGACTGTTCCATATATCGCCGCATGCCTGTTGCACTTCATGCACACCATCTCGCGCTCTTTAAGTGTCGACTTGTAGACATAAGCCTCGCAGACGTAATCAAGCTGTCCTGTTTCTGAACAGCCAAACATGAATCTAGCCCCGCAGTTTGCGTTTGCACATTTCCAGCTCTTGAACTTCGGGATACTCACACTCTCAAAATCAACATCATGAATGTTCTTTGCGTACTTCTTGTCCGCGTCTGCTGGTCGATAATCCTGCTCCCTCGAACCCCAGAACGCATTGTAATTCATCGATGACCTTGAAATAGAAGTGTTTGGAGTTTTGTGGATCCATGACTCGTACATGTACCGGTCATCCTCACTGTCCCAATCCGAGTCGCTTTGAGCTACTTTGTTAGTCTCCGAATAAATATCAGAGTCGGATGATGCTCACCATCACTGGTTTCGGTCATACTTAACGGTGGTGTGACCAAGCCTATCCTGTTTCTGCTTTCCAAAGCTGCTGCGAGTTTTGCTTGTTTGGCTGCTTGTAATCTCGCCTGTTTCGCTGCCAAAGCTTTCGCAGCCTTTGCAGCCTTTGCCACAATAGCTGAGATTCGCACAGAGCTCCTTGTGCTGTTTGGCGGTCTGATTGTAGTCGCCGCACTTTCCTTAACCTGTTGCTTAGGCGCAAATTTTTGTTGTGCTTTCATTCGTATTGATTTAAGTATTTTTGTTGATGGTATCCGCACCTCAAATCCTTCGACCTTGATCGTAGATTTGACATAGCCTCGTACTGCTACCACGTCGTCGTAATCTTTGCTCGCCCGCACACGCACCCGGCTCGACCGCCGAATTCCGTGTTCTTCAATCATCCCAACCTCTGGCTGTAGTTGTGGTGGTGGTGGTGATGGTGGTGGTGGTGGTGGTCGTCGTCGTTTCGGTTTCGGCGGCGAGGCCCGTGATAGACCAGGCACGATACTCTCGACTATTGACTCGCCGTTCAATCGGCGCCGTTTCTGCGCCCTCGTCTTATGTCTTTTCGGACCAGCCTCATCATCAGACTCGCTCAAACTCGTACACTCGTCGTCACTGGTGTCAATCTCGCTCTCATCGCTGGCTTCAGTTGACGGCGTGCTTCTTCGCTGGCCAAAGAAACCTTTGCCTTTTAGTTCGCAAGTCGCGCACATGCACTCTCTGTTTCGCTTGCCAAAATAGTTGTCTGCATAGCACACTGTGATTTCTTCCCCCACATCTATCTTTCGCACCGCAACCACGTTCACGATACCTTGTCCGCCTCGAGCCATGAATTTCGCGTTGGGATTACAGTCATGATTCACAAACCGGCACGGTCCTAACATCAGGCATGACTCGCCTAATCTGTGCGAATATATTATTGAAAAGTCCCGTTTTAAACTCGTCTCATCGTCCTCAGACAGAGCGACCATTTTGCCTGACAAATGCATAATTGTTGTATCTGGCATGATGACTTTCCGCGCCAGCACACATGCCTCGGATCGGCCAGACACTAAACGATACCGTTCCGTTGTACCCAATTCAAACTGCACGTCCAGATTATACATGTTCAAGTACCTCCGAGCATGAGACTCAAATTCCTGCTTCAGTTTTTGTTTTGTACAGATTCCAGTAAAGTACATCTTAACAAACGGCTGTGCCAGAAACTCCCCCAACAGACTGGACACGTTCATACTATGCGCATGTCTCTGGATCAGACCCGCAATTGCGGCCGCCTGTGGACCTCGTGGTGTACGCCTGGTCGGGTGAACTTTGTGCACCGGAAGCCAAAAATAGAGAGCATCGACCAGAACTGAAGTCAGAAAGTCGTCAATAGAAGAGAGATGACTGGACAGAAACGATGCGTTGCCGCGATGCGTAAGTAATTGACCGGCCGCCATTCTGTTCTGGCTAGCTTCAGCCGGTCAAGAACAGTTCACTTACTTGTGAAGTGAATGGGAGCAGGAGATCATTTGCATCGGTAGCGGAAACCAGGGGCTAGCTGGGTTTCATTAAACTGCAGAGGCTGGCTACCGGGTCCGTGTTATATTTAACTTATTTAGGTACAACAGAAGCTGACCTGAATTGCTAAGGAGCCTCACTTACTACGACCCAAATTTACTATTTATACCATTCATACCTATTATTTACACACTCTACGTAACCTATTTACAAATCTGCAATCTCTGCAAAGTATTGCCGTAAAACCAACGCCAAAACCGAAGGGAGCTCTGCAATACTCCGAACAATCACATAGAACTCAAACGGAAAAGAGCTTAAATACTTTGTAATCTTCAAGCTCATCTGGCCCGTAACACTATCCGCCGCGTACGACACCTGGCTCAAGTCCAGAATCGACGACACAGACTTTTCGCTCGGGTCGCCTGATGCGGTCTTTTGCAAACCATCAACAATGATAAACACTAGCATAATTTGCTTCTCACGCGCGCGCCTGACTTGGCGTCGTAAGGCGTCGTGGTCCTCGCATAAACCGTCGGAAATAATGAGTCCAAGCTGCCAGCTATCGCCTCTCGTATCTGACTTCGCCTCGTCAAACATGGCAATCGACTTCTCGACTAACGCATGAACATCGGTTCGCGTCTGTTCAAACCCGAACCATTGGAACGCACGCGCACCGGCTTCAGAAGAGAACGGCGTGTGGAACGAATGAACAACGTCACACGTCTCGCCAAACCTCACAATAGAAATCTGACCAGACTCAAGACGTTCGAGCGCTTTAGTAACCAAAGTCAGTGTATCAAACGCCAAATTGACACTCTGCGACTCCGACATTGATCTTGAGTCGTCCAACGAAAGCATAATCTGGTATTCACGCTTACTAGGCTTTGTTCTTCGCAACCAAATCTTGTCTTTCTTGTACTGACTGGCAATGTATGGAATGATCCTCTTCATGTTTAACCTCTTTCCAGTACGGAAATCGCCACGAAGCTTGGTCGACAACGTTGGCTCAAGAATCAGCCGCAGCTGCTCACACAATGCGGCGGACAGATCCTGCGTCGAACGCTCATGGCTTTGCCATAGATCACGAGCTTCGTCAAGCGATCGATACAAATTGTCTTTAGCCGCGTCGACTTCGTCCAGTTCTTGCATCTCCTTGTTGGCTTCATCAAACATGTCTTCAAGCTCCTCGTCGGCCGCAATCTTGTCAAATTCACTCTCCTCGGCAGGCTTTCGTTCGCCAATTATGCCACCAGCGTATTGTTGCTGGAGGGATGTCGATTCCTCTTCCTCTTTAGCGCCATCTTTCGCTTCCTCGGGGATCGTCTCGGGCACTTGTTCAGCTGCATCGTCTTCGTCATCGATTGCCATTGAGTCGTCCTCAATCGTATCACGTTGATCGGTAGATGCAACACCAAGTGCTTGAGTGTCGTATGTAGCTTCGCTGTCGTCCAAATGACGGTACTCGTCCGTAGACTCTTGCTATAAGCAGTTAACAAACGTCACCCACATATTCAACCGGTCTGCATACCTTTGCCCGCTCGTCACGAGCGCTTTCGTCTCGCTCACCGATTTCGGCTTCTTCGATCGTTTTGTTCTGACGATGCCATTCTTCTGAAGAGTCACCAAGTCTCTGCTGTTTATAGTCAGATTGACTCTGGTTCTGCTCCGTCGTCTTCGATTCTTGTGTTTCTTCCGTCATGGCGGCAGATCCTTTCTCTTGAGCTGTGGTGTCGTCCGTTGCCTCTTGGGTGTTGGATTCATCACCTTCAGTCTTTGAGTTTTCCCCGCCGTTCAACGCTGCTTCTGCTTGTTCTTCGTCTTCATTCGCATCCTCCGGTCCATGTAGACCTTCGCTCTTTGACACATTATTTTGTTCATTATCATCCTGTTCCTTCTCGTCATCTGGCGCAGTTTCTGGCGCCGCATCATTCTCATCAATATCCATGCCATCCTCATCTTCCTCCAAACCCTCATCCCCTGTTTCCTCCTGTTCATCATTATCTTCGCCATTTTCTAAATACGTTAACACACTTCTTTACTTAAAATGCACTTGCATACCTGACACCTCACCAGCACCTTGCTCTTCTTCAGCTGGCTCAGCGGCTTCCCCCATTATGTCATCATTCTCAGCTTGCTGCTCATTTTCAACGGCATCCATCTTTTCATCTGAATCGTTTTTGTCGTCAATTTCTGCCGGCTTGTCCAATGGATCGTCTTCAGGCATGCCTTCGTCGTCATCATCCATCTTCATGCTGTCGTCATCATTATCCAAGTTCATGTCCTCTGGAAGATCTAAGGCATCGCCTTCAGGTGCCATGGGCTCGACATCGTCGTTGTTTTGCTGCTTGACATCGTCTTCTTGATCCATGGCACCTTCATCTTCGTCATCGCCGTCTTCCTCTCCGTCCTCGACTTCATTGTCTTGGTCCTCGTTGGATTCCTTTGGCTCGGGCTTTGACTTGTCGTCAGTCTTGGCAGCCAAATCATCGGTCAAAGTCGAATCTTGCAAATTGTTTTCAGTATCTTTTTCTTTTGACTCCTCTTCAGTGTTGCCATCGTCCCACATCTTCTCGTCGACAGCATTCGGATCGAGATTGTCGATATCTCCAACTTCTTCATCGAGATCTTCATTTTCTTCATCACCTTCGTCACTCTTGTCGTCTTCTTGATCTTCATCGTCAAGTTCTTCTGTCTCGCCTTGCATGTCGCCATCCATATCAACCGCGTCATCTTCGTCTTCCCCATCTTTGGCCTTATCTTTGTCGTCACCCTCCTCTTTTTCTTCCGGCTCATTCGCATTATCAGTCAAATCTTCGTCTTTGCCAACAGTCTTGCTGATATTATCCTGGCCCTCTCCATCTCCAAGTCCGGTTCCTTGCTGGGTCCCAGAATCGTCTCCGTCATTTGATGGCTCCTGTGGAGAGCAGTATCCAGACGTAGCAATGGTAAAAAAAGAGTTGATCAACGCCAAACTCGACTTCGCCATGTACGCGTGATCTATAGCAATTTTGAGAATTAGCTTGTCAGCAAATGACTTGTACTCTGCAACAAGCGGCATAGTAAGCGAGACCATTGCGCCAACCAATGAGGACTTTGACGGGTTTCCGAGCTCTATTCTGCTTGTAACTTCAAGACATTTTTGCAAATGACTGGAGATACTAAGATAGTGCAACGACTGCAATACCTTCGACATGCGGCTTGTCGCCAACGGAATCCAATTATCGGCTTCCAATGTCAGCTTTGACGAAACGAGTTCGTTGATGCTCTGCACGACGACCAGAATCGAGTCACATAAATTTCTGAGACTAAGATCAAGTTCAGAAACTGTTGCGAACGATATCGGCAGCTCTGTTGCACTAGAAAATTGGGAACTAAACTCAGATGTTAAGAATTGACCGACAATGTTGATGATGTAACCAAAAGTTTTCTTTGTATTTGCAATTTGCAACAATTCTTGATAAAAATTGCCAATCATTTCGTAAATGCTCTGAACAAATGTAGTCTCAGCCAATGTTGTTATCGCAATGTTTTTTGGGACAATCTGGTCCAGCTTCACTGCGACCTCAGCGAGTTGCGCTCTCCATTTCACCAGTAAATCCGCAACTTCACTATCAGCCTCTTCGGACAAAGCTTGGTGCGAAGAGCAGACAGAGTGCGCAAAACCAATCACTCTGCAGCACGACCTGATTGATGATGACAGTGATGATAGCTTCTCGCCTCGCATATCAAATCTTTGCAATGGGTTTGCATTAGTCGCCACGGTCAAAGCTTCAAATTCTTGTTCAGTTGCAGCAAAATTTTTTCGTGCTTGTAGACTAACGCAAATGTTTTCGCGCTGCGTTAACACAGCATGCACAAGACTTTCAACAAGCCCAAGTCCCCTCTGTACCTGAGGCGGCGTCAAATCTTCAGAATGATTGGTCACACACGACCTGACCCTAGGTAAAGCTTCTAAAAGGCGCAAAAAGTCGCGGCTTAACTCTGCAGGTACGAAAGTATCAAACTGGTGCGTGCTCGCTAAAATCTTTGTTACACTATCCTGACTTGCAAGGACATCTGGACGAACTCTGTACTTAAGTCCCATCCGTTTTAATTCTTTAAATGTGTCGCTCAGTAATTTTGCCTTGCGGGCTTTCAAGAATTGAACAGTACCCTTGTTTTCTTCTGTAAGTTCGCTTGGAGTTTCCCTGCGTAATCGCTGCATCTCATCAACTAAATCAGCTGTAAATGTAACCAAGCTAGGATTCTCAACTTCCAAAATTGTCACTGCGTATCGCCTTAGTAGCTTTGCGGTAGCTTGTAAGTCGATAAGTCGCTCCGGACGAGTGCTCCACCCAGCAACATTCTCTGTGCAGAGAGCAAGCAAGTCAGGAATGGTCTCAAACGCAAGGTCCTCTGTTGATACAAAAGTAAATTTCTTTTGAAGATCATCTAAAGATATTGTATGTCCAAGCCCATTCTCCAGTACGGGACGCACAGGCTGAGACAGAATCTCTCTAAACTTGCGCACCATTTTGTATAATTTGTGGTGCGATCTTCGAGCACTTTCCTTCAGAGCCACAAAATTCGTGTCTTTCCAACTCGCCAATAAAATAATTTCATTGATTTCCTTCTCAAGTGGCTTTCTTTGAGCTTGCATAGACTCTTCAATCTTAGGCAGAAACATTTCGTATAAGTAGCAAATGTTTTTGAGTGATCTGCTTATAATCTCAAAGTTGACAATATATTTGTTGCCAACAAATTGAAGAGCATGGGTAGCAAATGCTTCAATAAGTTGCAATCTCGTGGCAAACTGGCCCTTTGGAGACGACCCAATGAATGCAGTGATTGCCTGTAACAGCTCATTTACATGCTCTTTGATGTCACTGCCCTCTTCACATATTCTCATTGGAATAGATAAAACGTTTTCATATAAGAAAAAAAACCATTCTGAAGCCCTGTTCTTAATATCAGATATCTCCTTATCAAATAATGATGGCCAAGACGACAACTCCAGTCGACGCCACTCGACAACGATACTATTAAGTAGGTCAATGTGATCCATGACCGAAAACTCACGACTAGCAACTTTCTGCCATTCATGTAATGAGCCAAGTTGTTTCTCGACATATGCAAGAAGCTTTGCAACTGGTGTATTAATCGGTAAATCGAGAAGATCGTTGCAGATAGTCAGTGAATCTATAATGGCTTCGTTCTCTGGCCATCTAGTATGAAGAGCTTCCAATCTGGTTTTGATATTCAGAGAAAGTGTTGTCGCCTTGTTAACTTCGGAAATGTTTGCGTCCACGTAAAAATTGACTGTCTTTGTAGAATTCAAGCTGTTGAACCTACCCTTCAACTTGGTTGTGTGCAGTATTGTGGCCGGCAAAATTTGAGCTGCCAAATTCTGATCTACGGCAAGCTCTAGCGCTGTAAGTTCTCGTAATGACAGCAAACCCTGCTCAATCAAGTTTTGACCGGGTGCATAGTCATTCGAGTCACTGAAAATTGCCATGTACAAGTTCAAAAGTTGCGCGTCGACACTTGTATTGCTATGTGATATGTCTAAGCTTTCAATCGAGATAACTTCATCGTAGTCCGGAAACATTTGCTTAAACTCTCTGTCCTCTTCTGCTTCATCAGATTCTGTCTTGAAAACAGTTGATTTCGCCTTGCGCTCGCTTTCATCTCTGGCCTTGTTGAGTGACCACTGATAGTAAAGGTATTTCAAGATTGCGTCTGTCGTGTCGACTGTCGTCGAGTCTACTCTTTGTATTGCCTGATATCTCACTGCTGTCCACTCGAGCAAGTTTACCATAAGTGTTTTTGTGGTGCTCTGTGACAAATTATGGTCAAGCGAGAATTTTTGCACGTCATCCGCAATCTTTACCGCTTCTTGTGATCTCAGAGCAGAAGAATCAACCAGCCATGAGAACTTGGCAAGGGAGGAATCGCCCTGCTGCTTAGATACTGCATTAGAAATCAAACCAACTCCCAGACTCATTAAGAGCAAGTAAATCTCCAAAGGTTCAAAAAGATCCGCGTATAAGGGATACTGTGTTCGCAGTCGATAAATGAGCTCACGAGTGTACCTTTGAAACGCTTGTGCGATATCTGCTGCCTTCGTAGTCGCTGCCGAAATTTCTGACAGCAGCTTTTCGACGCTTCCATATCCAATATATGCCTCGAAATAACGATGAAGTTCCTGGAACAATGCGTTTGATTGGGATTTCTCTGGTCTAAAGTAACGAGGAGGAGGCAATGTAACATTGTAACTCTCGAGCTCAGATTGCAGGCTCCTGACCCTCAAACTTGTTCCAGGGCCATTAAAAATACTCTCCAAAATCTGGGACGCACTTAGCCAAGACGAAATACTAGACACCTTATTCTCCAGACGAGCCCGCTCCACATATGGCTTAATAGCCGGATCATATGGAATATTTGGCACGTAAATATGCAGAAGCGATTCTGCATACTTCATCAAAATGGTTCCAGTCGTCAAGTTGTTCAGCGGCTCAACACCGGATAACACAAGCATTATCTGTTTTATAGTGGGAACAAGACAAACAGTTTCTTTGCTTGAATCCCGAAGATATGTTTCAAGACTATCAATCTGTGCATCAGAAACGAGGTTTCCATTTTTGAAGGAGCTTATGAATGCTGTCATGTTGTACGTCTCAGCAGTCGAGTCCTTGTGAAAAGCCAGAATCTAGAAAAACTGTCAGCGAATTCTTAGTTCGCATGCTTTTCACACTCACCTCGCATATATGCTTAGCTAAAAGCTTGATCAGTACCGGCAGTTTTGCATCAGCAAAAACGTTACTGTTTGCAACAAGAATTGAGCCAAACGACGTGATTTCTTGATCGACTTCTGATATGTCAGCAATACGACCATACTCTGTAGATGAACTGTGAAAGTTAGCAGTATATCATGACTTTTGATGTAATATCATACATCGAGTTGATGAGAGCAAGAACCACGTCTCCTTTAAAAATTTCCGTTCCCGATTTGTCCACTGAATTATTGGAATACACAGAGTTGAGTAGCAAAAAGACGCGTCCTGGTTTTGTTAGATTAGCCATACACCTAGCAGACAACTTACCGCTAAATGGTGAATCCAAATATCGCAGTTTTTTGATATTTAATTCTAGTTCTGCCCCAGCTAAGTTCGCCAATAGCATGTCGTTTTTCGACTCGGACTGCTATCAATGCATTAGCAACCAGTTGAAAGCGCAACTTGTAAAATTCACCTTGTCAGACATGATGCCTAACAACGCTTGTCCTTTCATGATAAAAGACATCACACTAGACCAGCTTTGCCTGTTTCCTCTTCCACTCAACAAGTTAGATGTCTCCATCATCATCTCAACATCATAAATGATTCCCTGAAGATAGTTAGTACTAAACTCAAATTGAAGTTTGCAGCATACCTTTAAATGTCCTTCATGAGCGTCGCTGTTCTGTAAAATGTAGCTGCAAGCATCCAGAATTTTCTGCTGCAAAGCAATTATCGATTCTTGTTTGTCTGTAACGTGTTAATTATAGTTTAAACAGAATCTGATTTGTTACCTAGGCCAGCACTTGCAGATATAGCGTCCAGCTTTCGTGATAGCTCAAGCAAGTTCAAGTACATGGTCCATCCTGACAGGGTTGTAGGAAGAACAGGACGTGAATGTGTCCAGATCACTTCCATGGACTTTCCACTGGTCAAAATAGTTTTTGAACCAAAATTCTGTACAGATTTCTTAAATACAGTCCAGTCATTATGCCCCATGACAGAACTATCGTGGCTTTCGGCCGCATGCACCAGCACATCCACACAGTCACGATAAATTGGCAGCCAAGTTTCGTCAACGTTATTGTTCTCCGTCAACGCAAGGATATCCTCAGCGAAATCAAGCAAACGGGACGCGTCATTAATAAGTTCCTAATTTTGTTAGATTCAACAAGCTCGACAATTAAAGAAAGCATATTACCATTGGCGTAGTTGTCAAATCGTCGCGTGACATGACAGACGCAATAGCAGCAGAAAGAGAATTCAGCATCGCAAACATAGCTTTCGACGGTGTAGACGACTTGGACTTGCTGACAGCAGCCGCAGATTTTTCAATGTAATTGAGTGTTGAAAATTTTAGCTTTATTGCTTTCTCTTGAATAGCAGCCAGCCTCTCTTTCAGGACCAAGAGACGGATCGTGACATCATAGCTTCTAGACAATTGTGCACTATCAATATTCTCAATAGTGTTCTTGAAGAGGGAAACATTGTAGCTATTAGTCAAAGTCTGCAGTGACTTTAGATTTTATTAGCCAATCTATGTGATAGACAGTGTAGTGCATACCTGATAATTCCCATACTCATGAATTGGAATATTGCTGTAAATGTTTGACATTGTGGAAGCGATTCTGGAATGACATAAAGCTGTAAACAGATTCGAAAGTGCGAAAGCAAACTGCTGCTCCGCATCACTATACAAACTCAACTTGCAAATTGCCTCCGCCCATCGTGTGATGTAGTGTTTATTCAAAATCGGCAGATAATCCGCAGCTGAAAGAGTAAGATATGTAGAGTTAAGCTTCTCTTCAGTTGTGGGAACACCGTCCAGCAAACCAAAGACTCTCGAAAGAGCATTTTTTGTTGGAAGATCATTCATTAGAACACTATAATTTTGTTGACTCTGTGTAAGAGAAAGCTTGTTTAGCTCTTCAAGTACATCCGATTTTTCAACAACGCTATTGTCAAACTTCTTCAGTTGCAAATTAAGAAGTTGAGTATCCCATTGTGTAGCACGATCATTCAAGTCTTCCAGATAGATTTCAACTCCGCGATTTCTCATTGCTCGAGACAACTCGCCATTGCGTGGATCAACTGTCAAAAAAAGTCGAAAATTAGGATGCGGTTTAATGACGTTTAGCTCTCCTCCATCTAGACCACGTTCGTTGATAATCAGTACACCGTTGTTCTCCAATAGCGAGTTCAAACGATCTAGCACTGAAGGTCCACAAAGATTGGCATTATCGAGGACTAGCCAGTGGCCTGACTCTAATGCTCTGACCAAAATACCATCAAACCACTCGAAAAGTGGGGTTTGTCTTGCTGGATCATTGGCCGCTAATTTCAATCGCTTGATTTCTTGCAAACATAAATCAATCTGACCCTGAAATTCCATCGTACTAAATGCAGGAATAAGCTCAAAAAGACCAAGGACTTCATCTAACTTGTCCACGGAAGTCTGATCTACCGCAACTGCCAAATCATATAGCACAAGTATGGGAGAAAAATCATCAGAACCATTTCTGTCTGCCGAGTGCAAGGCGTGCATCATCATCCGTGCTGCAAGCGTTCGAAGCATGTGCCATAACTTCGATGCTTGCCGACTTAAATCGACTTGCTCAAATCCACCGACAATGTCCATACTGTCAATGTCATTGTTGATCGCGAATTCTTCTAAGTGTGCACCAACTATATCAGCCAGCAATCTGATTAAGTTCGTTTTGCCTGAGTTTGCAGGGCCAACAATAATAGCCGGCCATGACATATCGACGCAAGTCATTAAAGTTTCCAACGGAACCATATTGCATTGCAGCGTAACCAGATTATTTGCTGCTAGCTTAAATTCGTTAAATTCGTTCGCTCGGGGAAGTATAGTGTGACCAACTTGAAGGTAGTTATCAGCTAGAGTAAATCCAACATATCTAGGGGCAAATGGCGCTTGGAAATGAAGCTCATATAACTTTCGAACTGCTAGACGATCATCTACAGTTCTAAATCTCTGACTGACTACTATATCCAAATATTCCGACGGATCGAAATTATTTGAAAACTCGGAAGCTCTGACTAAAAGTTGAAACCAGCGAATAGTATCTCGCAAATTGAACTCCCAAGGCGAGCCAAGTCTTCCAAACGATTTATTGCGCGACGTTTCTGTCTCAATCGCATTAATAAATGAAATGAGCTTGTCCGAGAGCTCGCTGTCAATTACAGGATAAAGTTGCCGAGTAATTATTCTCAAATCTTGTGGGGTAAGAATGTCCATGTAAACGACAGTAAACCGATTAACAAACGATTTGGGCAATCCCTTTCGTCCGCCACCTTGATAATGAGAATTCTGAGCAGCAAACACCTTGAAGTTAGGATGACAGCTGAAAGTACGATCAAGCTCCGGAATATATGCTTCCGCACGATGATCTAAACAAGCATTGAGACCTTCCAGCACAGACTGTGATGCCAAATTCATTTCATCTAGCAAGACCCATTGCCCATGCTGCATAGCATGAAGAAAAGGAGCATCCCGCCAAACAAACTCGCCACTTTTACCACCCTCAACTGGACTGTCGGACCCAAAAAGGTCCATCAGATCCGTTTGGTCAGACAAGTTGATACGAGTGAACTCAGCACCAGCAGCTGCTGCAAGAGCAGTCATGATACTTGTCTTGCCCACACCTGGACTTCCTTCCAGCATGATTGGTTTTCTCAATTGCATGCCACGAATAATACGCATAGCGTTAAATGCGGTAGTAGGAGCTGAAAAACTAAAAGGCACGTCACCTGATCCAGATCTAAAGGAGCGCTGAATTTCGAACATGCCTCCCTGAACAGTCATTTCGGAAAGAGCAATTGTTACAGGACTAACATATAGTTCCGTCAAATCAGTTCCAGTAACAGAAGACAGATAATCAACACATCTTTGACGTTCCCTAGCAAGCAACTCTGTAGATTCAGCCAAATACGCCAGTGCATTTGTTCCTAGAGTATCTATAAACACCATAGAAGCTCCGTGCAGCAATCGCGCCATTGGATTCAAAGTCTTTGTTGACTTTATAAATGATGTCCATCCAAGGATATCTCGAAGAGATACAGTTGGGACACCAGAACTTCCAATCGAGCTTGTATAAGTTTCTGCAAACCAGCTAGCAAACTTTACAATCGGTTGGCTAAAGAAAGCAACGTCTGCTGGGTCAAGCTTCGAATTCACAATCTGATACACATCGCCCAAGTCAGCGATTGCCGGAGCCCAAATTTCAGTAAATCGATTGCGCAATGCTGGAGACAATTCCTTTTTGCCGTAGTCACCACTGGGATTCATCGTGGCCAAAAATTGAAAGCCGCTACTAGCTGAAACCATACTATCCTGTGCGCCCTTCTCAGCCAACAAGATTGAACGCTCAGGCTCAAGAACACTATTAAGTCTCTCCAGTACCGAATCATCTGTAAGTGAGATTTCATCCAGTAAAAAGAAATCTCCCTGTTTAAGAGCCTGTACAAGACTTCCGTCGCACCACTCAAATAGAATTTTCAAACGATTCCGCAAATCTGTCACTCTTTGCTTGCAATCGTGATCAGCCATCTCACCTGCACTGTCAAATAAATTCAGCAGCTCATCCAAATCTGAAGAATTGGTTTTAACACCAGCAACTTTTAGATCTTGCTGAAGTTCTGCTATCAATTGTTCTTGAACTTCAGATCTGTTGCGCAGAGGTCGTTGCGTACCAATGATATCGCTTGCCTCAGTGTTTTGATGTGCGTTAACAATATGCAGCGTCTTTCCAAATTGTTCTGCCAGCATTTGACAGACTGTAGTCTTGCCACAACCGGTCTCACCAACCAGCAAGACCGGTTCACGGTTTTTCACCGCCTCGTTGACTAAAGAAAACAATCGGCGCATAGGCTTATTCCAAACTGTATCAGGAAAATTAGTAGTGTCTAACGAATACTGCTTATAGAACGATTCAGCATCGATCTTGACACGCATAACTTTCTCAATAACCTCTTTCACGATTGTTTGCTCATCGCTATTCCGTACACGTTCGCCTAACAACAAATAGCCATTCAAAGCTAACTGATCATATCCAACAGCCTCACGATTAGCCCATCTGAACAAATCTCTGAGAGTCGCAAATCCATTCTTTTCAAAAATTCTCGTAGATTGTCGTCGAATCGAAAGCTCTTTATAAACCTCGACAATTTTCTTCGCGTATGACGGTGGAATCTGGCATCTACCCTTTAGAATAATCTCAAGCTCGTCTTCAGGAATATCATCAAAATGCAGCTCCAGAAATCGATTCCTGAACGCTCGTGAAAGATTCTTACGGCCACCATACAGACCCGGAGGATTTTGTGACGCAAAAAGCAAAAACTGTGGATGTGGTTTGACAATCTCTTGTGTCTCAGGTATAAAAATCTCACGATTGTCATCCAACAGACGGTTCAGAGCCTCAAGAACATCTGTTGGTGCGAGATTGAGCTCGTCCAACACGATCCAGTAACCATTACGTGCGGCTTCAACTAAGACACCCTCCTGAAACCTTAAATTACCCTGAGCATCCGAGACATATGAGCCTATATACTCCTGAAGATCTGTGTGTTCGTGATTGTTAATTCGAACAAATTTGTGCCCTGTCTTGCGCGCAAGATAATTGATCATGCTGGTTTTTCCGCTTGATGTTGGTCCCTGAACTAAAACCGGAAATTTTTTTGTTGCGACAGCGCGAACCAAGTTTAGCATATTCTTTTCCACAAACGGTGTCATGATATAATGCTCTTGCTCTTCCGGCTCCAAAGGTCCAGCTTCTATCCAGTGATGTTTAAATTGAATGTATTCACCTTCTGACGGCTTGTTGGGAATTTTAGCCAGCACAGAACGTGGGTTTTTCAGTTTTCCAATGGTGTGCTTCGTGATGACGGGCTCTAGCAGCTGCTCTGAGTCCTTGTCTAGCAGAGTCAAAAACGACATGCAGAAACCTTCATATAGAGCTCGACGTAGTCCAAACAAAGCCGTAATATCTCTCACGTATACCAGAGTGCGCGCTAGTGTTCGAATGCTGAAATGCGGTTTTTGGCTAGCTCCATCAACAATTAGATTTTCTTCAGCCATCCGTTTTGCTTCACCATAAATTGCTGCAACATCTTGACAGACCGCTTCATTGTCTCTGCCAACAGCAAGCTGTCCGATGTACTTCTCAATAATCGCGAGCAAATCCGCTGGATCTTCATCCGGTGACCCAACATACACTTCAGTGAATCGTGCCCGAAATCCTGCGGGAAGGTCGCGTTTGCCAACGTCGGTTGCCGGATTCATACATGCAAAAATGCGAAAATTAGGGTGTGCCATCACCGCTTCAGTATCACCCTTTTCTGAAAGCTGTATGCGCGCGCCTTCACCGCCATCAGCTAGCAAATCTGCGATACTTTCTAATGTATCTGGTGCTGCAAGGTTGATTTCGTCCAGCAACACCCAAGCTCCATTTCTCACCGCACGTACTAAAGCTCCCTCAATAAATTTATAAACAAACGAATTTTCGATTTTCTGATATTGGGCATTAAAAGCACTGACTTTGGATGAGAACTCGCTCCATTCCGCCAGCAAATTCTGACCTGCCATCGGATCCAACCGTCTTTTTTTGCTCGGCTTATCATCGGTTTCAGTTCTTAAAGATATCTGCTTCTGGATTACATTATCTGCCATCTTAACTGCTTCCTGCCACAGCCGAGTAACATTTTTCCATTGACTCTTGGCAAAAGCTTTGGTCAAAACAACGGTAAACCGCTCATTGCGTTTGCTAGAGAACGTGCGCTCAAATAATGTTTCAAAATCTTCCTGCAGCGGGACGGCAATAGTCTTGACGTCTACTGGTTTGTATCCTCCCAACAAGTCTGCTGCTTCAGTCTGCTGCGATATGTTCAGAACAACAATGTTGGTTCCAACGCTAGCGGCCAATTGCTGAACTACAGTAGTCTTGCCGGTACCAGTCTCTCCGACGAGCAGTAAGGGCTCCCGCGTGCTGACACAGGTAGCAATTTGTTCAAGTAATCGTAAAGTGTGCTTTGTATGCGCGAATAGTGCCTGAGACCGTGCAGCTTTTTTGCGAGGCGTTGACAGTTTGTCTAGCGTAATTCTGCCAATACCAACCACCTTTGATTTATCGGAGAATTCTGGCACATGCGTACTAAGATAATGCTGAACAGTATGAGGAGCAACGTTCATCGTATTTCCAATCACCCCAACAATCAGCGCACGGGCAGATGGTATCCGTACACTTGCAGCAAAACAGTCCACTGCTTCGTAAAACACAGAGTCAAAGACGACCGGTGCGAACGATTCTACTTGAGATACTTCGGAAACCGGCATTCTGGCAAGTAGCATGTTCACTCTTCTGGCCCACTTCATAAGATCTCTTGACGAAAAAATGCGATTTTGCGCACCACGACTCAGAGCTAAAAATGCGCTATCTTGATACAGATCTCGAACTCGACTATATACTTGTCGCATAAGCGGTGCGAGCTGTACCAATCTAGTAAATTTGTTTGCGACAACCTGTTCCAATTCTTCGCCCGTCATCATGTCTAACGTCACATGCTTCCACAGTTCCTTGCCAATAAAGTTGACTGGTCGTGACGACTCTGACACGGTCGCAATAATTTGAAATCCTCGTCCGGCTCTGATCGTCTCACCTCTAGACGGGATTGCAAGCTGTCGTTGCTGTACAAGTGATAAAAGTGCGCTGAGAACCTCATTTGGAGCTCTATCAATGTCCTCCACTACCACAACTTTACCTTGCCTGACAGCAGCAGCAAGCGCACCCTGTTTCCAAACGAACGAGCCTGGTGTCTCGCCAGTAGAGTATGACCCTACCAAAACTTTAGTATCAGTCTGGTCTCCGAGATGTAGCTTGACAATATCGTTTGTGGAGCGTGATAGCATCGAAAGAAGGTATCCAATTAGAAACGTCTTGCCACTTCCGGGCAGACCAGATATCAGCAATGGATCGGAACTGCGCAAGACAGAGGCCAGGCGCCTGACATTGAATACTGTTGAATCTGTATATACGATTTCTGTTATAGGTACCGTAAGCGCTAGACCAGAGTCAGTCGATATTCCGTCGTAAAAAAACAAAGTTACATACGCGTATATCTTGGGACGAGTACCCCACATAAATTAGCAGTACGAGTAGACAGCTTGGCGTCTTCAATAGTATACAAATCTACACTTGAATGCAGTGAATAATCAAGCCCAGCCAGAATATTTTTTTCAGACGAAATTCGTTTAGCCTCAATCAACAGGAAGAAGAAATAGTCAATATCTTGTACACCTTCATAAACACCAAGAAGAGGCTTCTCAGTGTTGGACGTGTATTTGTTGACGAGCTCGTTTGTTGCTTTGTCCGAAAGTCCTAAGTGCGCGGCCCAAATTAAAATGGCAACATATTTTTGGGGGTTGCCGGTATTGAGATCCGTTATAACATTCAAAATCAGCTTTGTGTCAACCAATGACTCGAATTGTGGCTTATCAAAGACAATCAGTCTGTACAATGTGACCAGATCTTGCAAATCCGTAGAGCCTAGCCAACCATAGTTTTGAAAAAAAGAATGCGCGTGTACAGCTGCGTGGGGAATAAGTGGCAGAACTCGTCCAAACGCAGCAGCAACAACATTTGGCTCTGCAATACCGTCAACAAGCCACCTTGCCGCTAAATCTAAAAATAGCGGATAGAATGCACGTAAAATTCCAGCGGTAAAAACAGGGTCAAGAGCGAACAATGCTAACTTGTCGAGATCAAGCTCGGTTTGATTTAATGCAATAGAAGTAATAATGTGTTCTGCCTGCTGACCCAACACGCCTCTCAAACAATCAAATGCCTTTAAAACGTCAATCTGAAATGCTACAGACACTGTTGTCTGTTCTTCCATGCTTTCTGTCGCCATTATGCGGCCTTCACGAACAGTCAAGATGTTTTGTTTGTGCCTCGATGTTCGTTGGGACTTTTGACTCAAAAAAATTTTGGCAGTAAACTTTTTGCCCTAACCTTAGAGCTTTGGACACTCCGCCATTGAGCCGCACAATCTAAGACATGACCCATATTTGCTACGCTTCGCACTAATTGGGAGATCTAATAGTTGAACTAGAACTACAGCCAGGCGTAATGGAAATTGGAGCACAAGAGCTGAGACGTTCTACAAGCTCTGTGGGGTTGAATAACGCTACTGCGATGCAAGCAGGAAATGTTCCTACTTCAGATTGTGTCATGGCTGCTGCACTTGCAGCTGAAAAAGAAGCTTTAGTAGCTGAGCTTGATGCGGCCAGAAATAGCGCCGAGTCTTCTTCTGCAGCGTCTTATAGATCTGATGATGATCCACAATCAATGACGACAATGAAGGGCGACACGGTCCCGTATTTCAAGGCACAACCGGACAGAAACTTTAACGGGCCTGTTCTGGCCATGAACATCCCACGGATTTTACCCCACGAACAAGTGTTTTCAATCCAAGTTGGGGACATATTATTTAGACTTAGTGGTGCTTCGCTTTCTTCAGATGGACCGTCTTACTTCACGGCTTTTTTTAAGTCACAACAACGAAAGGGATCAAAAGAAAGTCCAATTCTGTATATCGATCGGAGTCCAGAAGTTTTTCGCGACATTGTACGCCATCTACAAGGATATAGTGTGATCCCACGGGATGAGTATCATTTTGTGTACTTGTACGCGGATGCACATTACTATCAGTTACCAAAGCTAGTCAAATTACTCTTCAATTCAGAAATCTTTGTTCGAATTGGATCAAAGTCGTTCAAAATTCCACGAGAATTACTCAGCCGACCAGGAGATTCTCCAAATTTTTTTACCTTGGGCTTTTCATCTTTCTTTGCATCACCGCAAGATGTGTTTCCAGGCACAAAGGGATTGATAAGGCCGCCATCAGTTGCGCCGCCATCGGTGCCAGCTCATTCAGATGTACTATTTGAGCAACTCATACAAGCTCTCAAAGGTACTCCGATCGAGTACACGTCTGAAAAACACAGAGAAGCGCTTATTCGCGAGTGCAGATACTATCATTTTCGAGGGCTGGAGCAGAGGCTGATCCCAGTCGACATTTCAAAAAATCTGCTGACAGGACGCGAAGAGATTACGCTTAGAATAAAAGATGTTAGGCCAGCTCAAGTGACAGTCGACAGCTTAGATAGTGAGAGGCTAAGGTTATCATACAAGCGGCCGTTCACAGACGAGCCGACACGCGAACTGGTGCTGCAGATTGATGCAAACGAACTCGTGCTTCGGTCGTACGATCACGTTGAGTCAAATTCTACTATAATGTGCAGATGGGGTGCGCAAGTGATGGATGGCAGTGTGGCAGCGGAACGGCTGCAAGCGATTATCAAGGCGTTGCCTGAAATTCAATCTCACGCGGATCCTTACTCTCCAATTCGACTACCGTCTGAGTTGCAAGACGCTGTAATCACGCTAGACGGGAACGAGTCACATTTTGACGTACGATTAGACGGATATGTACAGTCGTCTACGGAAGAGACAGTAGTCAAAAGGCGTAAGGTGTCAGAATCAGATGACCAGTCCCCGACGCCAATGCCAGCAGTGTCGACTATCTTAGCAGTTACACAAGCTCAAGCAAAACTGGTTATTATGAACGGAGTTCTTGTTCTTAGCGTTTTGGCAATCGATTTGGTGTCAAGTGCGAAACACGTAAACAGAAGGCGGCGGTACGTGAGTTAACAGGCTAAAAATACAGCTAGAATAGTTAAATATACTAAAAAAGAATTAATACAGTAATTTAACACTTTGAACATTAATGTCATCATTCTACTGACGGCGCCTCGGTAGGACTGGTTGGGCTTTCCGGTTCGGTGTGGCCACTTTCGGTCCGTCTATGCTGCCGCAACAAGGTCCGCCGCTTGAGCTCGTTCCAGGTATTGGTGGCGCTGCTTAAACTGCTGCCGGTCCCTGTATTCTCCTCCGGAGTCGTTATACTCTCGCTGTCGGACTGGTGATTACTGCTTGATGTTTTCACGCTCGAGCTATCGTCTTTCTTCTCAATCTCAGGCTTATAGTCCTCGATTTCAAGTTCGACTGGGTGCGAAATCACCTCGGTCTCAGTCGCTAGCAGCTCTTCATCTTCCGCTAGCTCCGCATTTCGAACCCACCTTCTTCGACGAGTGTACCTTCCAAATGAGTCCTCCTTTGTCGGCTTCTTCCATGAGTTATCGTAATATAACCAGCCGTCGGAGTCACCATTCGCCTCATCCACCCGCCACTGTACGTCAACCCACTTCCAACGCATACCCGTGCCTTCAGCATCAGGCAACGTAAACTCATCTGGACTGAGACATTCGTTGAGGAATTCATCTGTCCAAGCAGTACGTTCATATGTAAGTAAATTCGCAGTCCATCCGATGCCGAGCCATTTTCGTTGATTTTCGTAAATCACATATGTAAACCGAACAGGTTCGGAATGGCTATGTTGAATGTGTGCGTCAAGTGGACGGTTACGGATACTTCGCGATAAATCGCCTGCGAGCGTTGATGTGTATGCGTGCTCCGTGTCAGCTTCATCCGAAGGCGTAGAAATAGGCGACGCTGTCGGCGGAAGAACGTGTGCTTGTGAAACCGAGCGATTCTGACGGGAAAAGTCGATTCCGGTCAAGTAAAACGTGGCAAGTCTGACCGTACGCGAGCGCCAGAGTATTGTTCGCGTCACGCGCGCAGGAAGGGAGTGGTAAGTCAACACTAGCATGCCGCCGAGCAGAAGAATGATGCGTGGAGTCAAAATAGTGAATGACAAGATGAGATAAATCGGCGAAAGACACAGAGTTGTTAATAGAAGCCGAGTCAAGTCGCGGGTTGTGATTGAAAGTGAAGTGAGAGGAGAAAAGAACATGTCAAGGCGGGTTGTTAAAGTTGTGAGAGTATGTATAATTGCATCGAGTGTAGGATGCTCTGTTTGATCTGTGAAGAAGCGTTAGAAGTAAACTGCATCATTGCGTTGGATCAAATGTTACCTTTATCAACAGCGGTATGAACAAAGACATATGTTGCTAACCCACCCACCATAAGTAAATGTCCCCCATATTTAATTAAAATTTCCCAGTGCAGAACAATAAAAGTCCATGCAGCGACGACCAAAAACGACGACCATACGTCATTTGAAGTCCACGTGAGCAAAGACACGACTCTGTCAGCAGCCAAAATGTAAGGGTACGAGAGCGACAACGCTTTGGTAACTGCAGGCGGAGTCTGTGCCAGTAGTGGTGACGTCTGGTGAACATGAGACGCATCCGGAGACACAAAAGTAGCGTAGGTCGGTGAGGATTGGACAGCTGTGGTCGCTGAGCCTGAGGCGGCAGCAGCGGCCGAACTCGTTGGAGCAACGGCGTTGGCGACAGGAGAAGACATAGACATTAGCCAAGGCGTTTCAAGTGCGGCCATACATCAACATTGTTGAATTTTTACTTATTTTCTGGTTTATATCGCAAAAGTTGAATGAGAGGAGTCGCTTTCACTGAAAGATGTCAAAAGAACCGAGTCTCCGTGATCGTGCGGCTCGGATCGTCATGCTCGGCCCGGTTGTATGTAGTCAGTCAGAATCTGCAGCGAATCCTCGCAATGTCGGCCAGGTATAGAATGCCTTATTCAAAGTCAAATGTGAGAGAAAGAGAAAAAGTGGGAGACACGAGTGTAGTACCTATTGAGCAGATCAAGCATGAAGTGGAAGACGGCGTGCTGATGACAATTGCCAGACTGCTTTTCATAGTCATCTCTATGAATTTCTTACTCTCTTATTATATAACGTCTACATTTTTTTGGACGTATGACTCACGACTGCTCAGACAGAGATATCTTTGGTTTTTAATACTGCGGTTTCTGAAGTCGACCGGAATTAATAAGCTTATACGGTCCCCGTCGGTCGCAAACTTTACATACCCGCAAATATTCACAGAATCTGATCTGGCGCAATACGACGGTTTGAATCCGGCACTGCCGATTTACGTCGCATTGAACGGCTCTGTTTATGACGTGACTGAAAATAAACAAACATACGGTCCAGCTGGTCCATACCACCACTTTGCAGGCCGTGATGCGGCCAGAGCATTTGTCACTGGCTGCTTTACTTCGGATCTGACCCATGACTTGCGTGGGCTAGACCCCGAGTCCGCTGAACGAGATGTACAGAGCTGGCAGAATTTTTTTGCTCATAGCTCTAGATACTGGTACGTTGGTGACGTCGTCCATGACCCGCTTACAGGCCCTCCTCCAGGGCCATGTAAAGGTCCTTCCCGATCCCGGTGAGCTTGATTGTATACAAGGAGGCTATATTGCTCCAGCTAGCTTCATACAAACTATAAAAAAACGCATAAGAATACATTATAATACACACATTCACCCAAAAGCAAAACAAAAATCCAAACTCGTTACTTATTCTTAACTTTCAAGTCGTACACTGTGCCGGGTCTGTCTTGTCGATCGACGCACGGAATCACCGCTAGGAGAGCCCTCTATACTAGCCATGCTTGCAGTCCGTTTAAGACGGATTTTTTTCTCTCGTTCAGACAATTGCGTCTGTATTTGTGCTTGCATTTGAGCTTGTGCTTGTGCTTGAGCTTCAGCAGCCCTTCTCTCAGCCCGGGTCTCGCGGTCAGAAACAACTTCACGGTCAACCGACGAGGTCGTGACATTGACCGGCATTGGCGTCGATGGCCGTGTTGCGGTGCTCGGTTGCGGCGACGGTTTCGCGCTCCCCGTCACAGACGCAGCCGCCGAGGCCGGTGTTGCAAAGTTGACAGACGGGGTTCCAGCCACATCGCCTGTCTTCCTGTAAGCCGTCTCGAAATGTGTCCTACCAAGCGCTTCAATCGCGGCATAGTTTCGCCACGCCAAAAAGCGGAGATCGCGCTCAATGTGTCCGACAACTTCGAGCGACGCAATCTTCTCTCGCTGCCGGCTCGATCGTCTCAATGGCTCGTCATCATCGCCAAATTGTGAAATCTCATGTGAGTCGGATTGCTTGTCGCTGTCTGCAGACTCCAGACCAAGATATCGTCTTCGCGCAGCCATTGGTGCCTCGATTCGTTGTCGACGCACGTCCAAGTCTTTGCGAAACCGTGGCTCACGCTGCCCCTTTACTGACAGCCAGTAGTATAATTCTTTGATGTCAGCCGGGTCATCATAAAATGCCCACTCGTTTCTGTCGTTGAGTTGGCACTCCTTGTCGACCTCAATATCTTTGCGCTCGGTAAGTGTCATTTCGCCGTACATAGCCATGCCATTCTTCACAAAAACCTCCAGATCTTCTTCAGACGGTCCTTGAACCCAAAGTCTGCCCATTAAGTACGATCTTGCTCCAAGGTCAGCTGGAACTCCATTTCCCTCAAACCACCAATAGCGGTTGTAGAACCGGTCACGCCCAAGTGGTCTTATTCTCTGGCAATCAAGCGTAGGAAGTTCGATCTCAGTCTGCTTCAAGGTCGCAATGCATCGCTGCACACCCTCGTAAGCCGTTTCGATCCCTCGTAAAATCTTCTTATACGCCGAGTTCGACTTTGTCAAACTGGACTCAATTTCTTCTCTGGTTGCTGCTGGGCGACTTTTGGTCTTACGCGAAGAATTTTCGGAAGATGATTCTTCTTCTTCTTTCGTAATCAATGCTTCTCTCTCTTCTTCAAAGCTGCGGATGCTTTCGAGCAGCGCTTTGTGTTCCTTGTGTGTCTCTAGTCGCTCGCGTCTGATTCTGGTGCTCTCTTCCATGCAGAACTCAATACGATCGCGAATCGCGCCTGAATCTGAAACCAGTTCAGTAAAGAGAGCTAAAATTTTAAGCTTTTGATCTTTTGATAACATTGAAAATCTGATTCGTGCAGTCTCGAGTGTAGCGGGTAAGTCAGGCGGCGCGACAAAATCGACTATTTCTTTGCACAGATAATGCCATCGTGCGACATGAGAGATCTCGTCGAGCAAACTAATGATGATAAGTTCCATACCGCCATTAATAAACAGGCGGCGCTGCAATCTCACTTTCCAGCTACCTTCTCTCCACTTCTGCATTTCTGATAACCGGTTTGACGGTTCTTCGGTTGAAGAGCGCGATTCTGAATTTACAGACCCGGATTCAGACTCTGAAGACTCTGAAGACCCGTCTGATTCTGCATTTGGATTAGGCGGAATTTCAACCAAAAATTCTGTATCATTCTTGCCGATGACTTGCTTCAGCATTGAGCAGAACAGTTCAACTAAAAGTTCACAGGGTTGCTCTGAAGTTGAGTACTGCAAGCATCCGACGAAGTCGTCAAACGTGATTAGACTAAGAAGTAAAGGTTCATGGAACATATTAATAAAGCTCCATGTTTCAAGTAGTAATCCAATCAGATCTTGTGAAAAAGCGGTTTCAAACTTGAGTTTCGGCCGCATCGCAGGTGGATCGTAGATTGAGATGATATCAAGATCTTCTGTTGATACTGGTCGTTTAGCAAGTTCGCGGTTGATACGGTCGCGTTCATCCATACTTGCTTTGTCTCGTTTGATCTGGTCCTTATAGTCTTCCCTTTCTCGTGCCAGTCTTTGTTTTTCTGCCTGCTGTGCTACTCGTTTTCTTTTGGCTTTAAGTGCTTGTTCAGCAGCAACCTCGGCATCAGTCAAGCCTCCATTTTTCTGCAAGTTTGGTGGTACGTTTGTGTCGATTCTGTACTTGATTGCATATCTGTGTTTGACCAGCCATGGAGCACCAGACCATGATTCGCGTGAGATTGAGTTTTTCATAAACGTTCTGAGCATTGATTTTGAAAAGCGTTTGCGGTCGCGTGTGATTTGAATTTGGTCAACAAATTCTTCTTGACCCGCTCTGTCACCGGTGACCATTTCGACACGGTACTTTGCATAAGCCGGTCGAACTTCGCCGGTTGGAAGCTGGATAGCATTAAACTGAGCCTTTTCGCGAATGACTACTTCGAACTTCTCGCTGCTGATTGTTGCAAACACAAACTCGCCAGGATAGTAATCGTGTCTAAATGCGTCATACACTTCGTCAACAAGGTGATCAAGTCTGGAAGTTGTTGAAAATTGAAGTCTTCGCAAGACTGGTTCTTTAAGAGATTCAGGAAACGCTTCATCTACGTCTCGAGCTTCGTTCATTTCGCTTTCAAGAGCGTCGAAAAAAGATAAGTTTGAATGGCCGGTAATTTCACAAATAAAGCGACGCTAAAAGATAAAGTCAGATTAACAGGCAATTACAATAAAGAATAGAAACTGACTTGATTGTAAAAATCCATGCGCTTTAAATAGTCGTCGTAATCTAAAAAGAATTCGCCAGTAGCTTTAATGTACCAAACATCGTGGTTTAAACCAAGGTCATCTAATGGGGGTGGTGGAAGTGGACGAACAACTTTTCGCTTGAACAAGACCTAGAGAGAAAGTAAGTGTAAAAAATAGATGATAATGTCATGATGATTCTGACCATATATAAATAATCAAAAGCCTTTAATGCTCAGGGATTACGCGGAGCAGAAGAATGCTGAGAGAAAGTACTGATTTGAATATAAGAATTCAGGGGCTAACAGAAGAACAATGATGGATAAGATTATAGGATGATTCATTCAAAATCTAAGATATGATTAAGAATTTAATTGAATGTTAATGAATTCCCTGTTGTGAAAGTGAAATAGAAATGGGAGAAGAAGAAAAAGAAGAAGGTTGAAAGTTGACGAGACCCAGCAAAGACTAAAAGGACGGGCTGTTTTAGGCGCGCCTGAATATTTCGTTGAGCCGCACAGTCCGCGGGTTCGCCAATTTTGTTATTTATTTGGTTGTTTTATTATGTTCCGGACAGTTTATTTTGGATATATTTGTTATTAGAGCATATAGCTATCATAATGAAATTATATTATGGTATATATAATAGCAATAATAGTACCGTTAGCACTGAAATACATACTAATTCACAATAAACTCAAATATGTTCGAGGTCGAGTGCGGCGCGCGCCTCAGATTTGCTCCGGGTCTTTCGCCCCCTCCGAACTAAATATACAGCTAATTGTCAGAATTCAACAACGAGTAAAGTATTTGGAACAGAGTAACGTATGGTATAAAGCTGAAGGGCTAGGAAATCTGACTAATGGGTGTTATTTGGTATTAATAACGTACATAATGAATTATATGTTGTATCATGTCGTAACACTGCATTCTACTCTTTATCTAGATATCAGTTTATATAAATATATATATGTCTTTATTTTCTGTTTATAACTAACAATACTCTATTGCTTTACTAAATTACGTTCTATTCTATATCTTATTAGTCATTTCATGATAGTATCTAATAAGCAACTTGTGCTTTTAATTATTAATAATATCATTACTCATCACCACCCATTCTTCATACATTACCTACTCATCTTTATTCCTTCGTAAATAATTGAATACAATTCTCGAATTCATGCAAACCAACTGAACAGACATTTCTTTAACTCAGCTCAACCTGTTCTGACATCATTCACTGTTCGCCTGCTATAACCCCTACCCTCGTAATATCATTCCATTTACCTCATTCACGTTCAAGTCCAGATCAGGCAGAAAATTCAACTACAGCGTCAAAAATGCCAAAGTTACGTTCTTATCGACCAACGATCGCCTTGCTGGCGGTTTTATCTATTATCGTCATATTTGTCATCACAATCTCCTCAAACAGTCCAAAGTCAGCGTCCGACGTGGTCCAGATCGCTTCACGACACCCTGCTCGCCCCGTGATTCTCAAGCCAGGCTCGAATTCAGCAACTGTAAAGCAGACTACTGTGCATGATATTGCAGATGCAAATGACTACGACCCACTACAAGGTCCTGTTCCAGTTTCAGCCCAGAAACTATCGCAAGGAGGACCGATCATGCCACATCTCGGTAATGAAACTATTAAGGCCGAACTAGGCAGAGCGTCATGGAAGTTGTTTCATACCATTTTGGCTAGATATCCAGAGAAACCAACTTCTGAAGAGCGTGAAGCGCTGTCATCGTATATTTACTTATTTTCACGCGTCTATCCTTGCGGTGAATGCGCGTCTCATTTCCAAAAGTTGCTCAAACAGTTTCCACCCCAAACTTCAAGCAGAATTGCTGCTTCTCAATGGGGATGTCACGTTCACAATCAAGTCAACGCAAGACTCGGTAAAGAAATTTTTGACTGCAACTTGATTGAAGCGAAATACCAATGTGGATGCGCAGACAAACCGGTCGACACTGAGCTTGAGGCGGATGAAGGTGTTGCGACTACTGAAGGAGATAAAGAACAAACAACCGATTTTCTCACTGTCGAAGATCATTTACGAGGAATCCATATCGAATCAAAAGAGGATCGTCAAAGAGGAGGTTGAATTTTCGCATTTTTTGTTTTCTTTAGTATATTGTAAATACGCGGGGTACGGTTTAGTTTCTTGGGCATTTTAGTCGTTTTCTCTATTTGTTTTCATTCTGTAAATCGTTTATAATACTATCTCGCAAGTCCTCCGGCTTTTACTTGCCCATACAAATTTTACAAAATATGATTATGTCATTGCTCAGTCAGCAATATTATTGCTACGTGAAAAAAATTGGGCTCAACCGGGAATTGAACCCGGGACCTCTCGCAAATCAACTTAGAGTTAAAGCCCTAAGCGAGAATTATACCACTAAACCATCGAGCCACCTGATTTTCTACTTTCAAAATTTACTATCCATCATAACCCCACAAACTTATGTGTGTGAGCATTTTTATATTTCAGGTGTTTACTATAGTTGAAATGCTACTAATAATGTGTAACTGCACACGACTTATGGCAATATCTGATCGTTGGAAGCAATGATCTGTGAACAAACGATATTGATTTGATTTGAACATAAATAATATAAATGGTATGGCACAGTTGTCGTAATAACTACTTAAAACTAACATTCTTAGGCGTCTCGAGTTGAAATCTACTCACCTGAAGGTTTACGGCACGGTAAGTTCTTAAAGTACATGATCATGATCTAGATCTAACATTACAAAAGACGGCAGACGATGGAACGAGTTGCGAAACTTTAAGTGCGCTATAAACACACATCCAGTGTCATGTGATGGGTCGTCTGTGGTTGAGCAGGGAAACACCAAAGTGCTGTGCAACGTTGTTGGCCCAGCGGAGCCGTCGAATCGGTCACGGTCGAATGCAGAGAAGGTCGTGTTCAGTGTAAAGATTGTAGTTGCGCCATTCAGCACGATCGAGCGGCGGAAACGGTCTCAGAACGACAACCGGATTCAGGAAATGAGTTTAGCGATCAAGCATATATTTGAGGACGCCGTGATGGTGCATTTGTACCCCCGGAGCGAGATCGTGATAAATTTGTATGTTGTCGCACAGGATGGCGGATTGCTGCAGGCGTGTGTGAACGCTGCTTCACTGGCTTTAGTTGATGCAGGTGTGCCAATGTATGATTACGTATGTGCGTGCACTGCAGGGATTTACGATCGCGAGGTGTTGTTAGATTTAAATCGGATAGAAGAGAGCGACATGCCGTTTCTGACCATGGCCACGGTCGGCAACAGCAGGAAAACGTCACTGCTACAGCTCGAAATGAAGGTCCAATTTGACAGATTGGAAGGTATGATGGCCGCCGCCATGTCGGGCTGTCACCATATTCGCGACCTGATTGACAAAGCGGTCAGGTTACACGGCAAGTCGCGTTTGAAGCGAACGATTGCATGATTTTTTTTTGTGAAAAGTTAAAATTGCATCATCATTTTACAGGTCTGGAAAACTTGCATAAAACTGGTCAAGTAAATCTCGACGCTGCTGTTGGGTCATGCTCTCGACATGCAACGCGAACACAGTCGTAGATTTAAACTTGAAAAACTTGGCCATCGAGTTAAACTGCCGCGCACGCACGTCGTTCGGCGGCCGATATATCAGTCCACTGGTAGTGCTGATATAAGAACCAAACGGTCGATCAGAACTATACGCCGTACTAACGGCTTTCCGACTGATCTCGTCCTCAACTTTAGACGGCCCGACGACTTGCGCGTTATCGTGGACGTACATGACCCCAGCACGGTTCAGAATCGCGGTTATCGGGTCAGTCGCGTTATTGTTATCGTTGTCTGGCGCAAAGTGTTTGAGATCGTCAGGTAATTTTGGACCAGTTTCGTTCACATTCTGTGTGTCCAGTTCCTCAATTCGTAAACCAGAAACTTCGGCTATCAACGCCTCTGCCACGTTTGTCTTGTTCACAATACCTTTAAGCTTAGTTCCATCTTTCGTATACTTAAACATGTTTCTGATCGTTAGTCCGTTTAGGCGAGACGAAACAAAAACTTACTTTGCTCCAAAAATTTCACCTTTCTTGTCGCTCTCACCCATGACACCATCGAAATACCGCCTCTCGTTAGAAGCCGTGTACCCGATATTGGCCTGTTGCTGTTTGTATATTTGTCGTGCATACACAATCTCTTCGATCGTGCCAGCAGAAACGAGTCTGTACACCTCCACGTCTCTGCGCTGGCCTAATCTGTACGCGCGATCTATACTGTCAGAATTTCTCATTCCAACTGTCAGAAACTACACACCTTGTGCCTGAAGATCGTACGTCGGGTTCCAATTCGGATCCCAGATCACGACCTTGTTCGCAGATGTGATGTTGAGTCCTAATCCGCCAGCCTTGATGGATAGCAAGAAGATGAACTGATTTGGGTCGTTGTTGAACCTGTCGACCTCGTTCTGGCGGTCGTCGACTTTCATCTTGCCGTCGAGTCTGCAGTATGTGTACGCGCTCTTGTCGCGCACTAGCAAGTACGTTAGCATGTTTAGCATCTTGGTCGAGTAGCTAAATATCAGCACTTTGGCATCCTCGCGTTTCCAGACCTTGAGAATATTCTGCAACGTCTTCCATTTCCCACATAATTCCGGGTCAGAGTAATTAATGATCGGCTCGCGCTTGTAATACTTGTTCCACTCGGTAGGCAAGCATTGACTAAACACCCGCATTGCGCGCTCGCGTTCCTGATCGGTAGCTTCGTTTCCAGGAATTAAATACGCCAAATGGTTTGCAATGTGCAGACTGTTGACGCATTTCCTGAAAAAGTGGTCGTCCTTCTTGATCTCACATACCCTGCATCCAAGATCAGGCTGGTTCTTGTTTGCACACACGCATCGTCCACACGAGGCTTCAAACGCGCTGATCTCGGTCGGGCTCATGTAATTCGCGTAAGCTTCGGTTTGTAATCGTGTCATTGGACAAAACACGACCAAGTCGCACTTCTTTGGCAACTGGTCCGCAATCAGCTGCTTCGTTCGCCGGAGAAAAAAAAGCGGCAGCACGTTCGTGACTAATCGTGACGCGGTCATACGGGCGAGTTTCAGGTCATCCCACGTTGCAGCATGTGATTGTCCTGCTTTCAGCGGTTTGCTGATCGTCTTGATCCATAACTTCTTGCTCCCAAGTGCGCCAGGCTAATTCGTCAGTCTTCTTCATTGCACGCTAAAAAACATACGTTCGCCCAGTTCAAAATCGTCCACATGTCTTCATACGCATTCTGGATCGCGGTCCCGGTGAGTCCGATCCGACATAACGCGTTGACCTTCGCCATCGCTTTCGTGATTTCAGATTCCGACTCTTTGATCACATGGCACTCGTCTGCAACCACACAGTCCCACTCAATCAAGTTGACGTCGCTTTCGTAAAGCTGATACGTTTTGTACGTCGTGATCATAATCTCCAGCCTACCCTGCCTTGCCGTGTCCAACACACTCATCTTTTGCGCGCCGTGAAAGATCTCAAAGACCCACCAACCCCAAGTCTGCAGTTCGTTCACCCAATTATCAATCAGACTACTTGTGCAAATGATCAGCACCCGCGGATACCACCGGTCCCGAGTCCGGACACACCGCATCCGAAGCCTGTCCCGGCTGTCAGCTGTCTTTCCAAACGCAGCCGTCAACGCTCCAATAACCTGGATCGTCTTCCCTAATCCCATGTCATCGCCTAATATCATCCCAGTCTGATACACAAACTTCTCGTGCATCATCTTGATCCCGTCAACCTGGTACGGGCGCAAGTACACCGCATGAGCAGCAGGTACAACACCGCCCGTCGGCAACTCGATCTGCGCCCCTCCAGTCTGTCCAAAATGCGGCCGTGTGTGTTCCGTCAAATCTGGTTTCTCGAGCTCAGGAATGCTGGAAAAGTCCGGCGGTCGCAACACTGTCGCATATATATCCCGATTAAGTGCCTCGTCAAACACTTTCCGCCGGTCAAGAAAATACTTCGGAGTTGACTCTGAGATCTTTCGGCGTTTCTTAGTCTTCAATTGGGCAACATGGTCTTCTGGCCCAAACGACCATGTTTGTTGTCTACTTGCTCGTTTGGGCTCCATATGTCGCCTTGTACTACGCTGCGCGTCGCGTAATCGCAATCACACACGCGCCGTCACGTGACATTTCAATTTACCCATTTAAGTAATGTTATTAATAATATTTATGTGCTCTTATGCATCCAAGTAATGTTATTCATAATATTTATATGCTTTTATGCGTCCAAATCCAGTCTTTCTAGCAGTCCGTCAATCAAGTCCAGCTCGGCGTTGTACTGCCGTTCGTACTGTGTAATTTTGCGCCATGGGCCTTCTTCTACCTTACCTGTGACCGGATCCATGTCGTCCTCGAAAAGGATGCCAAATTTCTGGGCCAAGTAGAATCTGATGTCGTCAATCAGCTCAATCGTGTCAGTTTCGTCTCTGGATCTGATTCTGTGCGCACTCTGATCTTGTTAGCTTTCACCTTTGCAAGTAATCCAAACGGAACAAACCTCTAGTACGATTTCTGCGAAATCAGACTGCGTGATGAAGTGTGCAAGATTGTCAGCAAAGTACTTGGCTGCAAATCGTTCAAGCCTATCCATTCTGGTCGTCCATCCCGCTCTAAGAATCTCGTAGATGTTGGCATGTAACGGCACCGCGTACTTGCCTACAGACTTGTCAGCCATCGCGTCCACGTTGCCTTCTAGTGTCAGCGCGATGGAGGCCAGACTCTTGAGCTTGTCGATTAAAAGTAAGTCGGCACAGTACAATACGTCAAGCGCAAGCTCGCCTGGAATGTCGACTCGATCGGTGTAGAGGAACGTAAGCACAATCTCGGCGACGGCGCGAGACGCGGTCAGCGCTACGGCTGGAAGCCGTTTCTTGGTCGCGCCCTCGGTGGTCTCTGGCGCAGTATACGTGCCTTCGGCAAACGAAGACGTGAACATGGTCATGTAGTATTCCGACCGAATCAGCATGGCCCTATGAGTCGGGTACAGTACAATCACGGATCCATTGTCGTCGTCGCTGTCGTCTTCAACGCTCAGCAAGATATCTGCCGTGCTGTCAGAGTCCACCACACACATCGCGTCTTTGTCTGCCATGTACGCATCTTTGCTGACTCGTATTTGCGCCCCGACGACATTCGTGCGCACAAACTTCTCGAAATCAAGTTGTGCCTTCCTCATATCCTCCTGTCTGTGTTCACGTTTTTGCCGGAAACTCTCTTCGCCTTTTAGGTTATTTAGCGTGTCAACCAACTCTGGGAGGTCCAATTTTAGCGCAACCTGGACCGCTTTATCGTTCAGATCGGTTGAGCCGATAGTGATATCGACGCAGTACAGGTACTTGATCACCAAATCGAAGAGTCTCGGATCCATTGACGGCGACAACTTAATAAGTTTTTTTGACCGCCAACGACCTGCCAGGTTCTCTATGAAGTACGTGCTCCGGGCTGTCAACACGAACCTGTGCAGGTAGAACTGGCGCGGGTCAGTCGACGTTGACAAAAATATGACGTCGGACGTGTCTGGCTCGACTTTTGTGAGCAAAGACGCGATGTGGGCTGCAAATGGCTGGATAGCGTCGACGGCCTTCGAAATGTCGAACTTGAGTAAGAGGGATCTGATTTTGTCTGTGAGTGCACCATAAAGACAGCGCTCGCCTTGGAACGTGTCACGGTCGCAAACTGCGCCGTGTTCTAGCAAATACTTTACTACTTCTTCATGGCCGCACAAACTGGCAAGAATCAACGGTGTGTAGTCCCATTCATCAATTGCATTGACCTAAGTTTCTTGTCAGCGTGACAGAAAAGCTAAGGTGAATGATCTACTCACGTCAACTCCGAACGTGGTCACAAGATTGTCGACCTGCTCGAGATCGCCACGTCGACAAGCCTCGCACAGTTCGTGAAACCGAGCCTGTTCTTGCTGTGACGACCCGCCCTCGGTTATGGTTCTTGGATCTTCCTGCCACAGTCTCGAAATGAGCTTGTACTTTGGCTCGAGCGGAAGATCTTCAAGTACAACCTAAATCAGTCAGCTCCAAGCCAATCGATACTTAAACGCATTTTTTACCTCAACTTGAGGAAGCGGAATGAATCCCTCCTCGAGTTCAGAACTGTCAGGCAAGTCGTCGTCCATTGTAGTGCTGAGTGCAAATGCCAAACTACGTCAATCTGATATTATCTTACCAGGTTTATTCTGGATGTAATATTACAAATTATTAAGCGTGAACCCACCCGTATAATCCAACCCATATTTATTTACTCTATGATACAATTTATACATATAATTCCCCTGTCCGAGCATAATCATGCCCATTTTTAGTGGCCCGGTCTTCATGCTTAATCTCATTCTCTTCCTTTAATCGTTCTTCTTCATCCTCTAAAAATCCTTCAATGTCCGGCGGTGGAATATGCATCTGAACACTAGGTGCACCCTGCAGGTACCGTAACTGTTCGAGCACTCTGATGCGTACATTTTCTAAATATTTTCGCGTGTTGCGGTTGTCAACCTTACCAGCCAAATTAGGATGTAAACTAAAGTCCGGACCAAAATAATTCAAGAATGGGATCTCAGGCGGCAAGTTTGAGTCTAGCTCGACATTGAGCAGGACTGAGGTCTCATACGCCCATGCTCGAGACACATTACGTGGAGTGTATCCGCCTCCACCCACGACCATCAGCGGTAAGCCGAACGACTTTACAATCCTGACACATTCACCGTGAGCTCGGATGTTGAGGTTGAAACATCCCAACCGATCGCAACCTAGTGAATCAGCGCCGCACTGTAGTACGATGGCACTTGGATGGTAGGTGTTGATGACGGGGTCGACTATGCTCTGGAATAACTGAATGTAAGATGCGTCGTCTATTCCGTCTCGTAGCGGGACATTGAGAGAGTGGTGGGTACCCAAGCCGGTGCCTATTTCCTCAAAGTTGCCGGTTCCGGGGAAGAACTCGCCGTTGTATTTGTGAAACGACAGTGTCATGACACGGTCAGTTGAGTAAAAAGCTTCTTGAACGCCATCGCCATGATGCAGATCAATGTCAATGTACAGTACTCTAGGATGATACCGCAGTAAGTTTAGTATGCCAATAACAATGTCATTCACATAGCAAAACCCTGAGGCTTCGAACTTCTTGGCGTGATGCAGACCACCAGACCAGTTAATTGCAATGTCAGACTGTCCTGCTATAAGTTTTCTCGACGCATCTAATGATCCTCCAGCGTATATACTGCAGTAATCATATATGCCATCAAAGATGGGACAATCTTCTCCAATGTTGAATTTTGACCATACAGACTCAAAATCAGTTTTGTTTTCAGGTGTCACCCGTTTCAAAAAATCAATGTAATCTTCTGAATGGAATTGTAGTATTTCTTCATCAGTCGCTCGCCTGGTTTTATAAAAATCCATTTTATCATGCATTCCATACCCTAGCACCAAATGATCAGTCAGCATTAATCTGAATGGTTTCATTGGATGTCGGGTACCCTATTTATTAGAACAAGAGCACAGAAATACAGTAATAAAGAGCATACGAAATGATATTGTGCAACTTCTTCATTATTATGGTAAGATACCTATGTATGTTAGCATGCTTTTGAGGAGTGGCTGAGCATAGCCACATCAAACTTCGCCATGTATTTGAGACTATCCAGTATCTGTAGTGTTATATATTATAGTAATATATATTATAGTATTATTATAGTATTATATATTATAATATATACTATACTATAACATACTATACCAAATAAACTGGTAACAGCGTAACAATGATACATGATGAGTAAGTGTGGTTGCAGAAGCAGAAGACTGCACAGAAATCACAGAAATCACAGGATACACAGAACATATACAGAATAATTTACTCACTTTCAAACCATTATTATACTTCGAAGTATAAAATTGGGTATTTTTTTGAGATTTTGAATCTAAAAAGAATGTTTGATTTGACGAATGATTGTTATCCCATGTAGAAACTACCATGATGTAGTTGAGTATTGAGTGGCGAGTATTGTAATAAAGACCACCTTAAATGATAATAATAACTAGTACAATATACCAAATAATAATAATAATGGTAATAATAATAATAATACAATAATTTATTGTTTATTATTTATTATTTATTACTTATTTGTAGTTGTATCTGTAATAGTCGCTAATAATAAATGATTTTATTTATTTATTATTACTAGTTTAAACTGTGACATGAATTTTGAGTATGCAGCCGCGAAGTTAAAGCCAATTTGTATGATGCCATGAACCCTGAAGATGGTCAGAACAAATGTAATATACGCATAAATTAGTAAGAATTTATATGAAATAGATAATGATACTAAGTAAATATAGAAATCAAATAAAAATACCAATTATTATTACAAATAAAAATAATTTATCTTTTTATTATTATATACTTACTATGTAGGATATAATAAACACAATAGTTAACGAATTTGTTTTATCTGATCTCGGGTTTAATCGGATTCGTATTCGCAAATCAAATCGTGTTCGCAAATTCGGATTAAAAATTTAAGTTTTTTTTGGCAGGGGTGTTAAGAGTAAAGTTTAAGTTCGGATCATTTTCGTTTTCGTGTTCGTGTAATCTGGATATTTTTAACTAGTGGGGAAATGCTTATCTTGAAAGGGAAGAGTATAAATAAACATTTGACCGGATTCGGAATAAATAATTATCCATAAACGGAAAGTGATATCTTAAAACGGAAATTACTATATAATGCCACTTCCATGTTGACATCTTCATTGATATAATTGGTACATCTCTATGCTACTTACTCACTAGGAACTAATAAAGGTACAATTCGGATAAATATTAATTACTATTAGACTTCACCATAATACTGGACAAAGTGGGCACAATTATCCGGACTAGGCCACCCAGCCCTTTGCCTCTAACTGGACAAAGCTTTGTTTGGCGAACAAAATCATCACCGTGTCCCTTTTTTGTGCCTTGGTCTCTTCGTAATCGTATCTGATTGTCAATTTGGTGCCTCGTAACTCTACTCCGGCTTGTCTATAAATCAAACTCGATTTCCCTGTCCTGATTTCTTTTTTTTTCTTCTTCTCATCATCAACTACTTCCAATCATCTCCCATAAAGTGCTTATTCAGTGCTTTATTCTTCAGTCCAACAACAAACCAACTTATTAATCTCAAAATGAACGGTGAATGCGGATGCGGAAACACCTGCTCGTGCGGATCTTGCAAGTGTGGATCTGTATGTATTATTTATTATTTATTATTGAACATTTATTAACAAAATCTCTAGGCTTAAGCGGTGTCTTCCACTTATTATAGAATCTCTTACTAGAAAATATGATTGATATCATTTACTTGTGATCCTTTAACAAGCACGTTCTCTTGTTCTCGAATGGCGGGACGCATATTATCTTTGTATAGAAATACTTTATTATAATTAATACTTTTATAACCTATACTTTTTGTTTACTTTAGTCCTTATTGGTGCCAGACCCTCCTTACCTAAATCCTCTTAAGCCACTTCCCCTGATTCGGACGCCTATTCAATTGTGTCAAGTGTACTTACTATATAGGGATGCTGTGCAAATGCGATTGAATGGAATAACATGAAAATATATAAAAATACATTATGTATAAATAATTAGAACGCTAGATGTGTCTTATAACAGATATTCTTTAACAGTGCCAAAATATACAATGGCCCATGCGCCACATATCGGTTTGGTGGCGTCGAATTCCCCGTTCTCTAAATTCGCTTCAGTTTGTGCTTTTCATTCACTTTCATTTAACCTCTTTCCTCCACTCAGTACTCAATAAAATGTCTTCATTTGACGTTGGAAATTCTTCAGGTATACAGATTTATCAATTGTAGTGATTGACTAAAATATACAGAGATCAACTATACTTTCTACAAGAACAAACATGTTTCTATCATTTCTTGCCCTTTTAGCGGTATGTATACACAACATACAAGCAACATACGTTAACATACAGGTGGACAACATCGTGGAGGTGTAGAGTATGGACCACTACATGTGCTCGAGCACGGTCTTGAGAATCAGCTCAAATCGCTTGATTGGACGGTGTCTTCAGTAAATGAACTCGAGTTCACTCCGCCTAAATCTGACCCTGACGAAGGCAAACTCAAGCGCCCGAGGTTCGTGTCTGAAGCAACCAAAAAAGTCGCAACAGAGGTTGCTGCGTCCGTCAAGGCAGGGACGTTCGCTCTCACTATCGGCGGCGACCATTCGCTAGCAATTGGGACCGTGTCTGGTGTGTTTTCACAATTTCCTGACGCCTGCTTGCTCTGGATCGATGCTCATGCGGACATTAACACGGCACAAACCACAGAGTCGGGGAATATTCATGGCTGCCCGGTGTCATTCCTAATGGGCTTGAATGATCCATGTCCTCCTCAGTTCGAATGGGTCAAGCCTGTTTTGAAAGCAAACAAGTTGGCGTATATTGGCTTACGAGATGTTGATCCTGGTGAGCGCATGATCTTGAAACAGCATAACATTGCCGCGTACTCAATGCATCATGTGGACAAGTATGGGATTGGTAAAGTGGTCGAGATGGCCCTTGCGCGCATCAACCCTGAAGGCAAGTCCCCTGTGCACTTGTCGCTTGACATTGATGCTCTTGACCCTGAACACGCGCCTGCAACTGGTACACCAGTCAGAGGCGGTCTGTCGCTCAGGGAAGCATGTTATATATGCGAAGCTGTTGCTGAGACTGGGAACTTGGTCAGCATGGACTTAATGGAATGTAATCCCGTGCTTGGAGTTGATGAGCGGTCAATTAAGTCTACGATGGACACCGCGTGTAGTTTAGTCCGCTGTGCGATGGGGGAGACGTTGCTTTAGAGTACTGTCAAAAGAAGTTTATATAGATACCAGCCTTTGTTGTCGAATAGACCCGATTTACAAATGAAAATCATTCGATTACGAGTGGGTCTGGATTAGCTAGAGCGATAACGAGTCACCCGAGACTGTAAACACACTTGGACCAGGTGATGTCATACCCTTACCCTGATTATCTGGATTCCCCCTGACTGTGCTGTCTGGTGTATTTCGTCTCGTTAAAAAAGTCAATTGAATCAGAAATAAGTCATTGATTCTATTCATTATTTGAACCAGCTACTTGGAAAATTGAATTAGGACGTAAAGCACTCGAAGGGTAGCGAATTGAGTCGTACAAAGTGGCATGAGGGGGGCGCATATCGCTCCGAGTAAATAGAGTTTACTTGAGATCATTCTCGGCGTCTCGCGATGTCTATATAAACCCCAGGTCTTCCCTCTCTGTATATACGATAACACGATCACACACATAACACGATCACACACACACACACACATCTTACTGAACATTTACGTGTATACTCAATATTCAACAATAACAATGTCTGGCTGTTCTTGCACATCTTGCTCCTGTGGAACTTGCACTTGCGGTTCTAGCAAAGCACCCGTTAACATGGCTGGTGGATGCTCTTGCATTTCTTGCTCGTGCGGAACCTGTACTTGCGGTTCTAGCAAGGCCCCAGTTAACATGGCTGGTGGCTGCACATGTGAGACCTGCGCATGCGGTACTTGCACTTGCGGCGACAAGGTATGTACTTGTGGATGCATTGGGACCAAGTACTAACTGGAATAGAAATAAACAATTCATTTACTTTGTCATTCATATTATATAGGAGTTTCATACGTGCGAATTGAGGGATTTGGGGTTGACTGTAGTATTATTGTCAATTGTTACATCGCAGTTTTACGAGAACAAGTTGTAGATGAATGTAGATTATTTGAAAAGTACAAAGACCGTGTTGATGCTGTGTTATACTACGTGACACTATCATACCTTTGTTCGATCAGAATTTGGAAAGAAGAATTCTCTGCCATACAATGTTGCGTTTCCGAGTGCAAACATACTTAGAAACGCAGGCCATGGCTTAAGCTGTGTGATTGCCTTCCTGCCATTGACGAGTAGGTACAAAATACTCCAAGCTACGTCACGTTAAAGCAATTCTGCTTAAAATAAAAGTTGAAACGAACCCGAGGTAAATCCTGCGCCGTTAATCACGTCGTTGTCGTGAATCATGTATCCTTTGTAAAATCATCAGTCTTGGCTGTCTTCACATCATCATTAACGTACCACCAAACGCGATGACTGATCCAAATCCAGCACAGCTCAAACTACGCGGATAATACCCTTTCATAGCGTTCGCGCGCGGGAAGGTAAGCGCAACTAATCCAAATCAGGACTCTCTATACTCCAAATCACCACTTGACTCACGAGCAGACGTGAAGGCCCAGGCAGGATACGGCGTGACTGCAAATCTGGACATGACCTCACCCGGTCTGGATCTTGGAACCGCAATTATAATATCGTCTTCGTCGTTTGCCATCTTGACTTATGATAAGATGAAGTTTGAAAGGAACGAGGTTGTGGGGAAGCTACTTGTCGATCCAATGCACGTGACGACATACTCGATTCTGATCTTGCCTGGAAGAAGCCTATTTATCTTTATTATACTAAACACGAACTAACGAGTAATAACGATTTATACGAATACGAAATATAATGACGGCTAGAAACTACAATTCTGCGCCTGTCACGCCTTCATTTGTTGTGCGTAACAATAAATCTGCTAATTTGTTGTCTGAAGTCGATCTGTCTGCAAAAGTCATTGTCAATCTGTTTGATTCTGCAATTCTGAGCAAGTCTGCTGTTGAGTCCGGTGACGAGGGAATGATCAAGTTCACGTTCGAGTTGCAGAACGATGTCGTGGTGGAAGATGCGTTCCAAAGCGACGAAACCGCATCTGCCGAATCGTCTCCCGCTGACTTCATACCCGGACCGAACCGACACGCTGCAGTGGTCAAGTACTGGCACGCAGGAGAAGAGAATGGCAGATTGACGCCACCGGCAGGGTATACTTCGGCAGAGCTTGAGTACATTGACCGGTGCGTAGCCGACGCAGCGACGCTTTCTCCGGGGAGTACGAAACCGGTATCGAAGCGCAAGTATAAACCATGTGCCGAGTGCGCACGGTCGAAAGACGCGGTCGAGTGGTCGCAGATTCCGGACTGGCACAGTCACCACGTGACGGCTGCGATCTTTGACGATTTTTCAGACGAGGTCAGGTCTGAGTACTCTTTTGTTGACGATGATAATGAGACTGAACATCTTGTGAATTATCTGGCTGAGTTCCTCGACAGACGGTTAGGTAAGACTAAACATACCGACTGCGACTGTGTGGTTAAACCTGATGATGACGATGAGCCTGTCAAGTCTGTCTTCTTTGATTCCTAAAACAAATCATGCTCCTTTTTTACCTTGCTATACTGCTTTACCGATTTTCTTTTACTGTCGTATTTTGACTCTGTGTATATTTACTATAACAGCTTTATGATCACTCATGAGATCCTGTTTAGAGACTGGTGCTATTTCTGAGTACATTTTTGCCACTAGTCTTCTACCTTGCGTCAGGTTTTACACGCTGATTGCATATCTGGATTTAAATAAATTGATTATTTTAAACGTCTCCTAAACGAAACTTATCTACTGAATACTCTAAAACAGTCCAAGGTCCGAAGGAATAAAAGTGAACATGAATTAGACTTCACGTAAAACGTCATTTTACGTTATATAGAAATTTAGCTAAAGCTTATTTGTACTGCGTCACAAACTCAAATGACTCCTGTGTGCGACCATGTCCCTGCTTGACATCTGCCGCACACTCACATCCACCAAAGTCATCTCACCCAGACAGTCGTAATTTGATTCTATAGATCGCTGCACTCTTGATTCAACGAGAAACTACTCGGTACATGCGAACACGTCTTCGTACTTGTAGTAGCAAACTAATGACACTTGCGGCAAGAAAACCAATCAACGCGGCAATGGTGTTGACCTTGCTGGCTGCAACGATCGTCTTTGCGCTCGACTTTGTCGTCGCGACCGCCGCCGGAGAGTACTTTGTGCCGACCTTGCCTGGTGCAACGTCGGATCTGATGTTGCCGAAGATGTACGCTGGGTAAGTATCATCGAGGGGTTGGAGAAGATCTAAAGCTGATGAGGGAAGGCATATTGAAATCAAGCCTGAACATCATGGCAATTTGTTCTTCTGGATGTTTGAAAACGAGCACATTGCAGACAAACCACGGACGATCATTTGGCTGAATGGTGGGCCCGGATGCTCGTCCATGGACGGCGCCATGATGGAGGTAGGCCCGTTCAGGGTCGGATCTGACGGCAAGCTGGTGCAGAATTCAGGGCGGTGGAATCAGTACGCGAACGTACTGTTTGTTGATAATCCGCTTGGGACTGGATTTAGTTTTGTAGACACGGATAGTTATCTACATGAGTTGCCTGAGGTGGGTTCTTAATTGGTGAAGAAAGGTGAAATTAATATGGATAGATGGTAAATGACTTCATGACTTTTATGGACACGTTCTTTGACTTGTTCCCGCAATATCTGGTTGATGACATGTACATCGCAGGAGAGTCGTACGCGGGAATGTATATTCCATACATCACCGATGCGATTTTGGCCCGGAACAATGGCACAACTGAAGGCCAACACTACCCGCTCAAGGGCATCATGATTGGCAACGGCTGGATTGATCCGGTCAGACAGTACTTGGCGTACGTTCCGTATTCGTATCAGATGGGGCTTTTGCAAGACGGTACAGAAGGCGCCGCGAAGGTCAACACCGCGTTGGACAAATGCGTCGCCCAACTCAACCAAGGCGGGCCAGTGGTCGACGTGCCACTATGTGAGAGCGTGCTGGACAAGATTTTGGAGGTCAGCCAGGACATGTCGCAGAAAGGCGGTAAGACGTGTCATAACATGTACGACGTTGGGAAATTTGACAGTTTTCCGGCATGTGGCTCGAGTTGGCCGCAAGATTTGGAGTACGTCACGCCGTACTTGAGGAGACCTGAGGTAATTGAGGCATTGCACATCAGTCCGGAGAAGAAGTCTGGCTGGGTTGAATGTGCCGGTGCGGTGAGCCGTGCGTTTGCGGCCAAGAACTCGCGTCCGTCGGTCGAGCTGTTGCCGGCGATTTTGGAGCAGATCCCGGTGTTGATGTTTAACGGTGACCAGGACTTGATCTGCAATCATCTCGGGAATGAGGATTTGATTAGTAGACTTGAATTCAACGGCGGCAAAGGTTTTGAAGAGAAAGCAGGCGGAAACTGGGCGCCGAGAGAGACGTGGACATATGAAGGTGTGCCGACTGGAATGTATCAGAGCGCTAGGAATTTGACGTACGTGCTCATTTATAATGCGAGTCATATGGTGCCGTTCGACTTGCCGAATCAGTCGCGGGACATGCTGCACCGGTTTATGAATGTGGATTACAACTACGCCGGTGTGGAGCCGCCCAAGAGCCAAGTTGGAGATGTGGGCCATGGTAACAGTACGGTACCTGGTGTTGGCGATGATAATGATGAAGACGAGGATGGGAAGAAGATCAAGGACGCGACTAGGGCTGCGTATTTCCGAGCCGGTGAACTGGCACTCATCATCGTCGCACTGGCAGCAACAGGGTTTGGTATTTTTGTTGTGTATCAGCGACGGCAGGCAGCGAAGGGAGGATACCGTACGGTTGGGTTTGCCAAACGCGATCAGATGATTCGTCTTGAAGACGGTGGTGGCCGGCGGAATAACATCGAAGAGGATGACGAGGACAGAGACGTGAACGAGCTGGACGAGTTGGTGGTTGAGTCGCCGGTCGTGACGTCGGATGAGATTGAGCGGCGGATGATGTATGATGCGGGAGAGATAATTACAGATAGTGAGGAAGAGGAGGATGCAGGACAGACGTCGGAGTTGAGACCGAAACGCAAGAGCAGGGAGAGCATAAGGAGTGATGGGTCTAGTACATCAGGACAGGCGTAATTTAAATTGTTTAAGGGATTGTAATTAGTTTGCATTATATAGTATAGATTATGTGTAACTAGTAGTGCATTATGCGGACCAGTAAAGTAGTTACCCTGCTTTTAGTAGCACATTGATCTCGCGGTTAGAATCGGTTCATTCGAGTTGAAAGTGCAAAAGATTGCAGACCAATCAGCACTTTCTTGCGATTCTTGATTTATACATTGACTTGGCTGGTTACGATTATAATGATGATTTGGATACTGTGAAGAGTGTATTTTGTGGAAATTCAACACGTTTGGAAAGACTAGTGTAGTCATGCCAGAAGCTATTAATGGGACTGTTATGACTGTGAATGTCAAGGCAGTGATTAAGGAGATTATTGAAGAGAATAGTATGTGGCGTATTGTTAAAGAGAATGAATGGGATTGACTGGCATAGATGAGAAGATCATTCAGAAAGAAGAATCAGTTGGATATGCAGTTCCAGAGAACTTCTCAATGGTTGCACCAGGTTCGTCTATTCTAAAAGGCATAAGAGAAAACTATATGCTAATTAAATAAGGAATTTATAGAAGTTCGTTTCCTCACGCAGAGAACTTTGAATATTTAAAGAACAAACATCTAAAGAGCATTCTGTAAGATATCACGATGTTCTTTGTGTTATATCATTCTGATTGAATAAGGGTTCTTGTGCCAGAAACATATCCAGAAGAGAATATGAAGTTTATGAAGGACAATAACATTCAATTCTTTCAAGTGGGAATGTCAGGAAACAAAGAACCGTTTGTTAACGTATCAGATGAAACGATCTCAACAGCGTTGAAAGTTGTTATCAATCCTGCAAATCATCCTATTCTTATTCACTGCAATAGAGGTAAGCATCGAACAGGATGCTTGGTTGGATGTATTCGGAAACTACAGTACTGGTCATTAACAATGATTTTTGATGAATATCGAAGATTCGCTCACCCAAAAGTTAGACCTCTAGATCAACAGTTTATTGAGTTATACGATGAACGTGAAGTTTTGATTCTCGGTCGAATTTACAATTGGCTGCCTTTGACTTGGGATCGGTCTAAATTGACTTTGAATGAGAAGTGATGGCCATCGATCGGCCTTGTCTATGTCTACGGTCTCCACAGTCTATAGTCTCTATAGTCTATAGAGCACCAACAAGCATGTCACTTTATTTTGTACTATACGCTTTGTTATTTGTTTTATCGGAGTTTATTTGGCGTATTTTTGTCTTCGAAGAATTTATTTTAGCTCATTAGTCGGCCATCGTCGGACCGTGTATTAAGTGTGTAAAAATATATACAGATTAAAGTTATAAATGTTTATAACAATATGACTTTTATACCATAAATACACTGAAAATTGCAGAACTACGCAATCTAGATGGCACCCGCGGATTTAGTTTCGGTGATTACTTTTGTTTCGTCATTGTTCGAGGCCGAAATAACCAGAAATAAAAAACGAAAAGGCGTTAAAAGCCGAATTGAAAATGCTGATTTAACCGGGTTTAATCAGTGCATAATGTGCATAATGTAGAAGGGCTTATGTAATACACGTCGATTAATCAGGGTTAATCAGGGTTAACCCACCGTTCTTACTACACGGTTCCGACTACGACCGGACCCGAGAACCTTCACACTCACACACTCACGATTCAGCCAACCATTTCCTTCCTTCTCTTCCCTTTTTTATCGTCTACCTTTGAATCTTTTTCCCATAGTAAAGTCTCCTCCGTCTAATTGAGCAGAATAAATGGCTGAAACTATCATCGCTAATCCCAAGGCGGCTAATACAGGGTATGTTCTTATTCGCTTAACTACGGACGGCCTTGTTCCGTGAACAATCATGTCTTTGCATTATACTCAATTGACTCAATTGATTGCCCTGTAGGTCGATTCACTGACATCTTCATACAGTGCCGTATCCCTCCCTGCTGGTTCAATCATCGTGGTCCTCGGTGCTTCAGGTGATCTTGCAAAGAAAAAGACCGTATGACCTCATCATGATGTCAATTCTTCCATTATTCTAATGACATGACAGTACCCGGCTCTCTTTGGTTTATATCGTTATGGATTGATGCCAAAAGATATTAAGATCGTTGGTTATGCTCGTACCAAGATGAGCGAGGAAGACTATCACAAGCGTATATCTCAATACATCAAACTTCCTAATGAGACCGTCGAGACTCAATTAAAAGAATTCATCGCAATGTGCACTTACGTCTCTGGCCAGTACGACCAGGACGAAGGGTTCCAATCATTGACTGCCCACATGAAGGAGATTGAAGGTTCAAAGAAGGAATGCCACCGTTTGTTCTACATGGCTTTACCCCCTAACGTGTTCACCACCGTCGCCCAGCACATCAAGCGGAACTGCTACCCCGAGTCTGGTTCAGCCAGAATCATCATCGAAAAGCCATTCGGCCATGATTTGGCCAGTTCGCGGGAACTGCAGGCGTCGCTCCAGCCCATCTGGACTGAGGACGAGATTTTCCGGATCGATCACTATCTCGGAAAAGAGATGGTCAAGAACATTCTCATTCTCCGGTTCGGTAACGAGTTCTTTGGCGCGTCTTGGAACAAGAACCATATTTCGTCTGTTCAGATCACGTTCAAGGAGAAGTTTGGCACCGAGGGCCGTGGCGGGTACTTTGACCAGTTTGGAATCATCCGTGACGTGATGCAGAACCATTTGCTCCAGGTCCTCACAATGATTGCCATGGAGCGGCCGGTTTCGTTCTCGGCCGAGGACATCAGAGACGAGAAGGTGCGGGTGTTGAAGGCCATGCCCATCATCGACCCCAAGAACGTCGTCATTGGACAATACGACAAGTCGCCGGACGGAACAAAGCCCGCGTACACCGACGACGACACTGTGCCCAAGGGGTCGCGCTGCCCAACGTTCGCGGCCATCGTGCTGCACATCAACAACGACCGATGGGACGGCGTGCCGTTCATTCTCAAGGCCGGCAAGGCTCTCGACTCGGCTAAAGTCGAGGTCCGGGTCCAGTTCAAGGACGTCACGTCAGGCATATTTAAGGACATCCCCCGCAATGAGCTTGTCATCCGAATCCAGCCCGACGAGTCAGTGTACCTCAAGATGAACACAAAAATGCCTGGCCTGACCACAAAGACGTCCGTGACCGAGCTCGACCTGACATACAACCGCCGGTTCTCGGACCTGAAGATCCCAGAAGCGTACGAGGCGTTGATCCTGGACGCCATTAATGGTGACCACTCGAACTTTGTTCGCGACGACGAACTCGACGCATCCTGGAAAATCTTTACCCCGCTGTTGCACTATCTCGACGAAAACACAGACATCGTACCCGCGCCGTACCCTTACGGATCCCGCGGTCCGGCGTTCTTGGACGACTTTTTGGCCTCGTACGGGTACGCCCGGGAAGGCGTTGGCATGTACCAGTGGCCGGTGACCCACGCAAACGGAAACTTGTAAAAAAATTATTTAAAGTACAAAGGTTTTTGCTGGTTACTCTACACGCTTTTGGTGTTTTCTATTATGACTCGAAAATGAAAAGTGTACCTCTCTCTCACGTTGTCTTGTTTAAGTAGTTCTTTCTTTTAGTTTGGCTCTTAAAACATTCTTATATACTATTCATACATCGTTTACTCCTCCATCTCTTCACCCTCCTCCTCGTCATCTGCTCCTTCAGCAGCAGTGACTTCAAACTCCATCTGCTTGTCAACATCGACATACGAGTCACACATGCACCACACCGCAAGCTCATGCTTGCCCGCACTCGGCACCACAAACTCGAGTCGTGTCTTTTGTGTCGCCTTGGAAATCGTGACCCGCTTGATTGCAAGCAATTGCTTCGTCGACGGTTCGCCAACCACAAGCCACCCTAAACTCATTAATAGATGCAATAAACTATACAACAAGCCACTTACAGTTCTCGAGCTTCGAGAACGGATAAAACGGTGCGTGAACAGACAAGTCGACCGTGTCGTTGTCATCTTCAACTTCTCGCTCAAGCGTAACATTCACGTATGCAGGCTCGCCGGCAACGATCTCGGCCTCGTCCTCGATCTCAAACGACATGTCCACACCAGGGTACTTATTTACAAACCTGGCAACATCAGACATCTCGTCATCCGTCATGCCAAGCAACTTATTCCGCGGCTCGTCGTCCATCATCATGATGTCAATCACGCTCTCAACCCTGTCTCGATTAGATTTCGTCAACACTTCAAAACACATGTACGTACTCGGCCTTATTGCAACGCTCAATCAAGTCGTGCGTGAAATGCGGGACCTGCTTCAACGGACTGTCACGATCCCACATCGCCTGCACAACCATCTGGCTCATGTCCATGGCGCCCATCGCGTTCAGGTATCCGTCACTTGACATCACATCGACGCAAGCAGACAGTAAAGCCATGGCTTTCGATAGCACGATCTTCAAATCAGACACCAGGTCTGCTGGTAAGTTCAGCCGCGAGAAATGCGCCTGCAGTAAAATAAATGCCTTGAACTGCGGAGACTCGTAGTTGATGTCCCCAGCAGACGAAACCTTGACCGGCGCACGGTCGTATAACCGCTGCAGCACGTTCGTCTCGTGTCGTCGGATCGGAACAACGTCGTACTCGGACGCAGCAGTGACAATCTCAAGAATACCTTTGAGCTTGGTCTTCGCTTTGAGCGACATGGCAAAGGTGTCCATCGTCAGGTAAGAAATGTTGTAGTACGCCGCAATCATGGCGTTGTTGAGCGGCAAAATCTCGTCCTCGTCCTCGTCAAGTTCGATCATTTTCGCGTCCTCCAAACTCTTCAACGTGCTCTCGACCAAATCAGACAGAAACTCGCTCAGCCCTGTATGTGACACGTCCAACACGCCATAGAAACTAGGGTTCGCAAGCAACCGTCGGTAAAAATACGAAAACGTGATCCAGTCGACAGCGTCCTGCTGCGACGCAATCACCTTCGTGCTAATCTCGGTAACAAAGGCGTCCTGCAGAAACATGTTCAGATGTGACTCGATCGGCAACGCCTCGTTCAGAAACTTCTTGTAGTATTCTCGCTTGGTCGACGGAGTCATGATCACGGCTCGCCCGAGCCGGTCAGAACCAGGCCGACACGCTCGGCCGAGCATCTTCAGAATATCACTGATCGGGTAATCGATGTACCTGTGCTCGCGACCTTCGTATGTTTGCGTGCCCATCACAATAACGAGATACGCGCGCACGTTCAACGACCAACACACATCTTTGGCCGCCAGCATGACTTGAATCGCACCAGACTCAAACAATTTTTCGACAATGACTTTATCGCTCGCACGCATCGACTCGTAGCAGTACCCAATTCCATGCGCCGTGCTTTCCCTTAAGTTCGTGTCTTGAATCCGGTCTAAATGAGGCGCTAACATATCCGCAGAAGCTTTCCGGAACATGTCCTCGTCGCCTTCAGCATCACACTGCCGTAACAACTCAAGCGCAGTGTCAATACATTGCTGCCGACTGTGCACGAAAATTAAAGCAGGCTTGTTGTCTGCCAGCGATCGAATCGCCACATAAGCCGGCCGCGACATCGCAATCATAAGTGACGGGAAATGCGTGATGGAAAACCCTTGTAAATGAATTTCCAGCGGATACGGACGGTCTTTGGGCGAAAAGTTGTAAATACTATGATTGCTCGCGCCAATCCACTCGCCCAAATCCTTGCCGTTAGATAAACACACACTCAACCCGACTATCCGGACCGGGTTCTCAGTCTGCGCGGCAATGTACCGCATCCGGGACACGACAATCTCGTAAGTCGACCCGTTCTGACCGCCCAGCATGTGCAAGTCGTCAGCGATAAACAGCCGTACGCTCTGCACGTTCTTGCGCTGCTGCCACCGGCGCGAAACCATGTCCCATTGAGTAGGTGTCGAAAGGATCAGGTCCGACTGCTCAAGCAGCTTGAGATCCGCAGTCAGCTCGCCAGTCAACTTGTTGATCTTTCCGCGCGCAACAGACGCAAGCCGGTTTCCCCAGTCTCGGAACCGCTGGTCAACGAGTTCTTGAAACGGAGCGACATATACTATCCGGCCGGCGTTGGGACCCTTTTGCCAGTGATGTAACAAAGCAAACTCAGCACATACGGTCTTGCCGCTACCGCTCGGCGCGCCAATAAACGTGCTGTCGTCAGAATTAAATAGAGTGTTGAAAACCTGGGTCTGCGTCTTGTTGAAGACCTCAAATTCAGGATAGAGATCGATATAATCCGGGTCTTTCAACGCAGACAATGGCAAAGGCTGCATATCCAGCAACGCCGTGTGGGCCGGGAAGCGTTCGGGCAAAATCAAATGTCTAAAAGAGACTGCGAGCTTCGACTCTGAATGCAGCCATCGGTCAGACACCACTGAAATAAAGTAATTTGGCGGAACGGGCTCCGAGATCGGGACCGTAAATTCAACAAAATGCTCCTGTCCGGCGTACTCTCTGCGCACGATAAAGATATCCTGGTACAAAATAGTCTCGCCATCGCAGTCTTCTGCAATAAGCCAGAACGTTTGCGCATTGCCGTGCACGGTTGGATCCCATTCGAAAATCGGCGTGATTGACAACTCGACACGGAGTAATGACCGTGTGATTGGCTGCACATTCGCTTGCAGCTCTAACCTCGGAAACTGCTGCAGTAAATTATACACCAACCGACCCGCACGCTCGACTCTAATTGCTTGCCCGACCTCACCAGGGTCGGACAGCTCGAGGTACTTCGACCACGGCATCTGCGACGCTTCGGTCTTCTTGATGACTTCCATCGGACAGCTTGGGAACTGCCTAAATGGTGAACTACTGAGCCACATTCGGCGCTCAACCATCTTACACAAGTCCAACGACGTCTTTGCGGCTTGCGCCCATCCTCTTCGCAAACAAATCTCGAAAATCGCACGCAACAACCGTCCAGCCGATTGCGTGACGTAAACCATATCCGCCATCAGCGCGAACCCGTCCAGTTTCAACCGCGAAATGTATGCCTGCAACAACACGTTGATCTTGGCTGACGGCTCCTCGACCGTTTCCTTGATCGGAACCGGCACGCGTTCCAGCAACTTTGCCAGCTCAAGCTTTTCTTCCTGTCGAACTGGAATGAACTTGAATTCTTCAGACAATGAGAAAATACGGAACAGCTCGACCGGCGTAAGCGATGAACGCAGGTTCTGATTGTAGATCGACATTGACGAATGCGAAATGTAGTAATGAGACGCGATCCGACCCAGTTCTGTAGGTTGCACTCGTCGCGACTCGCGATCGTATCGCACTAATGTACACTTTTCCAGCAAAACAGCAGCCGAATGTGCCAGGTCGAGTCGTTTTTGCTCAAGCGCATGATCATCGGCATATTCTGCACCGACATGATACAATGCCGGCGACCTCAGCATTCTGACGTACAAGTAAGTATATCCGAGCCACTTGACAGCCTCGTCGATCGTGCGCACAGTACCCAGCACGATCTCGGCATTCAAGTTGTCTGCAAGTTTCGACATGAACTGACTCTCGATAGGCAACTGCTGGTTCATGAGCGACAAATAGTACTGCAGTTCCGAGTGTGCAGTGATGATGATACCGTCACCAAACGAGTCATATTGTGGCCGTCCAGCCCGTCCGAGCATTTGTAACACATCTTGGGGCGACAGCTCAACCCATTTACCCTTCTCTGGCGAATAGATCTGAGTACCCTTGATGATGACCGTATGAGCTGGAAGATTGACACCCCATGCCAACGTCGCGGTCGAGACCAAGACCTTCAACATTTTCTTTTCAAATAGCCGCTCGACAATACCTCTGTCATCACGAGTCAGACCGGCGTGATGAATGCCAAATCCGTAGCCAAGCAAGTCTCTAAGATCAGCGTCTTTGACCTTTTCGCTTTCCTGGCGCAAAAGCTCACGTAATCCAGCTTCGTCTTTTGGATTGTCTGCCTTGAGAATGCTCATGATTGTCTCTTCCTCAATCGCGCGGTCACGAATGAACTTTGCCGTCTTGGCACATTCTTTCCTAGAGTGACTAAAAATAATGATCGGACCACGTGCAACTGTCTCGATGACTTTATCGTAAGCTGCCTCGTTCATGGCTTGATGTCGTTTAAACGGCTTCTTCTCTGTGATCCCAATAAATTGCTGTGCCAGTGGACATGGCCTGTACGACGAATCAAAGAAAAACAGACCGCGTTTAGGGTCGACACGAAGGAAAGTAGCAACGTCGGCATAGTTCGGTAACGTAGCAGACAGACCCACGAGTCTGACAGGATCCGCCGAAACGCCTTCCATCCGCCGAAGTGTTCTGGCAACGATACTCTCGAGCACGGGACCACGCTCGTCGTGGAGCAGATGAATTTCATCAACAATCACCAAACGAACGAGATTCGTGTAGCTGATGTCTGTAGCTTTGCGAGTGATGATATCCCACTTTTCAGGTGTCGTGACAATCATCTGTGTCTCTGCAATTTGCTGCTTGGTCAACTGACTGTCACCGGTAAGTTCTTCGACCTTGATGCCGAACGGGCGCAGTTTCTTGCCAAATGATTGAACCTGTTCTTGTACAAGCGCTTTAAGGGGAGCAATGTAGACAATCTTGAAATCGTCCAACGCGATGACTCCTGTGTTTGGATCGCGGAACTGCGAAATGGTGCGCAAGATTGTGAGTAAAGCGACGTTGGTTTTTCCGGCACCGGTCGGGGCACACAGCAACACGTTATCGTCGTCACCAAACGCGATTGGGTAAAGCTTGCTCTGGACACGGTTGAGCTTATCGGTACCGGCAAATGCGACTTGCGACCAGTCAGGCATACTAGCAATGGGTACGAGTTTTTCGCCGTCAGCTTTGCGTTTCGGCGCCGGTACGTGAATTTCTTCGTATTGTTTTTTCTGTCGCTTGAACGAGCCCTCAGGTAATCTAACCTTTGACGTTGCAAACAGGTGGCTTCCTTGTTCAAACACGAGGGAGTCCAGATCGACAAGACGCGGTTGAAGCCGTTTGTCAGCTGCCGAGTCAATATTCATAGCCGAGTCGTCATCGACCGTACCGGTTGCACGAGCGGCAATTTCGGCCGTGTCGCCAACGAGTTCCTTAAGCAGAGCGGATTCACCGGCCGCAACCATTTGCTCTTCGACAATTTTTCTGGACGGAACATCTGTCGCACGGGCGTATCTTGTGCACCAGACAATGCGAGTTCTATTCTTGCAAAGCTGAGTGACGAGGTCAAAATGGTCAAACTCAAACAGCTCCATCAAGTCGTTTTCAATCTGACGGAGAGACGCATCTGAAGAAAGGTATTCCATAACGGTTGTTGATCTTTCCTGTGTAGTCTGAGCATCAGAATAAATTGTTCCGACCTGCCGTTGGAGCCAAAATGCATCAATGACATGTGCTGGAATAATGTCTTTGTCTTCTTTAGCTTCTGGAGGTACGTCTGCAACAAACTCAGTCTCGTCTTGAACGCTGTTTGTATCAAACTCAATAGATGCATCGTCTTGTTCTTCGTCCTCATCATCATCTTCCGATTCTGATTTTGCATCTTCGTCATCATCATCGTCAAGCAGGACGGCCACACCGGCTTCATCATCGATGCCCGTCTGAGCAGCGGATTCTGTGTCTTGGTCTGGCGTTTCATAGTCTGTGATTTTCTTGCTGAGGTTCATGAGCTGGTTGAAGCGCTCACCAGAGATGCTAGTCCCAAAAACAGATTCGACTTCTTTTTTCTTGTCGTAGTCACGCATTCCATCAGTTTTGACGATTTCGAGTGCCGCGTCTGCAGCGGACCTGACAATATCATGGGATACATCGCCAAGTAACTCTTGGGCCCAAGATAACACGAGCTCAAAGGTCTGTCTGGTTTCCGTAGTTCTTGGAATGTATCTTAAACCCTCAATCGCGTCAGTTGAATCTAGCATGTCATTCATGTTTGACTGCTGCTTTGAACGCTTTGCCCGTCGAGTAGATTCATCATCAGCTACAGCTTTTGATCTGTCTTTTGCAGTTTTTGGAGCAGTATCCCTTGAGGTTCTAGTGCCCATATCAGCTAATGAGACTTTACCAGCTAGAGACTCTGGGTTTCCAGTTGAATCATCAGAAGCCTTTGAAACAAATCGACGATCGACTTGAAGGACTTTATTTGCCATAGCATCACTATTTATTATTAGATATAAGAATGAATGAATAATTTAAAGTACATACTAGCTATACTGCGAATAATTTCGGTCCGTCATGGCTGAAATTTGTCGTGGTTTGATTCTTGGTGAAGTTGAGAAATTGGGAAGAAAAGTTGAGGTGTAGTCAGTCGTGTAGTAGTGGTAGTAGTGAATGGAGTAGAGTAGTAGTAATCAAAGAGTACAGGAATTAATGGGGACCCTAATACTTTTAATGGTATTTATTATTATTAGTATTAAATGTATTTGTTTGTTTTATAAGAAGAAGAGAAAAGGATTTAAAAGAAGACCGAGAGAGAGTGGGTTTATACTGTTTATACCAGTCATTCTGTGGGTTCTTTACTATTAGAAGATATTCATTACTGTTTAAAGGTATTCTTTAGTGATGCATCTACTTATCTAAATATAATAAGACTTCTAGTATATCTAGTTACTCTGTCTATATACTGTGAATTATATACTACTATACTGTATAGTCTGTTATCAATATTATTCACTGTTTACTGAACATCATTCTGTATGATCAGTCTCATTTAGTATCAATCATTCTGTGTGATTGCTAGTATGATTGATTAGTGACTGTTTCATATATATAATGCTCTGCTTATACGATAATAGTCATCTTTTATCATCTTATACTGTTTATCATTGAATATAGCCTAACGAAGGAGTACACTACTACATTATCTATTATACTTAATAGCATGCTCTCTTTCAATACATATATATATATATATCCCCTTCTAATACATTACTACTTTATACAATATAATGACTTCATTTTGCATCTTCTTCTCGTCGTGATATCACAACTTAAAAAGCCGGGTCAAAACGGCCGTGATGTCCCGCCGCTCCAGACTCTTTTACTCTCTTAAAATTACTTACTGTCTTTCCTTTCAAACTCTCTCTTTCTCTTAATAATCAACATCATCGCTAATTGACTTCATCACACACTATGTCAACTCAACCCGAAGAACCTGATTCGACTCAGGCTGGTACTACTACTGCTACTGCTGCTGATTCTACTAATACCAATGACACTCCTACTGTTCCTGACGCGTCGGTTGATCAGCAAACAGAACCAGTCAAGCCTGAATCAACTGAACCTGCAATCGAAACTGTCAATTCAGTGATTGAATCCGAAACAACCGAGCCAGACAAGAAAAATGGCGACATACCTGAATCAACGGAAGCCAGATCAGATCAGCAACTGGAGAAGCGCAAACCAACCAAACAGCCTTATTTGCCTGGTGCGGTGGTGTTAGCTAAACTAAAAGGATTCCCTCCATGGCCTGCGATGGTAATTATTCTTAAACAGTTAATAGCGAATTGATTTAATCAGTTACGTCACAGGTTTTGGCAGACGCGTTTCTACCGCCTCATATCTTGAAGAGCAAGCCAAAGTCATCAAGTGCTCCTGGTTCAGCGCGTTCAAAGCGAAAAAGTATTGGAAATGAAGAAGAGGAGCAATCGGCGTTCCCGGTCAGATTCTTCAATGATGACAACTAGTATGATGACTCGATATACAATGAGTTCTACTAACGACAACAGCATGTGGGCAACTCGATCAGATTTAAAGCCATTGGCGATTGAGACTGCGCAGAAGTATCTTGATGCGATTAACAGCAAGAATTCAAAGAAAGACAAGTCGCTGATTGCTGCGTACAAAATTGCCGCCGATCCTCCTACGCTTGAGTTATTTGCAAAGGGCAGTTCAGTTGAAGTTGAAGAGGAAGAGGAAGAGGAAGAGGAAGAAGAGGAGGAGGACGTCGTGATGGAAGATGAAGAGGAGGAGGAGCAGGAAAAGACGTCATCAAAGAAGAGAAAGAGTTTGTCAAAAGACGAGACTGGTGACTCATCTACTCCAGCACCAAAGCGAAAGAAGAAAGAGAACGGATCGGCAACGAAAAGGGAAAAGACAAATGGTGACTCGGCCAAAAAGAAGACTCCGGCAAAGAAGAAAAGTGTTAGTGCGAAGGAGAGTCTAGAGGAACGAACCAAGCAAGTCTTGTTTTTGCGACACAGATTACAAAAGACATTCTTGATGAAATCTCCGGCACCAGATGAGGACATGGACGTTGTCGATAGGTTGTTCCAGAAGCTAGAGAATTTTCAGGGACTCGAGACCTCAATCATCAAGCAAACCAAGATTCACAAGGTCTTGAAAGGCATTCACAAGCTTGACATTGTACCTCTAGATGACAAGTACCATTTTAGAGAGCGCGCACAAAAAGTGTTGGACTCGTGGACAAGTTTGTATGACGGCATTGGATCGCCTGGACTTACTACGCCGGCAGTGACTGCAGAGACCGACAAGCCTGAACCAGTTCCGGAGACCGAGACTAAGGCGGAATTGGAGACCAAGGCGGATCCAGCTCTAACAGAGGCAGAAACAGCGGCTGTACCGACTGAAGCCTCAGTAGAGACCAAGATTGAACCTGCGGTCGCTGAGCCAGTTGCTGAAGTCGCTGCCGAGATTACATCTACGGATAATGCCATAACAGAGAAGACTGAAGCTTAAGGACAAAATAGAGCGTAATTTTTTACATTTTAAAACGATTTTGACAATATGATATGTACGTTTATTTTATATAAAACATGAATTTCCAACAAAAAGGAGTATAATAATTAAAGTTGGAGGGATAACTCTATTTTTTAAATCGAGACTAGTGTACATTCTTTAAGACGCGTATTTTCAATTTACGCGTCAACGCGCAAAGAGACGCGTCTGAAGCATCACCCCCTTACTCCTGGATTCATATCTGTTCACTGACAGACAAAGTCAATAACGAGCCGCTTACTGTGCGATCTGTCCTCGCTCGTCATGTTCCTGCTCCTGTTCTGTTTCTTTTCTCTCTTCACTCACTCTTTTTTTTCTGTTACAATTCATTGACAATGTATGGTTTTATTCCTGTATTGCTATTATCGGCTATAATAAATCACGCCGTCGTCGCAGTGCCGACTCTGGATTATCCTGTTGCTGATCAATACCCACCTGTCGCAAGAGTAGGTGAGGACTACAACTTTGGCTTGTCAAAGTACACTTTTACGACAAACTCGGGTGGCAACATCTCATACTCTGTGACTGGTCTGCCTGGATGGCTATCGTTTGACGTTGGATCACTCACATTCTCCGGCACTCCTCAGGATAATGACGTTGGGTTCCCAGGCATTACTGTCGTTGCTACTGATTCATCCGATGGAGTGACTGCTTCGCTAGACGCTACACTTGCCGTGTCTGCATCCACTGCGCCAACTGTCGAGCTCGATTGCGGTGAACAGCTCCAGGTTAACTATACCACCTTTTCGTCCTCCGGAATCGCAATGACACCGGGCCAGGGGTTCGGGCTCAGGTTCTCGCAAGACACCTTCACCGGCAACGTGACTGCAATCTACGGTCTAGCTGCCGGACGCACACCACTGCCGTCTTGGATTGCGTTCGACGCCGCGAGTTTAACTTTTTACGGTACCACGCCGGCGCTGTCGTCCGCGATCGCGCCGCCGCTGTATTTCGGGTTCGTTCTAGTCGGGTCCGACGTGCCCAACTTTTCCGCCGCAGAGTCGTCGTTCAGCATCTTGGTCGGACATCATTCGCTTTCCGCGCAGTCCGTGTCCGTCAATGTCACCGAGGGGTCGTATTTCAGCAAGCAGCTCGACGTCGAGTTAGACGGGGTGAGCATTTCGCAGACAAACGTGTCATCTGTTGCGATCGACGGGATGCCGGACTGGATGACATTCGACAACAGCAGTTTGACGTTGAGCGGCACACCGTCGAGCGACCAGGACGGTGCAATGGTCACGGTCACTGTGACTGACGTGTACGACGACACTGTCTCTGTCGTTGTCGGCGTCGCGGTGAGATCTGATGGATCTGGAGATTCCGTATTTGGTGCTACAGGGTTACATAACGTGACTGCAATGCGGGGCAGGGAGTTCACGTACACGATCCCGTTACGCGGGAACGACATTGAATCGGTCGCGGTGAACTACGTGCCGAGCAACTCATGGCTGCACTTTGACAGCACGACTTACGTTTTGAGCGGACTCGTGCCGTCGAACTTGGACGACGTCAGGGTCGTGGTCAACGTCGAGACTCAAAGCGGAGCCCAGTCGGCTGAGTTTTACATCCGAAGCCGTGGAACTGTGACGTCGGCTACAACCACTACTACAAGCTATACGGCGACACGGACACCGCATTCTCACGTCTCGCACTCGGCCAGGTTGACCAGCGCGACTGCAACATCGACAACGTCCGCGTCGACGTCGACATCCCCATCTACCGCTGTTGCAGCAGCATCGAGCAAGAACAACAAACGCACAATTGCAATTGCATGTGGCATCGTGATTCCTCTGGCCGTCCTTGCCGCGGCTGCGATCCTGTTCTTCTGCTGCTGCACTGGCACGAGACGCCGGCAACGAAGCGAGTCCAGCGACACACAGGTCAGTCCGGGACACAGCAACATCTCAAAACCGCTTCCGATGGACGACGACGACAACTGGCCGCTTGGCCCGACCCCTCCCGGCAAAACGTGGGACCCGCCCAGACGGTTGTCAGGCATGTCGGTTTTCTCGCCTCATCACCAGACGTATTCTGATCTTGAGAAGCAGCACGTTGCTGGTTTCGTGATCCCGTACGACCCCAACGACCAGACCCGGCCGCGGCGGTCGCGCATGTTTTCAGGGCGGTCTTCGATTAGAGACTCGTTGGCGTCGCTCGCGACCGTCGCGACGACCGAGATCTTCAGCGTTAGACTTGTCGAGTCGAGCGTCGGAGACCTTACCGGCGCAGCAGCAGCTGGTGGTCGACGACATTCACGCCGGCTTGGATCAGGCGACGGCAGCAGTGGCAGCAGTGGAAGCGCGACCATCGGGCCGTACTCGACGTCGTCGGGCGACACGCCGACGCGGCTGCGTTCGGTGCGGGAAGAAGATATTAGCGAAGATTCGTTACGGCTTGTTGCCGCGCCGGTGCTGGACGAGGGCACAGACGAATCGGACAGCTACTCTAGTTCGGATACGTCGTCGCAGCAGTTTGAGGAGGTGCCGGGTTCGCGCGGCGAGTGGCGGCACCGAATGAACCCGTCTGCTGGCGAGCCGCGGCTGGTGCAGTTTAGGAACGGGGGCCAGCCTGCGAGGAGGGCAGCGAGTGGAAGCATGGATGGGAGTCAGAGTAGTAACGAAAGCGATGGACAAGTGTTTTTGTAGAGATGAGATGAAAAGTAGTGATTGTATACAGGATATGGCGTTATGTGAATTATTTAATATAATTATTCTACAAACTCATCCACCATGAAGCGTAGATGCAAACATAATTTCATCGCCAGGTTGGATCTGGTAGTCTTGTTTACCTTCAAGTTCCCAGTCTGTGTCGTTAATCAGGACCAAAATGCCCGGTCGTCTGCCTGTTAATTACGATCCAAGCGTAACGCGAGCAAATACGTACACTTCATAGTCATCAAGAACAAGCATCTCTTTCCGGCGATCAGTCATGACGTTGTTACTTAAATGCTTGACTAAGTCTGCAATCGTTGCCGGCTCATCAAGTTCAACTTGAATAACCCGTTTACCGCCAAAATGCAACTCGAGTCCGCCTCTATACCATCAGTATATTTCTTCAACGTCATAGCCAAAGTAATTCATACGATAACTCGACCGTGAACATCATTTTTGTTGTTCAAGTCCAACCCACACACGCGAAAAAAGTTTACAGTGACGAGAATCACGTGATTGACGCGACTCAGGTTGTTTACGATTACGATTCACGCGTTGGCAAATGCAATATATACAACTCCACTAGATGCTAACGCGACTGACCCGCTTATTTTTTTCCAATTTGTTCCTCACCTGTGCCGCTTCCAGCACGTCTGGATACGCCGCTTTAGTGTCATGAAATATCCTTCTTAGCTCGATCCGTCTGATTTTCCTGCCCGTTCTGATCTGGTGCAACGCGACCGTACACCAGTACAATACGGGCCATTCTGCTTCTTGTGTCGGTTTGACTGACTCACGGTCAAGTAAATCTGTTAATCTGCGCTCAATCTTGTTCATCCAGGTGACCGAGAGCGAGACCGACCTGGACTGGACCGCGACAATGGTTCGGGAGACGATGTCTGGTCTGGCCGAATCGACGGCGGATAACATCAATAGCTCAAACAGTCTGCGTGGGACGACAGATTTAGACTCGATGACGCGCATGACTGGGTCGAACTGTGCGTGCGCGGTCAAGCAGAGCAGAAACCAGACGTTGACCGCGTTCGACACGCCAGACCGGGCGTTGAGTGCGGACAATACACGCAGACACTTGACTGCGCGCCGGGAAAGCACGGTCGGTGGCGTGGATGCGACAGTGTCTTGTGCTGTGAGGGATAGCCGGTGCCATACTTTGATTGACAGGTCGAAATCAGGGGTCGGTGTGTTTTCCATCATTGCTCTCAAGACCGCGACCACGACCGTGTCGCGATTCGCGTGATACTTGCCTAGAACTCGAGAGTACTGCAGTAGCAAAGTTGAGACCAACTTGACGTTATACTCTCCTGTCCCCTGGAACGCGTTGACGTGAGTCCGTAGAAGCTTGAGCAATTGACGGCTCGGAAACAAACTTGCGTACTTGGTCCCGGCATGCGCTTGAGTAGACGGCGACGCAAGCAGGAACAGTGCAGTTAGTCTGTCCGCGAACGGGCCCGAGACTTTCAAGTTTGCCCGTGTCAGTGTGGCAAGCAGTAAATCGACGTACTTCCCCTTTGCGACGTCCGACGACGTGGTCGCGATGAACCGTGCGGCCAGGTTGTCGAGTGTGAGATGCTGTTTGGCGAGGACCATTGACTTTAGTATTTTAGTCGCGACCACGACCGCCGTCGTGTCTGGGACTGGGTTCGGTCCTGCGTCGACCGCGTTGAATAGGCGCTCGATTGCGAACCCGGGCACGTAAGGTCCCAGCGCCGAGCGAACCTGGCCTGTTGTTTTCGTTTGTAAGATTTCAGCGCACGCGGTCCAATTTCCGAGTCTGTACGCTACAGTAGCAAACGCGTTGATGAGCGAGACCGGAACGAGCTGTCTGTTGACCGGGTAGAAGTTCTCGTCGCGGGTCGGACTGTTGTACACGATTGAGTTCCAGAGTGGCAGGACTGTGTCGTACTGGGCTGTGACTGCGAGCGGGACAAAGGCTTCGAGTCCTCTGTTTGATTTTATTAGTTTTGAAGATGCGACCGATGTGTATTCAACAATGTTTGTGCCTGTCACATCGTTGGCCATTGCTGCGATTGATTTCGTGAGTTCACCAATCGTGCTTGCGAGGTTCATTTGCGACGCATCAATCAGCGCCGCGACCGCGAGCAGTTCGTCACACCGTGCGAGCTGCGTCAGCGCAGACAGCAGCATCGACTGCAAGCCGGCGCGATCAAATTTCTGCGCCAACGAGATCAGCAACTCGGCGTCGGTCACGAACGATATCCTGATTTGTGCTTCCGCGGTTTTGATTAGGAATGCTGGGTCAGGCACTAAACCAGGATCGACAGATGCGAGGTCGTGCACGACGTGAGCTGCCAACTCGACTCGGTCGGTGATCATGCAGTCCAGCACGACCGCGTTCAATGCAAATTGGGGTGTTTTGGTTTTCACGATAGCCGCGTGCAAGATGTATGTTGCTGACGACAAATCAAACACGTCAAACAGAAGCGACACCAAGTTGCGTGTGAGCGAGTGGGCAAACATGTGATTTGCGAGTAAATGAGCGAGTGTAAGGTCGCCGGTGTTGCGAACTAAATCAGCAGCTTCATGAATTGTGTGAGCATCCACACGCGCCTCGAGCAGACGCAGCCGGACGTCAATGGCATTCATTCTGCTGGTGTAACTTCTCGGTAGCAACGTGTCTTTGACATAAAATTCCAGCATTGTATACAGTTTATCTGCTCATCAGTCCAGTCCAGTGCACAGTCACTCGAATAGAACAAAACTAACCAGTAAATCCAGTCTCAGAATCACGTTGAACAGCCCTTACAAACTCAGTCACATAGTACCGTATTCTATCTATAGCTGCCTTCCTAGTCTTAATCCTAGTCCTAGTCACAGCCTCCTTCTGCTCGTAGGAGACGATATGCTCGACAGTATGCACATGCTCATACTCGTGCTCATGCTCATGATCATTCTCAACCACTGCACCCGCGAATGACGGGTTCACAAGAACTTCAAATCGTCTACTCAGCTCCAGTCGCTTCAGTTTGACCCGAGGCCGGACCCGAACTCGCATCTTTGGCGCGTTGGCTGTTCAGTTCGAACAAAACAAAAAAATGAAATCCCCGAGTTCCGGCGGATGTAGAGCCCTAACCCTGCTTCAAAGCTCTACTCCATCGCGACTATCGTGAACTTCGACGACGACGACGACGACGACGACGACGACGATGCAGAGAGCGTCTTTGTATGGAACAGTACACCCAGAGAATGCGCAGAACTTGCTGTTGACGTTAATTGCAATCGCAGGTAATTCACCCATTAAAATCAATGAACATCACATTCAATTCAGTCCAATATCACTATCTAGTACTATTCAACAACAACAACAATTACAACTGGAGAGCAGCAGAATCAATTTATGCATTTCAAACTCACAAACTTCGCTTTCGATCCCTACAATCCCCGAATCAGCTAAAAGACAAGTTCAGATTCAACACATTCACAAGACTTCTACACAAGATCCTCTAGACGTACTCTTACAGTTCATCAAAGCTCTTGATTATGTACCAGAATACGCATATCTCGTCAAAGGCCAGTTGTTTGTACTTCATGGTGTTATCGTTACAATCACTCAAATCGCCCCGTTGTCAAGTACAGACATTGCCATCAAACAAGACAGTCCGGTCTTTATGGATACTCTACTAGTCCATGCCTACGTCGATATCCTCACGACAGATGAAGCGGACTTGGTCCAGACAGCGACCACGATGCTTGAGACTGTTAAGATAGACCTGGCTGCTGTAGTCGAGCTCATGATTCCTGATAGAGCAGTACAGGATCCTCGTGTATCTCTAATTCGATAACATCTATATATCTATATATCTATATATCTATTCTCTATGTACAATCCATCTCTGCAATCGCCAACTGCCACTTCCTCCGTGCAGCTTCTCTATTTTCTCGTATCGCCGCAAGTTCACTCTCGCTCGTCCATCCAGACTGACCCAATCGTATTTCGGTCGCTTCAAACGCCTGATCTTCCGCAACCATTTGACTATACATGTCCTCTCGGACCCGTTCACTCTCATCAACACTATCTTGTCCTAGCCGTTCATGTAAACTCTGCACCACCATCTTGACCTCTTCTTCCTGCGATACTATCGGCGCAGGCCATAACGGCGTCGCAATCTCAACCGGCCTCGATGACACCCGCGGTGACGGCGGAATCGGCGGTGAACTCGACAGTACCGCAGTCATCGCGCTCGCTGCCGCTAGCACACCTGGACTCGTATTCCCAGACACGACACCAGGCGTGGAAATCGGCGTGACCGGCGTTGCAGGCGTACCAGGCGCACTTGCCGCGACCACCACCACGACCGCCGGAGACGACTCGATCGGTGATGCGGTCTCACTTGGCACAAATTTTCCTGTCTCAAGATTCGTATTCGACGCCATCGCTGGATCAAAATACCCGTCACCGGCAGCAGCATTCGTGTTCACGACCAATACCGGCGCGCTGGTCACTGTCGGGATCGGCGCCGACATCCTCCGCTTGAGTCCCCGTCGTAGCCTGGACGGCACCATTTTGCGCAGTATTGACTTGCCAAAATTCAAATGCTCGCTTTTGTCGTCGTCTTCGTCGTTCTGTCGCTGATCATCGAACGCCTCGTCCAGAAACACCGCGCTCGACGGTGTGCTCAGCACAGACGCAGCTGCTTCAACTGATCCGTCGACGATGTCCGCAATCATGACCGCACTCAATGCTGCCCTGGTCTGTGTAGCGGGATACTCTTCTGGTGGAGTAATCACATTGTTCGAGTACATGAACGCCAGCTGATCTCTCGACGATACCGCCCGCTCTCTCCCAGTCACCACATGACCCGGTGACGGTGAAGGTGACGGTGACGGCAGCGACTCGGTACTGAAAGCCAAACAACTCGGTGGCTCTTTCCGCCCTGTTCCATGCATGTCTCCTTTGCTTCGTCGTCGTCGTCTTCGTCGTCGCAAATCATCTCGTGAAAGTCTTATCGCCATGCACAAATATTTACTCGATTATGCCATATTCATACAAATTACTACTCTAATCAAACCGAATCCCCCGTTCAGGTGTCCACACGTCTAATACTCGAGCAGGAGGGCCTTGTGCGCGTGGAGCAGGTAATGGACTGTCGGTGCGTTGTTGGTCATGAGCTTCGACTCGGCGACTGTACACAAAATCAGTGCATTCGTCCTGTAACTTCGTCAACGGGCCCATCAGTTCATTATAGAACTTGCGGCCCTCGTCAAGGTTAGCCATTAACTGCTGGTACTTGAAATACCCATCCTGTAATCCCTGCAGAGCCTGTTCTCGTGCCGTAGGCCCAGTCCTGGTACGAGCCAATGCGGCTTGGAAGTCATTGCTCGCGAGCTCAACTTCGGTCATCAACGTAGTCTGCTCGTCATGTTCGCGCTCAACAGCCTGCTTTGCGTCGTCGTACTTGCGTAATCGGTCTGTAAACAATTTCTCAAACTGCGTCGGTTCGATCTTGCCAAACGGATCCGCCCGCTCAAGACGGGCTGTCTCTTGCAAGACCAGCTCAGTCACGTCATCAGTTCGAGCGAGCTCTTTCACGTCCTCGACCAGTTTCCTTCGACGGTACTCGACTTTCGATACGTCGCTCATCTTCTCCGACAACTCGGCGGTCCTGGTCTCAAGCATGTCATGGTCAGGCCCAGTAGATGTGCTTACGTCTGCCGCCGGCAACTGCCGTTCAATCTCAGATACATCTGCACTCAACAGCCTGAACGTCGAATCATACTCCCTGAACTTCGCCCGCACAATCTCGTCGCTCTCGCCAGCCTGCCGAATGACACCGCCGAGCGCACGCAGCCGTTCATATAGCTGTGCAGCAGCCTCAGCCGACGGTAGGCGCCGCCACCGGTCGGTCCCAACCCTGGCCCGCATGTCATCGTCTTCCCGTCGCTCGGTGTCCAACAAATCCACAACAGCGTCATAAACCGCCTGGCCAATACCCGCCAACTCTCGCACGTCTGCAACAGAGGCCTGCATCGCGTTGTACCCGCCTGACGCCCTGACCTGCTCAATCTGATCGACCACGCTCGGCGGCAACCCGACCGGACGTTCCAGAGCCTGCAACGAGCCGGGCAAGCCGAGCCGGGTCAGAAAATCGTGTAGTTGCACTGTCAGCCCGTCTAGCGGCGCAATTATCATATTGTTCACGATTGTGTCTCGCCGGTCAACGTAGATGCTTGCAGCAATATGGGCCGCAAACGGGACCAGTTTCGAAAACAGTGGCGGCGCGTACTTATCGTGTGACGCGTCCATTGCGTGCTCAACCTCGACCGGCACGACCGGACTCACGGTCGACGCACTCTTGAGCGGTGCAAGCTCAGACAGAGCAGGTACATGAGCCAAGTAAATCATGTCATTATCTTTCTCTGCCCTGGCGAAATCAGACTTTAACCTGGTCTGTAACCCTAGCAGATCGTCTTTGACTGGTTTCGCGACATGTTTCGCATCCGCCAACGCCAGCACACACGCGTCCAGCGCCGCTTGCAGTCGCGCGAGTTCTTGTCCGTACTTGTGTCCGGCTAGACAATCCGCCGAGGCTCTGTACTGCGCGGCAGCTTCGAAGTGGTGTTTTTTGCACGACAAGTGGTAGAGCCATTCCGACCTGATTGCCGGCGCGCGCAAGGCTGCTTCACTGGCTTGAGCGTAGTATTCAGACACCTGGTTCGCCAATCTTGCGATGGTCGAGTTTTTAAGCACGTCTAGGACTGCTTTTTGCCAGAAACATTCTTGTGCTTGCGCGAGCATTAACCTGACCAGGACGTCCATTGTCGCAGCCGACAAGTCGTCTGGCGGCGTGTCGTGTAACTCAACCAGCACGTTCGCCTTCAAATACGCAAAACATCCTGCTGCGATCTGGAAATGCAGTGCTGCTCGTTTGAGACCGTCTGCGTTTGCCCTGTTCTGCTCAAGTCCGAGTGCAGAGTGCAGCGCGCCAAGATTATATAGCACGTTTGCGCGTTCAAACTGTAGATCTGACCGTGTGACGGGCACCGTCGCGTAGCTCAACGTACCGTACCATGTGAAGCCGACTTTGATCTGCAGATGTTAGCGTATGCGCGTATGACGAAGACAAAAGAGCGTACGTACGTCAGACGGAAACTTGACGGCCATGAACGTCAATTGAGCAAAGTATCTTAGCAAATGCTCGACCGACGACTGGCGCAGCTCACACACCACGACCGCGTGTCTGATCTGGTCGAGCTGAGTGATGTCGGCCTTGAACATGGCCGGGTGTTGGTCATACGACCGTTCGATGTAGGACTCGATCGGAGCCTTTAAACTTAGTTCATCTGTTTTGCGTAATGAAATAGCAAGGATATTTGACATTGCTCGTCTTTGGTACCAGTAACTTGAGGTATCGTGAAGTATCGAAGTAGAGTGATGTAGGGACATGTGAGGGTATGGTGGTTGCGGCTCAAATGTAAACAAACCCGACTAAACATTCACCAAGAAACAACAATGGACGACGCGAATGCAGCCCCGGCAAGTGCGACTATAATATTAAAGCGAATATCACGGGATGGGTTGATTAGTCTTGCGCTCGGCTGGCTTGAGAATGTGCCTCTTTGCCGTCCACATAATGTTGACGCTACGACGCCCGAGGAAGCAGCTCAGCATGTTCTTGATTTGCGGGACAAGTATGCTAGGTACGAAGGAACGAACGCGTCGAGAAGAGACGTGTGGGAGCAGATTGTTTATGTGGACTGGAAAAACGGTTTAAATGTTAGACAAGCAGCTGATATCGACTTTCAACGTGAGTGTTGTTTGAATACGGATGGAAATATGGCTCAAGATAGTAGATGTATTTGAGAAGCCGGGATGGTTGAGATGGAGTGCAAGCAAAGTCACGATTTCAGGTCATGAACGTGCGTTCTGTGTGTTTGTTGTTCTAAATCCTGTCTGACGAGAGTGTGTAGGTATCGTGAACTTCCATGCTCCTGTGTTTATGAAGAAACTAAGAAGAATGATGTCTACGTTAGCTGAATGTGTATGTATTTGATATGAGAGGATGAGAGGAGGCAATTGGCTGATTGGTAGTATGTACATATCACACAGCATGATTCTCTTCCTTTAATGCTAGTTCGGATCCAGTTCACGCAAAAGACGTACTTTGTTGCGTTTCCTACTAGTCCGGTGTACGTCTTTCATACGGCATTTACTGTGCCATACACCAAGTTACTACGAGAGGTACGTATCAATTGAAGTCGACTATGACCAGACTAATAAATAGTGTATTGAATTATCACTATCTTCTCCAGGGTATAATGCTACCCTCGAACATACTTCGCTAACCACCAAATCACTTGAGTCATTAGTTGAGTTGAGAATCAAGCCCCGAAACTCAACTGCATTAGGAGGATGGAGTGTATATGCCAATGACGAGGTTGACGTGTCTCCACTTGCTAGTGTCGAGGCAGTAGTGTATGACCGTACACAGGAGAGAGAGAGCAAGAGGACACGATTTGATAGCAGTGTGCTTGAACGTGTTGAGTTCAAAGTGATCGAGAAGGAGATCAGTGTGAGGATCTTATTTGAAGGGACGAGTGTGTTTGAAGGTCTTGGACGACTGGCAGAGCTAGACAAGATTGACGAGACGAGAATGCCTGGATGGGTCAGTGGAGAACTTGGAGTATCACACGGAGTGATCATCGATGGGCATCAACGGAGGTCAGAAATGACATGAGGATGACGATTGACCACGTCTTCAACGGTCTCATCTTGTTGATCAAGTACTTTGACAGCATCGTCTTCGAGATCAACAGTGACAGGATCTTTCATCAATCTCTGGACTACCTTGACTCTATTCCTAACAGTTTTTATTGTCTTTGAGAATTCATCTACTGCATGTTCAGTGTTCGATACGTCAACTGCAGCGATCATTTCAGTCAAGACTTGAAGTTGACGAGATTGTTTTGACTGTTTATTCCAGATTTCACATCTTCCTTGAACGATTCCGAGAGTTAAGAATCGTTGGAATCCGGTCTCAAGACCAAACTGTTTTCCTTCTGAAGTTCCAGCTTTTTCACCGTCTTTTATTCCATTGTTATAACCTTCATTATAGAACCTATTCTATTAGTTAATAGTCTAATATTGTATATATATATGTATATATATATATAATACATACGATTCTTCAAGTGACAATACGTCATCAAACAAGTCCATTGTTCATGAGTGATGTCGACGTAATTTAAACAAAATGGGAAAGAGCCGCTCGAGGAATATCAATTCTTTCTCACTCTCACTCTTTAACACATTTCGACTCACTCACGATCTGCTACTTGAATAGATTAGTAATGGCGTCTATAATTGTATGTTTATTATATAATTAAACACTAAACACATTCTTATTCTCATAGGAAACAGTCACAAATGCATTCAAAAAGGTCACAATCAATGAAGGAATCGAGTATAGAGAACCTTCAACTGAAATGTTCGTATCATACATAAATCATTCTGATCAGAACGGGACTTGACTAACAAATAAGTTTACCTAAACAAGATCAAGAGAATATATTAATTACTTCAGCATTACCTTATGTGAATAACGTTCCTCATCTTGGTAATATCATCGGTTCTGTTCTATCTGCTGATGTCTTCTCGAGGTTAGTTAGGTCTTCTATACTCATGCTCATAAAAGATCAAAGGGTTAATGAGTATTTAGATATTCGAAAATTAGAGGAAGAAATACGTTGTTTATATGTGGAACTGATGAGTATGGCACCGCAACAGAAACAAAAGCCCTTGAAGAAGGTGTCAGTCCTCAAGAGCTTTGTGACAAGTATCATGCAATTCATAAACAAGTTTACGATTGGTTTAACATCAGGTTCGATCATTTCGGTCGTACTACTACGCCAAAACAGACTGAAATCGCTCAAGATATCTTTCTTGAACTAAACAAGAATGGGTTCCTAGAAGAACAGTCCATGACCCAATTGTATTGCGAGAAGCATAATGGGTTCCTAGCTGACAGATTTGTTGAAGGCACTTGTCCCCGATGCGCGTATGAAGACGCACGAGGTGATCAGTGTGATAAGTGTGGTAACTTGCTCAACCCATTCGAACTCATCAATCCGCGCTGTAAGATTGACGGCGAGTCCCCTGTGCCAAAGGACTCAACTCATATATTTCTTTCCCTTGACAAGTTACAGCCCGAACTCGAGGCTTGGATAGCAAAGTCGTACGAGAATGGGCATTGGAGTCGAAATGGAAAGATGATTACAGACTCATGGCTGAAAGAAGGTCTTCGCCCACGATGCATTACCAGAGATTTGAGATGGGGTACGCCTGTCCCACTTGAGTCGTTTAAGGACAAGGTGCTGTACGTCTGGTTCGATGCATGTATCGGCTACGTTAGCATCACGGCAAACTACACCGACAAGTGGAAACAATGGTGGAAAGACCCCGAACACGTCAAACTGTACCAGTTCATGGGCAAGGACAATGTTCCGTTCCACACCGTAGTCTTCCCTTCGTCTGAAATTGGGACCCGACAGCCATGGACAATGCTACACCATATCTCAACTACAGAGTACCTTCAATACGAAGGCGGCAAGTTTTCAAAGTCACGCAACGTCGGTGTGTTTGGCAATAATGCAAAAGATACTGGCGTCCCACCCGACGTATGGAGATACTACCTTCTCATGTCTCGTCCAGAGACGGCAGACACCGTGTTTTCGTGGAGGGATTTCGTGTTTAGAAATAACTCGGAGCTGCTTGCCAATTTGGGCAACTTTGTCAACCGGATCGTCAAGTTTGTCAACGCCAAATACGACCGTGTGATTCCCGAATATGACCCGACCGTGCTTGCGTACGCCGAGTTCAAATCGTCCGTCGACTCCTTACTCAAACAATACAACGACGCCTTGACCAACGTACATCTCCGATCCGGGCTCGAGCTCGCAATGGCCATCTCTGCCCGCGGCAACTTGTTTCTACAAGAAAACAACATGAATAACGCACTCCTGGCGGACGCACCCGACAAGGCCAACGCAGTCGTCGGTGTAGGGTTGAATTTGGTGTACTTGCTCTCTGCAGTCGTATTCCCGTACTTACCCGACACGGCGGCCGGCATTGCATCGCAATTGAACGCGCCAATGAGGAAGATCCCGGAAGAGTTTGCGCTGGACTTGTTGGCTGGCCATGAGATTGGAACCGCAAAATACTTGTTTACTAGAATCGATGAGAAGAATGAGGAAAAGTGGAGGTCCCAGTTTGGTGAGAAGTCGGCGTCTGATGCCGAGGCTGAGGCAAAGAAGTTGAAGAAGCTGGCTGATAAACAGCGAAAGAAGGATAAAAAAGCTGCTGCCGCTGCTGCCTCTACGAAAGAAGCATAGTCAAACAGTCATGAATTACATCTAATTATCATTCTGTCCCCAGCCATTGACCTATCCTTACCTATTTAACTGTAAACTGTATAGCAAGTAGCAAAGAACTACCAAAGAGCATAATAAATTCCTAAATTACACATATAATACACCCAACCAAATGCACCGTATCCCTAAAAATCATATCATATGCTATTCCCCCCCACTCAACCATTTAAATCTCTTACTCATCCGGCGCCATCCACGTGTCATCTGTGGTCTTGCCTGCTGAACTTTCGGGACCTGTACCGGTTCTGACTTTGCCACCGGCTCGTCTGGCGTGACTGGAGGCGTCGGTAACGTCACAGGCACCGTCACCGGCGGTATTGTCTCGTCAGTATCATACTCTTCAACCGGAGACGGAAAGTAGTCTGGCCGCGGCTGGTCTGGAGCAACAGAATATGATTGGTCTGCCGCAGCAGAGTATGGCCGGGAGAGCGACGAGACTGGTTTGGCCTGTGCTAAAAACTGTAGAAACACACACTCGTTCAACATGTCCTTCACGGCGCATAACGCCCTGGTGAAACAATCTGGACCTGGCGGCAACCCTGTATTTGTTTGCGCCATGAGCTCAACCCTGAGGTGTTCGGGCAAGTTCAATTCACGGGCCGAGTCATGTCTGACGTACGAGTCTAGTATCCGGTGCCACAGTAGCATCAAGTGATCGTACGCTCTGTGATTCGCATGGATCACAGTCGAGTACGACGACGTCAGCGCGGCATTGTACACCTCAATGTACCGCTTGACGTCCATCGCAAACTCAAGTGTCTCCAAACAATGATTCTGTGCAAGATACGCCATGAACTCGGTCAACAAGTACGGCGATTCACTCACATCAGCCAACACGTCATCCAGCGTCGGTTGTGCTCTTTCCTCCTCTGTTCTTGCCACTGCCAACTCAGGCCCAGGAAGCGACTTTGGCTCGCTGAAATCTGTCATCAGCTCTGAATCCGTAGGCGAAGTCGACATCGAGCAAGTCGATGATGATTGCGATGACACATAACCTCTCTTAACTCCTCCTGTCCCCGCTTCTCCCTCATGATCGTCTTCTGATTCTTTCAGCCCACCAAATCCACGTAGAACCGACAATTTCCGATTCGAACTGCGGAATCGCGTCATGCTCTCTCAGTCTACTCTGTGCACGTTCTCCTTACAGACTGTTTCAACACGAACTGGGCGAAGATCACACTCAAAACGTTAACGGCGGAGAGAAAATCCCGGAAAAATCTGGGTCCGGAATACTACTGAGCACGCTAAACCCAAATAGGAATAAACGCAAAATTGAAATTCCGTAAAACTCTATTTTGTCGCCGGTTGTCACGTGACTAAGTGTTCACAACCCTGACCCTGGGCACGCTGCCGCTGACAATCATGGTCCTGCCGGGAGAGATGTGCCAGCCCTTGGATGTTAGGGCGGTTGTCGCGTTGCCTGATTCAAAGAGCGCAGTGACGAGTGCGAGTGTGTGCAAGATTGTGTCGTGCGCAGTGGACTGTGTGGTAGATCGTAGAGACCTGGCGATTATGAGTGCATGGACCCAGGCCCTGATGTCGCGAGAATCGTCAGTGTAGTCCAGGAGTGCAATGTTGACAGTCACATGTTGATGTTTCTGGCCACGGACACGAGTCGTGGTGTACCAGAGCACGTATCCCGTGTCGGTGAAGATTGATAGTAAGTCATGGACCGACATTGTAGACGGGAGCCAGCGTGCAACCATTGCGAACGATCCAAATGTCGCTGTACCCATGACCGGGCCAGTGGCACCCCACTGTAGTGCGCCGTCTTGTTGGAGAACGTGCTCCCGAGTCGCGACCTGGTGCGTGCTTAGAATTGCGAGAACAGGGACAGACGGTTTGTGTAGAAAGTCAGAGTGGAGCAAGGCAGGAGACATGTGGTCCATGACGTGTGCAAACACGATGCTTGTTCGTTGCCGGTTCAGCGTGTCCATCACGACTGACCGGACCGCGAGGTAGTTTGTCCACAGATGCACGACTATGAGAAACGTCAGCGCTGTCCAGACTTGAGTTGTGGATTCAAGGTACGGGATGATGAGTGTTCCTGCCTGTTGAATTAGCGAGTCCTATTTAATACGAAATCACGTACAAGCATTCCAAGTAACGAAATGACTGTTTCTTGCGACGCATCTTTGGCAGATACTAAATAACAACTCGTTAGCCTGTTCACACAAGCACTGGCAATATGTACCGTCAGAGATGCTTCCTTTCTGTGCATCCGTAAAATGCATCGTCAGCGCAGCCCTGGACCCGTTCGCCATGACACCGCAAATAGCCTTCAGCACGCCGGAGCAGCACAGAAACAGAATCATGACCGATTTGCGGTCGGCAAAGTACGGCGACAAACAGTCGCACACGATCCCGGCGTTGTTCACCAGATCCGCGCCAAACCTGTACTTCTTGCACTCGAGTTCCAGTACGGACCCAAACTTCCACGCAAACAAAATCGTGCCAAGTCTGCCTAATGTCGCTTGCACGACCGTGATGAACATGGCCGACGTTCCTGTCGCGGCCGCGTCGCCGACTCCGACCGCTGTTAGTACGGCCCGACTGCCAATCAGACTCGAGATTGAGCTTGAAAATGCCTGGACAGAGTCGTAGATTTGATAGTCAATGTAGTCTCGAGTCACACTGTCGGGGTATCCTGTTGGTAAGAACACGGTGACTAAGAATTGAATCAAGTGAATGACCCGACTGCCTGATTGTGATCGACGACCATCACGAGAATGTTCGTTGTGAGTTACGGTGACAATTGAATCATGAGAGTCATAAAATGCTTTTGAGAAGTTTCCATTCGCGTCTCTTTCTTCTAAATATGCCATTGTTGTAGACAATATTGTAGACAATATTGTAGACAATATTGTAGACAGCGTTGCAGACAATGTCGTGCGGCTATTCAAGCGTATCATGCGTACTATGCCATACTGTACAACCCATATGCGATACTATACGTACTATACTATACGTACCATACATACTATACGACTATAACACTATCCAATTTATTCAGACAACTGCGTTACATTTAACCAAAATAGCATTCTCAAAAGCCTTCGCTCTTATCCTTAACGCTTCAATCGCCTGATTCACACTTTCCAACGAGCCTTTATGCTTATCGTTCTGATGCAATGGCAAGTACTTCGTGGCATAGTAAATTGCCAGAGTGACTACTTCAAACTCATCCAGTTCGGTCGTGTCAAATGCTCCTTCCTCAGACGGCTGGGTCTGCAAATGTTGATGTATCAGCTCAATTGCGCTGACTAAAGGCAGAAATCCCGGATTCCGACTACTAAACGAGACTGCGTTTGCTATCGTGACTGGCTGCGGTCTGTATAGTGAGCGCAATGCCTTTGCCCGTCGTTCAAACGTGGCCAGCGCGCTTCCTGATGGAACAGGAGCATTCATTACATCCCACTCGATCGCAGGTACAATTAAAAACCCCAGTCTCCAGGCGTAATACTGTTGCTGTTGGATCTCAGTCATATGGGCCCACGCTGTCTGTTCGACCTTATCGAATCTCTGTGATTTATACTTGATTTCTTTCGACAGAAACTTATGCTCATCTAGCAAGCTGTGCATCTTGACCAGTTTCATACCAAATTTCATAAAACTGTCGGTCGCAAGTGGCATCTGAAGTGCCCATTCATCTTCAGGTCGTTCCGTGGACTGATTCTCTTCAACCAATGTCTGTTTAAACTGGTTCCGTGCATGTGAAAAACTCTTTTCTTTAAAATGCAGTACCCGACTATCCCAGTCAGGCTCGGTCTTGACTTCGGTCTTGACCTCGATCTTGACTCTTTGCTTATCGTTCTGCACCAACTCGTTTGCATTTGCTCGTTTACGCCATGACTGGTTACTCGTACTCTTCTGATTAATATCAAATTCTGGAATCGGAGGCTGAAATGACTTGACTCCCCAGCCTGAGACTCCAGAAGCGACGTAGCTCATACTTTTGTGGCGAGAACTGTGAAGAGTGTTGATGATTTGCTGATTTGATGATTGGGAGATATGGAAGTCAAATCAACACTTTCAAGGGTTTAGTATCTTAAGACCCTTACCCACTCACTATCACTACTTAACAACCCGTCGAAATGTCCTCTCAAACAAACAAATTTCAGAATTACAAAAAGAGGACACTAGCGTTAGAACCATTGCTATAAATTGAACGTATATAAGTTATGCCGTAGCTAGCGAAACACAGTTGCTTGTGATTAGCCCTCACTTTATGTGTTAGGCTTCAGGGGTAAATGCGGACGACGTACGCTAAACTTACGACGTACTCTCTGAAGACAGTCTAACAGATATACAGTTGTATTCTAATATGAATATAGAACCATTAGGTATCTTTCTCAATTACAAGCAGTCTTAGACTGACGTTTTCTTATAAATCTGTGTAAGTGTCTAGCACTCTACATCCGTCTTGAACATTGTCTCCAAACTTCACTATGATTGAAACTACCAAGTTTCCAGCTATCAACTAGAAATCTCACTGCTTCAGTCCAGACTCAGTGTCTAGTAAATTATTGAATGTGTCATGAATTTGCATGTTTCTGCGTGAAAATCTTGTCAAAGAGCATTTGCAGCAGCTTATACACGGCCACGCTAAGTTTTTGCCAATGTAATGGAATTTCTAGACTGTCTCATGATACAGCAGGGTGAGTCTCAAGGACGTGTTATGCAGATGCTATTAATGTCGCTAAACAAACAAGTTTTATGATTAAATAAAGTATGTGACGTCTACAGCCATTACTAAATTGTAATTTGGTATATACTCAACTCGCAATTACATTATGACAATGCCAGAATCGAGTCAAATATATACTGATTTACACTAGCGCTCGCGGTATCAGTGAGTGTGTAAACTGATAATGAAGAGAATCGGCATTCAGTCGTCGATGGACCACTTCATAAACTCTTGATCAAGGCGTGCTCGGGGCAATAGCTTGCTAAGCAACAGGCCGAACACAAGACAACCCCTTGTCTACCGCAAACAGCTTGCGTAGTCTGGTACTGGGTCTTATTACACGATGGCTGTGTCACGAAGTTGCTCTTAAAACTTGAATAACAAACAGCCTGGCGTAGTAACGCGCAGTAACGCGTAGTAACGCGGCTGTCGTATTTGACGCGTCTTAGTTTACAGCTCTCATCAAAAAGCGAAGGGGTTTGTACTTAGCCACTGCAAAGCCGTCAGCAGCCGTACGCATAGAAACAACATATGACGTCAGGAATAGTGAATGTCACAGTTCAATTACATCATTTGCTGCTTAATTATATCACGTGACCCGAGCACGCCATTTTCATGAAGTTTTGCGCTATGTGCATTTTAGCGTTATGGCATAAACGGTGTATTATGTGGAGCTTGTGTCTGACTTGATGATTAATACAAAAGCATAATGTATGCGGCAGATAGGGCATAAATGCAACATGTGCACGCGAAGATGTAGTGCTTGTGCTCTCGCGTCCGAGAAAAGAGAAAAATCATCATTCACCGAATTCCAGTTGCTCGAGCGGTTTGAGAATGTCGTACACACATCATCGGGGGATCAACGTGTCTGAATACATTGCGAACTTGAACGCGATTGAGGAGCCCGAGCTGAGTTCGGTTGAGTTTGCGCAGAGTCCGCAGCAATTGAGTCGCAAGCGGCAGCAAGAAGACTTGAACTTGTTTGCAAACACTCAGTTTTTTGATTTCGACATGGGTAGAAGCACTGATGCAGGTGTAGCGAGTACGGACGAGTTGCCAGTTGATGACGATCGACGAAGGAATGCTAGACAGGGAGCACAGCAGTTTGCACAGGGCGGCGGCGCATCACCATCACCAGCACAGGTGCAAGGGTACATGCCTCAGTATATCGATTTAATGTCTTCTCCACATGTGTACCCGATGCCGGCGATGTATGACGCTATGAACTCTAGTCTAAAGCGGCCCAGTTCGACAGTTGAAGGGCTGACACCTGAGGATTCATCTAAGTACGCTGCAGATGAAGACAAGCGACGACGGAACACGGCTGCGTCTGCACGATTTAGAATTAAGAAGAAGCAAAGAGAGCAAGAGATGGAACGAACAGCGAAGGATTTAAGGGACAAGGTCGGGCAATTGGAGAACAGGATTGTTCAGCTTGAGATGGAGAACAAATGGTTAAAGAATCTTGTGGTTGAGAAGAATGAAGCGAAGAGCGTTTCAGAGATTTTAAACAGACCAGGACAAGATGTAATTGTACAGGCAAAAGAAGGGAATGACCGGTGATTTTGTAAAAGTTAGTAATACCATGTTTTGTTCATAGTTGTCTATCGTGTAGTGTGTAGTGTGTAGTGTGTCAGTCTGTCAGTCTGTCACAGTGTAGAGTATAGTGAGCATAGTACAGTGAGCATAGTATAGTAAGCATAGTATAATGAGCATAGTACAGTAAACATAGTATAATGAGCTAGTATGTATGGCATATATATTATGTACAGTAAATGTAAAACAAGGGTATAGTGTCAACATAGTATACAAGGGTATGGTACTACAAAAATAGATAAGGGTTTGGTGTATATATCACCGTCCTCACACTAACCATCTTCATCACAATGTCTGATCAACAGGAACACCCTCAAAATTTGACTCCAGATGAAGAGCGAATACTGAAAATGTACGGCAAATTGCCGTCTAGAAATGATATTATTCAAAAGAAACTAAAGGTGACTCGATGTGCTGAACAGTATAAAGAGATCATCATGCTAATTCGATACAGGATCGTAAATACTTTGATTCAGGCGACTACGCTCTTTCAAAAGCAGGTAAAGCTTCTTCGGCTGGTGTTACGAATATCGGATCTCAGCACCCAGTGCCAGAAAACATCCCTCATTCGAGTGCGAGTGGAAGCCCGGTGAAGGAGAGTAATTTGTTACATGAATCTGAATAGGTCTATGATCTTAAGTGTCTATGACTGATCTCAAGCGTCTATGGCGTATGGCGATGAATAAGAATAGCAATAGCAATGTTTAATTACCACCTCTCGTAGCTTCACGAACTTGATGGATCTTACCACTCCCATCCGTACTATCATTAAAAAACACAACAACTGCAGTCATGTCATCACGATACCGTCTCGATATCGGCGCTGGTAAACTCACCAACATCGCGGTTTGATCTTTATCCGCCCCTCCAAGCGCGTTTCGCACAATATGCGTCGCCACATTCTGGTCCTCGATCGTGAACAGGCCTCTGAAATGCTTCTGCATCCCGAGCGCGTTACGCAGCGTCTTGCTTGCGTCCGGCTTGTCCTCCAGCCTCGCATTCAGCTCAGCAGTGTCCGACACAACCTTCACATCCGCCAAATCAGACACAGGTCCAAATAACCCACCGGTCCTGACTTTGGTCGCAACGCCTTCCGGCGGCTTCCCAGTCTCGAGCTCGGCTTTACGTACCCATTCGACCACCAGCTGCGTGACCTCGCGCGGACTCAACACGTCCCACACACCATCGGTCGCAAGAACTAAAAAATCGCCTGGCTCGACCTTGGCAGAGACGACGTCTGGCCGCGCGGTGACGTACGGCGGCGTACGCGACTGGGCCGGCGCGCGTCTGCCGAAAAACAGACTGGCAGCGTTGTCAATCAACGGCGGAGGTAGCTTATACCGTGCGTCCCCGAACGCCCGTGTGGGCTCGAGTCCGCCCAGCACCCTGCCGTTCTGTATAACTGTGTCTTTTTCTTTTGGATGCTCTTCTTGCAACCGCTTGACCTCATTCACGTTACGCCCGCACTGATCGTAACTTAACGGCGTAGCAGTCCATGTCCCGCTCGGGTCTTTGTGTCCAAGCACGGCTCTTGAGTCGCCTGTGCATGCGACTTTGACGATTCTGGTCGCCGGATCGTAGAATGACAGCAATGCACATGAACCAGACAGCGCCGGCATCAACAACTCTGCCGATGCCGCTTTGTAAGGGTTCTCGACTAAATAATGGACTGGTTTCCTTACGATATCGTTGTCGAGCTTGAGAAACGCGTGCTCGATCGCATGATCCAGTAGTCTTCCGTTTGTTACTGACGCGATCCCGAACTCCTTCGAGCTCGCGTCCGGTTTGATTGTCTCCATCAGTTCAGCTGCAACGTATGGCACCAGCAGTTCTCTTAGCTTTGCGCTCGTATTCCATCCTCTGCCCTCGTTAACCCTGATCCTCCACCACACGCTCGCAAGAACCGACTTACCCATGCCCATCAAAGACTCCAAAGAAACACCAATCGCTTTGGCCGTCACTAAACTTCACGTTCACAATCTTCGCAGTAAAGTCGTCCTCAATCTGAGCGTTGCTTCCAAACTGCACAATGTCGAACCGGCCAACACCGTTCCCTCGGTCGACCACGTACGCCTCTTCGCCTGCCCTCAGACGAGAGTCCACGTCAGATTGGGTCAATGTCTTTGTTGATTTTGTCGAGAAATGCGATCGTCCAAACTCGACCTGGCCAAACTTGCCTTCCTCGTACCCCGAATCAGCTTGTACTGTCGACGAAGACGCGTAGAGCGCGGTCGCGGCAGTCGCGGTCACGGTCGCAGCTGCGAACGGGGTCGTGACCCGAGTCTTTGATGATAACGACCGAGCCTTGAATGATAGTTGGCGTGATACCACCGGGCGTACTTTGTATCTCAACATGCCTGTTCGTGACGGTCTTGAAGGTCTTGACGATCGTGACTGGAGTAGGGTTATGAAAAAGTCACGATGTATTACTATGTAGACTACGCACGCGACCACGCACGCGACTACGCAATTAAGCGTACACTCACGCAATAACAGACGTCTGAAGAGTGTCCAATCCCTTCAACGCGTCGCCAAAGTTCCTGCTCTCGACCGCGTTACGTTTTCCTTCAATGTACCGCATTCCCTCTTCGTAGCTGACCGGCATGACCGACACGTTCTTGTGCTCGACAAAGTACGTGTACACGAACGAGCCCGAGTCGTCTGAGTTACCGTGCGTGATGTCCCGCACAGTCGAGTCGACTCGGACTTGCACAAACGTGCCTGCTGGTGCTCCGGTCGCGGCTTTCGGCTGGTACTGCGTATACACGACCGCTGCCGTCAGGTAAAGCACTGACCCGACTGGCACCGGCGACCGGAACGTGGTCTGGTCGAGAGAAATAAAGTGCGGTGACGCGTGTGAGAACGCGGCCGCGCAGCAGTACGCCAGCTCGAACGTCTGTCTGAGCAAGTATCCACCAAAGATCATGTACGAGTGCCGATTGCGATACTGCGGTTGCATTAGCATTGTCGAGCGTACGGTCGTGTCGTTCATGAGTACGACTCCAGCAGGAAGCCCGGTCGTAGACTCGTCGTAGGCCTTTTGCTGTAGCCACATTGAGTGGATCATGGCCGCCTCTTTCTCGCTCGGAGGCACCGCCAACAGACCCGATTTCGCGGCCGCTTTCTTCTCGGCGTTGTATTTCTCTGCCCTGTTGAAGATCTGGGTCTCGGTCTCTGTTCTAGGCACGAGCTTGTTGATGGGAAACGACTTGCCGGTGATGGGGTGTCTGGCCACGAATGTGAAGTTCGCAGTCAAGAACACGTCGTTCTCAGGCACCGTATGCGCCCTGATGGTGATCTCCATTGACGACCGGCCAGTCCATGTCACGTTTCCGCACAATTCGACGTCATTAATCACAGTCAGTCGTTTAAGCAAACTAATTCTATCAACCGACGCGGTCACGATGGTCGGGTCCGCAGGCAGGCAGTGGGTGTATGCAATAACGCCGGCCAGAGCGTCCAGGTCCTGAAAAATCTGCCCGATCCTGAGCCGGCCAGTCGAGTTGACGTACGCGTCGAGTAGCCATGGGTCTTGCTTGAACGGCAGACTGATGGTCGTGAACGAGTCTTCCATTGACCTTTCGACGATTGACGGCGGCTTGTCGTGACCGTGCTTGCTGAACGCGGTGATTGATTCCGGGTGGCCCTCATCGCGCGCGTGCATGGCGTCGAGCCAGGTCACGGTCCGGCGCATTGGAGACGCGGGGGACTGGTTTGCTTGAGGCGTGAACAGCCGGCGACAGGATGATGAGAAGAATCGTTTCATTGGGGCTTATGAGCGAAAGAACGAACGAGCGAAGCAAGTAAATGAATAAGCAATTGAGCAGTCAGCGGTCAAGCGGTCAAGCGGTCAAGCGGTCGGGTGAATAGAGAAGAGTAAAGAGCGAGTGGGAGAATGGGAGTAACTACAGAGTACACGATGAAGTGCTAATATACATTTATTTACATTTATTTACATTCATTTACATTTTGTCATATACTAAAGATACTCACCAGATATCATACATTGCATGTTGTACATCGCATCGCATACAGTATACCAGCGTAGAGCGTATTCACTCAGACAGTACTCACACTCGCATACGTTCATACGCACGTATATACACATACGTACACACACATACGCACTACGCTTTCGTGCTCTCTCTCACAATCTTGTTAATCGCCTTCTCAGTCTGCGCTTCCAACTTATCCAAATCATCTGCAATTTCCCTCTTCAAATCCCAATTCTCTCCTCTCTCCTGTTCCTCGTCGTCCTTATCATCCTCATCACTGTCTTCACGATATTCAATCCTCTTCGCTTCGTCTTCAACAGTCACAACGTTCACATTAGGTGGTTCAAAGAATCCCTGCACCGGTTGCCTACTCTCTGCATCATAATTCCGTCTCGTCACACTGGGTTTCCCAATTAGAACAAACGCACTCTCACGCGCGTACGCACTAGATAACTTACATTGATTCTCTTTGCTCAGACTCATCATCCCGTTTCCGCTTCAAATCGCGTAACTGAGCCAATCGCTCTTTGCGTGACTGAGTCTGCGTGTTTAAACTCGACATTTGTTCGTTTCTTGTATTCGTTTCTCGCGCCTTTTATCAGAATTTATAAGGGTTTAGTGTTGATATTCTTTTGTTAATACTTATTCAAATCAATTCCGATACGCATTAAATAGTAAGTATAAAGTATAAATACATAATAGTATCACTCCAATTAGTCAACGAATACGTCGTAATACTCACTGGCGTGCAAACTCATACAGCGAGCGTAAAAGGCGTAGGGCGAAAGCGTACGCCGTACGTCTCTCACACTTCAAAACATGAAAATCGCAATCCTCGACGACTACACCTCCGTCGCGCTCTCGTCCGCAGACTGGACGCCTCTCTCGGCTCATGAAATCACAGTCTTCACAACCCACATCGCCGACGAATCCACACTCGTGTCCGCACTCGAGCAATTCGACATCATCTGTCTCATGCGCGAACGCACCCCGTTCCCGCGCTCACTCTTTGCCCGCTTGAAAAACTTGAAACTTCTCGTCACGACCGGCTTACGAAACTTATCAATCGACCTCGCTGCCGCTTCTGAGTTCAACGTCGTGGTCTCCGGTACGTCGTCCGGAGGGAACTCCACCGTCGAACATACATGGGCACTCATCCTCGCTCTCGCACGCAATATCCCCGCCTCCGTCTCATCTCTACACCAAGACCATACATCATGGCAGTCAGGTAGACTCCCGACCGGACTTTCAGGCAAGACCCTTGGTCTGTACGGCCTTGGAAACCTGGGCTCCAAAATCGCCCGTATCGCGACCGCATTCGGCATGCAAGTCATTGCTCATAGCCCGAACTTGACTCAGGCCCAGTGCGACATTGTCAACGCGACTCTGGTCACGAAACAAGACTTGCTCGCGAAATCCGATTTTCTATCTATCCATGTCGTGCTCTCGCCTCGCTCGGTCAACGCAATTACGGCTGTCGACATCGCGACCATGAAACCGTCTGCATTCCTCATCAATACGTCCCGTGGCCCGATCGTAAACGAACAAGACCTGGTCACCGCGTTGGAGAATAACATCATTGCAGGCGCAGCGCTTGACGTCTTCTCAACCGAACCAATCCCGCATGACTCAAATTTACGCTCTCTCCCGACTCACAAGCTCATCTTGACTCCTCACATTGGTTACGTCTCGGACGAGTCCTACGCAGTGTTCTACTCACACACGGTAGACAACATTGTTAACTTTATAGCTCATTCCCCCGTCCGCGTCTTGAACTCGTAATATGTACATCAATATTATTTACATCTCATCGTCTCTCGTACCGTCTATCCCCGTCTCTCCGGTCACGCTGGTCACGCTGGTCACGACCATAATCACGTTCGTAGTCACCCCGCCGGTCGTACTGTTGATCACTCTCGTACCCACGCTTTAAAGGAACACTACTGACCTCGTAACCCCGGTTCCGACCAGGCGCCCCGGTCGGCTGACGCACACTCTGAGGCATCGATGGCTTGTGCAAAAAACTCGGCAGGTCAGATGTCGCTGGTCGTGTCCACGGCGGATTCACCGCTCTTGGATCTTCACCTACTCGCGGTGCCTGGCCTCCTCCTTGCGCATTTAGAGGTGTCGGTGCCGGTGCCGTTCGAGAAGTACCCTGTTCTCGCTGTATAGGCACCTGCCCAGCCTGGGCCGACATCCCCGAAAGGTCGCCCTGCTTCGTTCGCGCCGGTTTTACTTGAGCTGCCGTTGCTACTCGAGTCGCAGACGGCCCCGGCGCACGCTGTGCTTGCGTACTTTGTTCTCGAACTGTCGTTGCCGCCTGTACCGATCGCGCAGGTACTACTTGAGGTGCAGACGAAACAACCTCTCGAGGCGTGTTTTGCGCTCGAACAGGAACAGTCTGTACAGGTCGCGATCCTGACGCCTGCGTAACCTGCTCACCCTGTTTTGGTCCTCCTGCCAACGGAGCACGCGCCCGTGCCGTATTCTGCTCTCGAGAAACAGCGGCCTGCTCTTGCATCAACTCCGTACTGGTCGGCCGGAGCGCCGTGATACGCCCGTTATCATACTCAGACACCAGCCCACGCCTAACCGCGTCCTCAACCAATTTTCGCCACACGTCGTTCGTGACCAGACTCTGCATGTTGCCAATGATCCACAGCGACGACTTTGCTCTCGTCAACGCGACATTCATCCGCCGCACGTCGGCCAAAAACCCAACCCCTTTGCTTTGCCCACCGTCCGCACGCACACACGACAAGATAATGATCTCCTTCTCTTGTCCTTGAAATCCATCAACCGTGTTAAAATCAATCCCCGCAACACCAGACATGCCCAACGCAGACCGAAACGTGTTGCGCAGCTCAATCAGCTGCTGCTTGTATGGCGTCACGATCCCAACCCGGCCCGTGAAGTCCATGTTTGGAAAACTGTCGGTCAGCTTGCGGTACAGCTCGAGCGCGCATAGCGCCTCGGCCCGATTGAAGTACGAATGCATCTTGCTCTGCTGCTCACGCGAGTTAACGTTGAAAAACCTGTACGGCCCAAAAACATGACTCAGACTGTGCCACTCGGCTTTCGTGTGCTCCGGCATCCCGTCGCCGTCAATCAGTTTCGAGTTGTAAAACTGCGCACTCGGGAACAATGAAATGGCAGGGTGCATACGGTACTGGATACTCAGCAAGTGCACCGCAGACGGGAAGTTCTTCTGCACCCGCACAAACAAACTCTGTTCGTAGTTGAACTTCGACGCGGTCTGTGACAACACGGTCGGCGGCAACTGGTTCGGGTCACCAACCATCGCGCATCGCACACAACCGTACTTGAGCGGAATCAGTGCCGAGATCTCAACACACTGCGCGGCTTCGTCAATAATCACAGTCTCAAATGTCAGCGCAAGACTAGCCAACAAGTCGTGCCCGGCGCCCGACAACGTCGCGCACACAATCTCGGCACCGGTCAAAATCCTGTTTTGAATGTTGCGCCGCTCAATCTCGTTCGTCCGTTTCACGACCGCATGCCGGTCTCGCTCGTCGTCCAGCCGCTGCCCGAGCGCAGCTTTCTTGGCGTTCACAATCTCACGCTGCGACCGCAACTTCTCCCGCACGTCCTGGTCATCGGTGTTGTTGAGCTTCTTGTCAATCTCAGCCCGTTCCGTTAAAACTTTATTCAACTGGTCGCGCAAAGTGCTCTTTTCACCACCGCTCTTCTTGTTCGCGTCCTGCTCGAGCTTAACCGTCTCGGCCTCAATCAACTCCTCAAGTGTCAAATCACGCACAGCAGGATTGATGATATCGCTTCGACCCAGTCGCACAATCTTTGGGAAAAAAATCTCTCCCGCACTGTTTCTGATCCCGTTCTTCAACCGTAGCAGAATCTCGTCCACCGCAGCATTACTAGGCGCACACACCAGTATCCGCTTGTGCTCGACTGGCGCAGGCGATGCTGGTCTCTGTGGCGCCTTCTGCCCCGGCATCGTGATCGGTATACCCTTCGATTTCGCAGTCGTCAACGTCGCTCCAACAATACCCAGAATGGTTTTGGTTTTGCCTGTAGTGATTTAGCATGCATCTCACTGGTGGGTCTGCGTCTTAACGTACCCGTTCCCGGTGGTCCTTGAATCAACGTAAACCCGGTACTCTCCATGGTCGCCAGAATAGCTCCAGCCTGAGGCGCATTGACGTCGTATAACCGTTGTGTACGACGGATGCTGTTTGCGTCCGGTCGGATCGCTTGGGCCGGCTTGGCTTTTAAAATCGAGTCTAGCAAGTCGTAGTATGGCAGCCCCATCAACGAACTGTACTCCCGTTCAATCGTCGTCATACTGGTCGTGTCAGCGTCATTGCTCAGAATCAATTAGCTCCTTACCTAATCACACGCAGTGCGTTCAGTTCCGCGCGTGGAAGTAAATTCCGCGCCATCTCTGGCTTCGGCAGACACCGCAGACATACGTCGTGCAGGTCCGGCTCGCTCGAGCGCTTGACTTCCTTAATTTTAGCCAAGCAGTTGACGTACTTTGGATCCGGCATCATCGGTTTCCTGTCCTTCCCTGCCGCCTTGCCGCCTGCTTGAACTTCTTGGTCGTCAGGCACATACGTCAAAACGATTACATCCATATCTCCTAGTTTCAGCGTATTTAGCACCTTCGAGTCAATTGACGCGTAAAGCTCAATGTAGTCATCGCAAGACACGCGGTTCGTGACCGACAATCTAAACGGCTTATCCTGGCCCTCCTCTTTAGCCCTGATGATATTCTGCACGCACTCCAGCATTAGCAACGGCTCAAACACTGCTTTGTACTCCATCGCGGTACTGAACTTGTTCGGCACCGCGCGGTATTTCGACATATCGTTCCCGACCTCATCAGACGGAAGATCGTCCTTGCTGTGATAGTCCCAACGCAAGATTCGCTGGTACAACGGGTCGACATTGACACGCAACCTGGCCCGCATATTGCGCTCGTTCCGCTCCTTCTCTGAAATCGCAGGCGGCCCAAAATTGTTTCGTCGCGCTGCCATGATCGAATTCGGCACTCGAAGTGGCTGTGGTGCGAGCCGGGCTGCCATGACCGGCTTCGGTACCGGCCGGTTGTGCTTGCTCAACGCAAATAGTGAATCAACATCGCTGTCACTGTCCTGGTCGTCTGACGACCCGTCGTCGGACGGTGTCACCGTTGCCGGTGTTGCCGGTGTCGTCGGCGTCGTCGTCTCACTCTGAGCTGGCACCGCCTTCACCCGGAACCCAGGTGGTCGAGGTGGGTGCACGACATCGTTCGCGCTCGCCGCACGCGCGGCATCCAATCTCTTCCTCGCAATTTCCTGTCGCCGCGCGTCCAGCAAACTTGGCTTCGGTCCTCGAGAAACCTCAATTCGTGCTTTCTTGACTTGCGGCACACTCGTCTGCCGCGACATCTCGGTTGACTCGAGCGCTTTGACCATATTGGCCTCTTCGTCCGATTCAAGATCGTAAGATTCCTGCTTTTCTGCTTTTGAAAGCCACGGATCCAAACTCGTGACTGTCTTAATCGGTTTAATTTCTGCGACAGTCTGAGGTTGTTCTTGTTTAATCTTTTCTGATTTTATTACTTCCGGTAGCTTTGCTGCGTCAAACGCTGTGACTGCAATGACCAAGTCGTAGCATTGTCCGTCGGTTAAGTTACTGAAGTGACTATCAGTCTGTCGAGACAGCTTATCTAGTTTCTTAAATATGTCATGCGGAACCTCAATGTCGGTGCGGGCCATCTCTCGCAGAAACCCGCAAACTAGTCGGACACAAACTTGCAGCAGTGCTGAGTCTGAAAGTCGCAACCACGGACACATCTCTCTCAGTGGTTCTATCAAAGTCAACAGCAGTTTGTTGTCGTTGCGATTCTTGGTTGGAGAAATGTGTTCCATCTCGCCTGCCGCGTTCTCGCTTAACGCTTGTTCCATCAACTGTAGATTTGAAAACATATCTGACGATAATTCAAGCACGTCGCGCATGTAATCGACCATAATTTCCTTAGGATATGCGCGTGCCCAGTTCAAAGTCCGGCGAAATATAAACGACAGCGATCGCCACACGGCCGACCAGAACGAAAACGCAGCCGTCCGTACCTTACCGTCAGGAATACTGCTGTTGTGCAGCGCCACGTAACCCGTCCGAGAATCAAACAACAAATTCGCAACGTCCATTGTCAACCGGACTAGCTTCGGCACCGGACCGAGTCCGAGATCGCCTGAAATAGCGCCGGTATGGGTCAATGTCGAGACGTAAGCCGCGAGAAAGGGCGCAGGATTTGATCGGAACAATCCTTGCAAACATTCCATACGACCAGACGCATCGTACGCCTGTTTGACAATTTCAAGACTATATCTGGATAGCCCGGCATGGGCTGACATGGACAGAGACAGTAAATTGCTTACAATCTCTGGAAATTCGAGAAGCTCGGTCTTAATTTTGGACGCAGTGAAATCACTTATTCTTCTGAGTAGGTCTGCTGCCGCGTTCAACACCTCATTTATCTTATTGCTAGACCGTTCGTATTTTTTCAAAGTGAGTGCAATCAATTTAGTAGACGGACTGGTGGCCGACACACCGCCCAAACTGTCAGTAGTCCGGCTGATCATATCCGCGGTCTCTGCCAAATGAGTTCGAGACTCTCCAATCGCATTCACAATGACTCTTGCAATATCAACGTCGTCCGCCCGTAACTTGGAGGTCAATGCTTCCCACACATTTTTACCATAGCTCACCATTTGCGGCGTGCTTCCGCGTTCTGCTGCCGACGCATCAGTCTCGGCTTGTGAAATTGTTGCTGCAGTGATTTCCTTTTGCTTCTGAACAGCAACCGCTAACGTTTCCGATGTCATTGCGGCACTTTCGTCTACAGCCGACATGCAGTCTGTCTGTAGACATAAAACCAACACTTCGCGAGCAAGTTCTGTGACTAAGTTTTTGCTGAATGAATGCTGTACAATCAAAGAACCATAAGTTTCACTAACTTCTCGAGCTTCCCTCCTCATAATTCTATCCACATTTTTTCCATTAAAAAATAAATCGTGAGAGCGATATTCTAGCAAGATTTTAAGAACATTAAAGCCGGCATCTGTGCACCGCAAGCGAAGATCATCCCTGGCAGTACCGAACTTCGATGGCTCTTGATACCGTCCCAAAAAATGTGATACTAACACCTTGCAACATGATAGCCGAGTCGATCCTGATATAGAAAGCGAGAACGGACGCACCCAATTGAGCAACTCTGCTGTACCTTGTGCTGTCGATGACCGCAACTCGCCTTCAAATGCAATCGCACCATGCTGCCCCAGTACTAAATCGGGCAACGACATTGGTATAAATGGTTGTGATAGTTGCCAAAAATCTTTATCCAAAACGCTGAGTTCAGCAGCAAACGCATTGAGAAGAGCATGTATGCTAGCAGGAAATGCCTGCAGATCTGCCCATAACAACTTTACAATGCTATCTTCTGAATTAGTAAACATGCTTTCCTGGTCGCCTCCGCAACAATGCCGTATGAGAACAGACCGGTCGAAGCTTCTAAAAATGAACCCCATTGCCTTCCAAAATGCTTCCACGTCTTTGGTTTTTCGAGTAGCAACACTGTGCATGTAGCGCCCAATTATATCTTCATGATATGCACGCCGAACGCATGGGTCAAAATCTGCTTCCACAACTTTCTTAGTCAACATTTTCATTGACTTTTCTGCCCATCGTACTAGATCTGGCTCGTGTATCAAAAACAAAAAAGAAAGCATGGCTGGGACAACTTCTTTCGACAATCGTAAAAACCTTCCTCCAGCCTGAACACCAAAAAATACCGATTTGAATGCAGTTGCCAATTGGGGTGAAAGCTCAAGAAGATTTGGTGCATATAGACATTCATACAACGCATTAAAACACTCTGATATTGAGTCGCCAGGGATCGGTTTATTTGAGTTTGTTTGCAATGAAGCTCGACATTTTTCAGCAGATGGTTCTAAAGATGTAGTCACACGATCAACGTCCCACTTGTTTAGTATACCCATGAACTCTTCTATACTGTCTCTATCAAATCTGCCTCTGTGAGTAACCTAGACCAACTGCTCAGCTAGACTGACTTACGCTTGCTCAAGTAATGTCTTTCGCATGGAAAACTTTGCTTTCTGATATGCCTTTACGCACAAGAAGCATTCTTTCAAGTGCTTCCCAGCTACCGATTTGAGCCATGTTAGTTCCGGAGATTGTGGAAATGCAAAGACTTGTAATGCAGTTATCGTGACTTTCCTTCGTTGCTCGTTACAAAACAAATGAGAAGTAGAAGGTAGCTTTGTCAAATAGCTGAGCTTCAGTTAGCATTTCATTAGTCAACTATATATCACTAATATTTACGCAAAACTCTCCTGTATAGCCAAGTCTTGTAAGCCATTATCATCTGGATGTTTATGACTTTCTTCAATCACAGCAATTACTTGAGTCAACTGCCTATCGATTGCTGCCTTGTCTGAATCGTGTCCAGACTTGCTAGACATGATTTGCTCTTATGATTGCATACACCAAGCTACAATATCAGACGAGTATGAACAAAAATCTAACAAGCCCGTTATTGTCTCTCGTCTACTCTATCTCAATACGAATAGAAACGATCCGGCTGCTGGACAGAGCAAGACGAGTATAGAGAACGTGTTTTGACTAGGCCCGACCAATGTCAATTTACGCGGTTCAAAAACGTTGCACGTGACTTTGCGTGTATACGCGTTTTAAGGTTATCAGTCAAACTTTGTAGTATAGCGTGTAGTACATTTAAGGTTTCTATTTATGAGTTTAGTTAAAACGCGTCTTCTACTAATCATCGTGATTCGACGTGTTTTACCCATCAATTGAGTGACAGACATGTTCAAAATCCTTTACATTACATTTTGGCATGTTGCTTGATATGGCATTGACTTGACAAATGTAAAGCACGATCAATAAAATAGAGTTAACTAGAACAATTACTGATTTTCATAAGTTAGTCAGTTCGACAACAGTTGAAATTACACTCAATAACACCATACAGTCTAAAGTGAGTAGATCGCGCTCTAAAGGGTGAAGGTGAAGAGCAACTGAAAGAATTGGGTGCATTGTAAACATCACAGGTTCACCACGTTCACTTAGTAAGACGCTCACCAAGCAAGAACCTATTTACGCATGAAAATATGAAAAGATTAAGCAGTTTTGGCATTCCAGAGCCATTTACGACTGACTATAATCAGCACAAGCTACTAACGAACGCGTCATGGCAAATAGACGTGCCTTTGGCTCTTGAGTCTACTTGGATCAAGGAATGGAAAAATGCTACTATCGTACTGGCACCTTATAGTAATGTAAGGCTCTACCTTGTTAGTACTCAATTCAATAATAACATCGAGCTAGATTACATTTACTATATCATTTACAGTGGGAAATATTGAAAGCAGTATTGATTTTATAGAGACGTTAGGGAGAGCTATCTCTACTTCAAATGTATCTGAGCATACTTGAGTATTGCTTTATAGCTAAACAGTAATAGTTTTGGCAAGAAGTCGACATTGAACCAGTTTTAATGATTCCTAGTCAATCAAATACCCGACTCCAAGGCACACTTTACAGTCAGAATCTGTATTCAAATTCATACGGTAGCAGCTAACTTGATTAGTCCAATTCACATCAGCGTCGTCAGAATTTCATAATTTACAAAATATAGAGGATATCATGATAGCTCGGCTCTATAATCTGTCAATTGCGTTTGAATATTCTTTGATCGAATCTGAATCAACAGCAAACATTGATGATTTGTTAAAATTAACAGACACTGCTCTAAGAATCTTGATCGTGGACAAGCTTTCCAGGCGGATCCCGATGATATTCTGTCCAGGATATGCTAAAGTATGTCACATAAAAAGGTCATGACAATACTCTAAGTATAGACTATCACAAGTCGAATGCAACTGGTAAATAGCGTTATAGCTCCAAGTATTTCACGTATTCTGGACCGTCGCAGAACTCGTGTTACAGTTTCACAATCTGCTGGTACTTTCTTGGTACATATCAAAAAACTACTTAACTTTTTATTGCTAACAAAATAGACACAAGACCAAATTCCGGCCACTATCGAAGCACAATTCTGGAAAGTTTTAACATCCTCATTACAAGAAACAAATGTCGATAGGATGAAATTGGTTAATTATAAAGTACTCATCCATTCTACCGTCATCCTAACCTTTGCTGAACAGAATCAATTTCTCAATTTTGATTGCTCAGTTAGTACCAATCAAATGCTATCTGATGTCAGTGAACACCAAACAGCAAATGCAAACTCGGAAGATTTAATACTTTTGAATACGTCATCTACGGCAGTCTAAAAACGGTGCAAATTGGCTTGCTTAATTAAGCACCAAAGTTATAACAGCCGCGCACCCATCGGCATTCCGGCACGGGAAGAGAGAAGAAGCACAGAGCCCTCCTTTTTTTTTTCTTTTTTTTACCTGTGGCAGAAACTTTGTACTAACCAGCTATTCTTTTCCTGACGTTGAGCAGCACTAATTTGACTTTTGACAGACGTAAACCGGCTTTGAACTCAAACAAGCTGAAATTCGTTGAATCATCTTCAAATTTTAATCGAGAACTACGGATTTGCGGAGATGGTATTTTAGATTTGGCATGTACCCGAACGACATTCAGCCACTGCACGTTTGATCTGTTTTTGATCTTAGACAGACCGATATCGGGATCGTGATTGAGTTAGTTTTCTTGCTTATTTTAGTGCAGTTCTGCAGTTCTGTACCATTTTTTTTCAGCCCTCGTCGGCCGATAGTCGTTATTTTGACTCCCAATCTTAACGGATATCAGCCACTAACGCTACGATTGACAGGTGTTTATTGCACCAATATACACATAGTAAAAATCCTCTCTCTGTGAAGTTGCTCCGCATCGAGGATTTTGGCTCTTGCTCGAGCCCGCTTCTTTTGCACTTTTTGTATTTGAAAAACGCACCCACCACTTTTCATTAATTACGAACTTAAGATTGATTTTTACTTCGCTTTTCTAATTTATTCAATCACACTCAATCAAATCAGTATTCTATACTGTTCAAAATTGAATATTCAAATAAAAGTAGGGACGCGCAATGAAGGCTGGTAAAGACACCGGTGCTCGTCCCCACAAGCGTTACGATGCAAAGGTTTTGGGTGACTATGAACAACAGCATCAAGATCATGACCAAAGTATAGAGACCGGAACAAAATCAAAAACATCGTCTGCTTCTACTGGGTCAGGCCCTGCTCCAACACATCTTACACGTATCATTTCTGCTTGTTCAAGATGCAGGGCAAGGAAAACAAAGTGCGATCAGAAATTCCCGTCTTGTTCGGCATGTTCAAAGGCTGGTGTTGAATGTGTTGGTCTTGACGCCGCTACTGGAAGAGAAATCCCTAGAAGGTATGTCTCTTTCTATGTTTCAGTAAATCTCATGCTGTTCCATTTGAAGACTTCCGATGAGAGAACATTTTGGTTTTTTTCTAGTTTACTTACGCGTTCAGTTACGTTTCACATTTGGAAGATCGAGTGGCATTTCTTGAAATACAGTTACAAAATCAAGGCATACCAGTTGATACTACTGATACAAATTTACGTCGTGCGCAGGTCGCCAGTGGTGCTGCTGTTAATGTTGACCAATCGATACCGGTAAATTCACAGCCAGGGAAAGATGTCGACTCACTTGTTTCAACTGTTGGTTTGGTCTCAATGAAAGGTTCAAGTACACTGACATCTCCTTCTTTTCTTGGGCTATCGTCCGGTATTTCGTTTGCACGTCTGATGTTTGCCGCAGTCAAGTTGAGAGGACAAGATGTGCCGTCGTCAGCCATGTCAATCGCATCTTCAGAACAGCCAGACATGACTATTCAACATAAACCAGTTCAGATCCAAGCTGTGCCATTACCTGCCAAAGACGTGGCAGAAACTCTGCTGGAGGTGTTTTTCAATCAATCGAATGCTCAGATTCCTATTTTCCATCGTGACGATTTCATTCATGACTATTTTGAACCGGTTTATGGCCCATACTCTGTCCAGACTAAACTTGCAAATCTGAATAATGTTCGTAATGATTCTGTTTCGCCAACGTCAAATGATCCATCGCCCAATGGAAGTTCGAAATCTTCACCTGCAGCTACGACAGTCAAGTCTGAGCTCTCTCCTTCAGCAGAAGTCAAGGACGAAGAATTTGTTTCTAATTCCAATGGCAAAAACATTCATGAACATTCGGCAAATTCTCCAGAAACGCAACGCGCTCTTTATTTCCTCAACTTGATTTTTGCCATTGCTGTCGCCGTGCATCAGCAGCAATATCCGGCTCTGCTTTGTGAGTCATATCATACTGCTGCTATGAAACATATTGAACCTGTGTTCGCTTCGCCTGATCGCCTTGAGTCTCTGCAATGTATTTTATTGCTTGGTCAGTACTCTATTATGCGTCCGGCAGTCCCAGGTGTATGGTATGTTCTTGGTGTTGCACTTCGGCTCTGCGTCGATTTAGGACTACATGTTGAAGGCGGAGTCAAGTCATGGAGTGGTACCAATATAGCTCCCAAGAACGGTCAAGGAAGTTTGAAGGAATCTGAGCGAGTGAGTGCACGGATTTTAGACTTGCGACGACGATTGTTTTGGTGTACATATGCCATGGATCGCCAGGTGTGTGTATACCTGGGGCGACCATTTGGTATCGCGGATAATAGTATTAAGGTTCCGTTTCCAAGTGATCTTGACGACGTTTTTATAACCACCAGGGGTATCACCAACCCCCCGGAAGACACCCCCCCGTCTTATAAGCAAGTTGCTGTTCACATTTTCCAGATCCGTCGACTACAGTCAGAAGTGCAAACAATTCTTTATGAGCGTGCAGAGTTGCCTCGTCGATTTGCAACGTTGAAAGAGTGGCAGACAAACATGGCTCGACGGTTGGAGGAGTGGAACAATTCAGCACCAAAGTCTGCAAAAGACATGAACTGTAATTTCAATCTTTATTTCTTAGATCTCAACTATGAACAGACGCGGCTGTTGCTGCATGGCATCTCGCCTGCCATTCCTCGACCATCTGTGGAAGCTTTTTTCATTATCGCAGATGCCTCCGAAAAGGTCATTCGAGCATACAGACAGCTACATCGAGAAAAGAACATCAATTACACTTGGATGGCGGTGCATAACTTGTTTATGGCCGGTACGTCGTATCTGTACTGTTTGTATCATTCCAAGGAAGTTAGGTCACGTACTCGGATGGACGTGATTGATTTTAACACAATGGCGTGCATTCATGTTTTGACTGCCATGGTGGACAAGTGCGACGCCGCGTCGGGCTGCCGTGATACGTTCGAGCTGCTGACTGCTGCCATTTTGCGATTGTGTTATAATGAGAAGGCTGCTGCTGGTGAGATCTCGGCTCCTGTTGCTGCAGATGGTGAGGCTCGTAACAGACGAAATGCGACACCGCCGATCCCGCCGTCAATGCCGCCACCAGCGAAACGATCAAAACGTTCGTCAAAGCCGTCAACAAGCTCTAGGCAGCCCGCGATCGAGTTGCGTGTGCCGCCGCAAGGGTTTCAGCCCATCTATCCCAGACAGCCAATACCGTCGGGTATGGAGTACGTGCTTGAAACAGCTCAGGATATATCACCGACGAGTATGTTGCCCCAGCAGCCATTGGAAGCATTAGTGCCGACCATTACGACCCCGAACGGATCTCAAGTCAGCACGCCGGCTTCTACAACGTCGACTACGGAATCTATGCGTACGTCGGGACAAGGAGGCTTGTCGCCGTTTGCGTCTTTTGAGTCAAATACTTTGCAGTGGATGACGGACATGGAGCCTGATCTGGATGAGATTTTCCGAACCGCGGCAGAGATCCAGGCTGTTCCGCCTATGCATGGGAATTTCACGCATCCTGTCGCGTATTCCGGTAACGTTAGCGGGAACACACAAGGTGGTGGGTATGCGTACCAGTTCAGCCCTGGAGCTGCAGTTCAACAATTTAGTGGCCAGTACTTTGGTATGGTGGATGGTAAGTCTCGTTGTTATTTTGGTTCTAAATTGTGTCTAATTTTGGTGAAAGGTCCGCCATCTGGAGGAACGACTACTTCGCCTGCTGATTCTAATGGTAGCGTAAATTCAAGTGTGAATTCTGGCACTCCAGCCGTTTCGCCCATTGCGAGCAATTGGAGACCTCCGTCGTTCTCAATGCCGCAGCGGCAGTCACCAACTCAACCGCCTCCAACTGGTGGCATGTATGGTCCACCGTCACAGGGACATCAACAGCAGCAGCAGATGTTTGATGACGAGTACGACGGCCAACGAATTTACGAAATGATGTATGAGTTGCCTTCTGCTTCTATCTGGGACCAGTTTTTTGCTGCTCCTGGAAATGCCAATTTTGCGTCAATCACTGGGACGACCGGGTTTGGAGGTCTAAATAATGTGAGTCCGGGTAATATACCACCTCCGGTGCAGTCAAATTTGACGTCCCCATCACAACAAAGACAGTCAACGCAGAATGGAACTTACCGAATGCCGTTCTTCGATGGTATGAACATGCAGACCTAATAGACTTCTTATCGGGTTCAATTGTGGTTTTCTTTTGTTGTTTTTCTTTTCTGTTTCTCATTGTGCTTATCGGAGATCTGGGAACCGGTTTGGGAGGTGCAATATATGTTTGAATTTCTTCAGTTTTTTGATTTTTTGGTGTTTTGACACGTGTATAATTCTTGCGTGTGTATTTTGCTTTATTGATGTGATTTTATTTTTGAGTTAAGCACGATATATATAGTGCAAGACTTTGAGATCTGTACACTATATAATGGATTGTAACAAGCATAGTTATACATAATTTGATAATATTAAAATAATTACATTCGATAATAAAACACAAAAACCCCTAAATTAAAGCAACAAATTCCGTGTTTTCCGCATTAATCACATTCAATCAATAAAGTGTTTCATTTCGGTCAATAAACATAATCTTCAGGTTCAATAGTACCTTCTTTACTGGTGTCATCTTTCACGACAGGTCGAGCAGGAAAATCCAGATTTGACGCACCGGCACCCAGTGAGCCTAATTTTCTTGCATTTGCTTTCATCAGCTCTCGTTCGTCTCGGAACGCGTAGAGTAAGAACATGCTTACAAGCACGAGCGCTATTACATATAATAAGATCTTTCTGACAGCACGAGACTTGAAGATTGCGCCAATCGACACGCGTTGGCGCGGTTGAAATGTCTGGGTGTAACTTGAACTCATATTTCAAAGTATCGCAAGCTGTAGTTTGTCTGATTTGCTCTGTTGGCTATAAGTGCATACTACACCGATTCAGTCGCGTGAGTCTATTCGCGAAAGATACGAGAGAGTGAGAGCCGAGACGCCGGTCGCCGAGCGTGCGGCTCAGAGGGTTAGTACGTGTAAGCCGCAGCAGCTAACGACGGGCCGCGCGCAGCCATTTTTAGAGTGTCACAAAACGCCAGCAGCGTACGTCAGTTCAGATACAGTCAGGCACGGCCAGGGTTGAGAAGTAACATACACTACGCCAAAGGGTATTATGAGCGTGGTCTCTGGTACACAAAATTATCCGATTGCAGACTTTTTTTTTATTGCTGGTATAGATCAGGCTGGGTTAGAGGCGTTTGTAAGGCAGGATCAAGGTGTTAATGATAAAGATGATCAGAGTACGCAAATTGCTGTAAATGAGGTGAATAGGGGCAATACAGTGATTAGGAGGAAGGTTACATTAGAGAATGTTGCAGAAGATGGCGAGGTCACACTTGTCAATACTTCGTTCGATCATAATGAGCTGACGACGTTGCATAAAGTGAACGCTTTACGACTAAAAGAGGCAACACCTCACAGCAAGAAAAGGCTATATGGACAGGTTCGGAGAGTATCAAACTATGGCTCTGTAGTTTCGGTGCCAGCATCAATATCATGGCCAGAAAATGTGCATCCGTTAGATCGAAAGCTGGATCCGGTGCTTTTGGACGTATATCCTCGCGACCAAGAGATACAAGCGAATCGAGGCAGATTGCCCGAGCACGTCCCAATGTTTGCGTTTCCAGATGATGTGCAGATACAATATGCAGAATCAAGGCCAATTTCTACGTGGCACCATTTTGTGTGTAAAGTCGATTTTTTACTTGGACTCTTGCTAATAAATATTCAGATTATGACAAATGAGAACGACGAAAAACGATACGGCACTTGTGTGACAATATGGATACCGCTACCTACAGATACTGCGACGGCCGCTGAACAGCTGAGCGAGCAATGGTGCGAAAATCATGTTATTTCCAGTGACCTCGAGGTGGCGGCTGATTTAAACGAGAAACTCGTATCTCATAAAGCACGTTTATCACAGCTACTTACAGAGATATTGACTATATCAGATGAGGATAAAAAAGAAAGATTAAAAGATGAGATTGCGGCCACAGAGGAGTATATTGGAATGACAAGTGACATCCTGCAATCGCTGCATCCTCGAGTGCGACACGCTGTGAGTGGAAGCGATAAACGGGTCTTGATGTGGATGCCACGAACATATGGTTTGCTATCACGAGACGAAAATACGCTTTCGTTCAGGCTGGAATGGCTTAAAGTGCTGCTGTATGGGGAAGTTTGCGTGCGTGAACAGCCTGGCTGGTCGGGGCAACGTGTGCCAATGGAGTTTGCTATTGCTCAATTGCTAAAGGAGCAATATATACTTAATTCTGGATATCAATTGAAGGTGAACATGGGTAATGTCACGTAAGTACTTTCCGGTCTCATGATGCATTGCTAAAGTTTAAGGCTGTATGCCAGGCATCACGCGGCAAACGAACTACCAGGATCGCGAGATACTGATCTTTACGGTTTGTTTCGATGTTTGAGCGTGCGGTCTATAGTGGAGCTATTAGAAGCAGTTTTGGCAGAATGTCGGATCATACTTGTGTCAAGCGACCTCGCAATGCTGACATGTGCAGCTCGCGCAATTGTATCGCTCATATACCCGCTGAAATGGCAGTCGCCACTGATACCGGTTCTTCCAACTAGATTACGTGCCTGTCTTGAAATGCCTGTTCCGTACATAATTGGGTTGCATCGGACTGGATCAGAACTGCTGTTGCCGGACGAGGATTATGTTCTGTGCGACTTGGATGGAGACGCTGTGGTTTCGTCATCTACGCCACCATTACTTCCAGCTTCTGTACGGAACAAGTTATTTGCATTACTCGAGCTATCGGCACCATTACACAATCCTCCATTTTCTATCGCACATGGCACGCCTAGATATATTTCTGAAGCCTTTCCTGAGGACGCGCATATCATCGCAGATGTGGATATCATGACGTTAAACCCCTCCCAACAACGGCTGGATAAGCTGGTGGGAGAAAGCAGTGCAGCGTATTTATCTACAGACAGGTCAGCTAAGCCATCTGCACCGATATTGAACGTGCCTGAATTTAGTGTTCGGGCGAGATTATCTGCAAACCCGTTACCGACTCGAAACGCTAACGGGGCGCGGAAAACTATTAGCGTGGCAATGAGTTTTAGAAACTTTGCTGTGATTAATCCAGATGAAGGAGTAGACTTGCATTCATCTCACTCTTCACAGTCATCGGTGCTAATGCCAGATGACAGTGTACCGACGACAAAGGTTGATATACCCACTACCGAAGGCCATATATTCCAGGCGTTACAACCACAAGACAATCTTCGATGCATCGTATGTTTAGATGGTATAGCGGCATCTACGATCGCTGTTTGCCGTGAGTGCGGTCTGGAAGTACATAAATGCTGTTTACGCACTGTTGTTTTGCCATGCCTTCCTATGGTTTTCCATGCGTCTCGAGCGCGGGCAGCTTTCGTACGCTCTATGGCTACATTATTTTTCAACTACCGCCGTTTTTTGGTACCAGTTACTGCACAAAAAAACGACAAAAAATATATGTTCGATAAACAAGCTTTCTTGAACAGCATGCAAAGAGACCGCTTGCCCTATTGTCGCTTTTTGCTGCGTACCCAAAGTGGTTCAGAGTTTATACACCAGGCTGAGTTGGGTTCTACATTTAGTGTATTTGACGGCGTCGTCGAGTCTCGGCGTAAACGAGGATTCAAAGGTAAACTGACGCCAAAGGCAGCACCACCAACTCCGCTGGCGCAGATGGTGGAGTATCGGACGAGCGAGGCGCCGGGGTATGGGTCTAGTGAGAATTACGTGGATGCGATGAATAGCTTAAATCAGTATGTGAACGGCAGGTTTCCATCGCGGTTGGAAGAGGATATCATGTGTAAATTTACTATGTAGTTTTGTACAGTATAAAATAGAACCGGTTCAAAAAGCGGTTTGACCCTGGTTTAAGGGTCTCATTGGGGCGTTCGCGGATCCCCTAAATAAAAGCAGAACAGAACTCATCACGGACCTGAGCGACGACATCACCAATGGCATCACACGAGCCAATGGAGCGGTCTCGAAGCAACAGCGAGTCTGTTGTGAGCGGGTCATCACGGGCTGCAAAGCGAATGGGGTTTGTGGTCCGCCGGAACCAGGATCTGTCGACAGTGTCTGAATCCAGGTCGGTGTCTGCTCGGGCACCTCCACCGCAATTGCCGCCGCTGCTTGCGAACGGGATTCCGCCAAACATAGCGAGACTTGCGAACGGGACCGTAAAGCAGCCTGGTAGACGACATCATCACGCTCGAGGTGTGTCGCACGATTCAGTCATGGAGGCATCGCATTCATCGTCAGAATCTAATTCAGCACCCGCAACATCAACAGCAGGAGCCAACAAAGGCGAGGAAGAATCTGATGCTTATTTCAGAAGACTATCTGTGCTTCAGGAACAAATGTCGCCGACCGCTATGGCGTCACTGTCTCTGGCTGCGTTTTCAAGTCAAGTTGTTGAATCGGCTAGAAGTGTACTATTCACACTTTCTCAACTTGTCCCAGCAGTTCGTCAGTTCTTGGTGTTTTGTAATGATAAGAAAGTGTCGAGTACACTGAACGGTGTGTTATATACGGCCAGATTAAAAACAGACGCGCTTTTAAAGACACTTGAGCATCATGATGCTCTGCTCTCCCCTTCAGCTGCCAGTAGGCGAGCACCGCCAGCAGCAACAGCAGTCGAACCGATTATACATGCTACCATCACGTGCATTGGATCTTTTCGACACATAATCTCGTTGATCAATGTCAACATTGCTACGTTATCTGTGCATGCAGATATCCGACACATGCGATCTTTCTTTTTGATGTCATTTGGTGCGTTGGCTGAAGTCAAGAACGCATGGGCAAAACTGCTACCGGCGTTAGCAGAATGCAGAGTGCCAGTGGCAGCATACATGTCTAGCGAAGCTCATGCGATTTCAGTACCGTCTACAGCGTTGACCTCGCCTGAGCAAATGCCGCCTCCTGCTCTGCCACCACAAATGCCACTACCGACTCCTACGCCATTGTCAATGCCTGCACACGCACCGCTGTCAATTCCTCCTCCTACACCATTATCGATGCCTATCCCTACATCGCTACCACTTGCAACTCCGTCCATATGGCCGAGCAAACCGGCAGGTATAATCACGAGCATGTCGACACCAATCAGTGGTGTTGCGTCACCTATTGTTCCTGGAAACGGGCTGTTTCTGCCAGCCGGACTGTTTAGTCCAATGCCACCCACAGTGTCTACGCCAGTGAATGAAAACGGTCCATACGCGTTTCATTTTTCAGTCGAGCCTTCGACATCGGACGAAGAGCTGTTTGAACGAATAAATGCTGCTACACAATCAGCTTTGAATGTCCTCACGCTTGTGCATGAAGAAGTCCAAAACGCAGGAGCAGATACAAAGATGCGAGAACTGACTAGTATGTGTGATTATGGTCTCGAGGCTACAAACCGGCTTCGGATCAGACTTACGAGCATTCGAGGGGCAGATGCAGTTGAACGGTCACGGTTTGGAGAAGATACAAATGCGTTTGTCAAGGTATGGTTTATTGAATACTCGAAAAATGCAAAATGCTAATTTGAACAGGGGATTATTAGTATGCTGGAGTTTACTAAAACTATATTAAACGATTACCCGTTTTTAAATGAAGCTAGACCACAACTTTCTTCATTAACCCGGGTCACTAAGGAGGTTTTGACTGTGACGTTAAAACCTGCGGAGAAATCCGAGGGTAAAATGTCACCGGAACGATGATTTATGTGCGTATTTTGCGAGGCTTTGGTTATAAGAAAAATGGCGTCTCGGTTTGAAATTATAAAGATCATGTAGAAATAGAACTTATATTTGAAAGTAACGGCAGAATAACAGAAAATGGAGTAAAAAAAGATGTGGCCATCGAGCGAACCAGGCCTGTTTTCATAGTCAAATTCAGGTCTGGATTATATATAGCAATGGCAATTAACAGTTGATCTTCGTCTAGCCATTTGTGCGAATATTTCGAACGGAGCAACATCGAGGCCGCTTGGTATTCCAGACGGTAGTTTTATATGTAATGAAGAAGAAGAAGAAGAAGAAGAAGAGTGAGAATTGAATGATCTGTATATTTGAGTTTAGCGTACATCTCAGTATTGCCCACTTATTTACCCGGTCGTGCTAAAAAAATTTAGTTAAAATGACTGCGACGGCTCAAAACATGAATTTACAACGCGATGCCCACTCCTCGCAAGCTCTTTTTTCACTTTTATCCCCCGCAGTCCTCTCTTTTTTTACTGTTCAGTTTGAAGAGGTGTTGTCATAAAGTGTTGTAATGTCTACTGTTGTAATTGGAGCTCAATGGGGCGATGAAGGTAAGGGAAAGCTTGTCGATATTCTCTGCGATAAAATCGATGTCTGTGCCCGATGCCAGGTACGCTCTTTAACCTAAGCTCAATTGTCTTTTTCTAACTGTTTTGTACTAGGGCGGAAACAATGCTGGTCACACAATTGTCGTCAATGGTATAAAATATGATTTCCACATGCTGCCATCTGGTTTAGTTAACCCGGACTGTGTTAACCTTGTTGGATCTGGTGTTGTTGTCCATATTCCGTCTTTTTTCTCTGAACTTGCTGCAATTGAAGACAAAGGTCTAGATGCGACCGGCAGACTTTTCGTCTCGTCGCGTTGCCACATTGTGTTTGACGTACATCAGATTGCGGATGGGCTTCATGAAGCAGAGTTATCCGCCGGCGCTCTCGGCACAACCCGCCGCGGTATTGGCCCAGCTTACTCTACCAAAGCAACTCGGTCTGGTATTCGTGTCCACCACCTGGTATCACAAGAGCCTGGTGCCTGGGAGGAGTTTGAGTCTAGATTTCGGTCACTTGTTTTGTCGTTCAAGAAACGGTATGGTGAGTTTGACTATGACGTTGAAGCAGAACTTGTACGATACAAGGAGTTGGCTGAAAAGTTCCGTCCTTATGTAACCGATGCGATTGAGCTCATGCACGAGGCTTTGGACTCAAAAAAGCGGGTTCTTGTTGAAGGTGCTAACGCTCTCATGTTGGATCTTGATTTTGGCACATATCCGTTCGTGACTTCAAGTAGCACTTCAATCGGTGGTGTCTGTACCGGTCTCGGGATTCCACCCCAGAAGATCTCTAACATCATTGGTGTCGTGAAAGCCTACACGACCCGTGTCGGTGCTGGTCCGTTCCCTACCGAGCAACTTAACGAAATTGGTGAAGAGCTGCAGACGGTTGGTGCAGAGTACGGTGTTACGACCGGCCGTAAGCGGAGATGCGGCTGGCTTGATCTTGTCGTCGTGAAGTACTCTGCCCGGATCAACGGATTTACTTCTATCAATATCACCAAGCTTGACGTTTTGGACGGGCTGGAAGACATCAAGGTTGCAGTCGCGTACCACCACAAAGGAAAGCGACTCACCAGCTTTCCCGAGGACTTGCGGGTTGTCGAGCAGGTCGAAGTTGAATACGTCACTCTCAAGGGCTGGAAGTCTAGTATTGCTGACGTCAAGAACTACAACGACTTGCCGGAGAACTGCAAGGCTTACCTGAAGTACATTGAAGACTTTGTTGGCTGTAAGATTGGATATATTGGTGTTGGACCTGCCCGTGCGGCCATGATTGAGTGTTAAATTTAGAGATAAAGTATAGGACATAGTGTCGAAAACTGATTGTTTTATTAGTCTAATTTCCCATGAACGCCGGTAAAATACATCAAAACTTTTAGAGTCTTTTAAAATGCCTTTGTGATTGTCATGACGGTAGACACAATCATGACAACGACCCCAAACCCGACACATGCTATAGGAGCCAGTTTCTGCCTGAGAGACTGTGTGTTTGACCGCGCCAATTTCAAGTAGCACAGAGGCGGAAGAATGTATGCGAGCATACACGCCGAAGTCGACCCGACGACCTCAAGCACGATGCCGAGACTACTGGTCATGAGCGCAACTACTAGTGTCAGGATTGTCAGGCCGGCCGTGGTCGCGTTGTGCGCAAATGCTGACGGTTCGGGCGGCCGCAACACGCCGGACTCGTCTTCGACCTCGGTCTGAAACGACGACGAGATATAGTCTAGCAACACTTCTCTGCAGACGAAAATTTCAAGCGGGAAAGTGGTGAGCATGTTAAAGCCAAAGCAGAACCGGGCCAGGTTGATGAACAAATTGTTGCTAGCAAAGTTATTAAGCACGTTTCCTTCCGTCTTGTCGCGAAATGTCAGGAATCCAGCCAGCGCAAGTACCATGCATGCCACCATTGACACGCCGGTGCTCCAATGCGTGACCTTTGCAAACCGGTCGAGTGTTGGTTTCCTCAGCGCGCCGTAGATCAAGAGCGAGTTGTGGTGACACACAAACGCGAACGAAATCACGCCCATGCCTTGGAACACACCCTTGTTCATGGTCAGTAACGGGACGGAAAAGTTACCGTGCTGGTCGGATGGCAGACGAATGCCTTCGACCACTACGGCGAGAATGATAATCAGCATGCTGATCAATGCTAACAACGACGCCTTCGCCAAGTTTGCAATATTCTTGCTCAAACTCAGCGGGAACGAAATAAACAGCACACAGATAATCATCACCGGGCTTCTTTCGGTCAGCAAATCAATGACAGGTATAGTCGCAGCGGATGGGAAAACGGCAGACACGACGTGTGGGATTGTATCACCAATAATGACTGTAAATGCAATTGAACCGCCAAACGCAAACAGTCCTTGAGCAAGCGAGATGGTAAGATAGCCCGCCCTACCAAAACAAGCAGACACTGTCGCTTGATACGTGTTCGTGCCACTCAGTTTGGCATTCACAACCATCAACCTGTTGCGTCAGCTCTATAGCTACCTCAACCTCTCGTCCTACCTAATAGTCCAGTCAATGACAAACGTAAGTGTTACCAAAGCCACAACACCAGTTATCAATCCACACTGCAGTAAGGCATATGGTTGTCCAATAATGCCAGCGCCAATGATACTATTCGCCATATTCATAAACGCCATCTTCATCCCGTTCTTCTTCAATCCAACCTCCTCATCTCCCCCAGCCATAAGAACTGCTGGCGCAGAAATGTTCGAGAGCAATCCTTGTCGCGGATTAAACTCCTGGCTCATCTCCATCTGGTTCGCAGCAACTGCTGCCACAGGCGCATTGGCTGGGTCGTAGTCGTCAACTTGATACACACCCAAGTCGTCGTCGGAAGAATCTGAGTCTATACTAAATCGACCTCGACCTAGCATCGGCCGTTCAAAAGATTCTCTAGTCGTCATATTCTAACATCTCCTCCAGTCAGATTGGTTGATTGCTTCTATAATATATTCGCTTGTCGGGAAACATTGTATCGAATTCAGGGGCTTAAGTCACGTGCTACTAACTTCTACAGCAACAACTTATAGCAGATAGTTATTTTTATTTTGGAAGTAAAAATTACAAGTACTTGGTTGTGATATTACTTCACGGTGGCAAGGTACTTCTCGCGAACATCAGGTCTCATACCAACTGCCTTCCCTTCCTTCACGCGCTTGACAGTCAACGCGGCAATCAACGCTGCGCCGACACCGCTTCCGTCCTCAGCAGGTTGGACCTTGACAGGATACTTTGACGGTCGGAGATCTTTCCAGTCAAGCATCTCAGCCAAAGCCTGAGCGCCACGCTCTTCAAAGTGTGGATACTTATTAAACACGGAGCCGTCTGCGCCGACATGGCACGCTTTGATTCCCTTCTTCATGCAGATGGCGGCAATGCCTGTGGCTGACAACCGAGCGGCACGAGTGCCAATCAATTCTGCCAAGCGACGCAAAAGTTTTCGCTCTGGCTCCGTAGTGGTGATATTGAATCTCGACTCGAAGATATCTTGAACTTCACTCAAGTTCTCAAATGGGTCTTCCTCAATCTGGGAAAGCAAAGATGCGTCAATCGAGTATGGCACTTTCAATTTCGAAACATCCTGCTTTTCAAAAATAAGTCCCTGAGTATGCATATCGACCATGACCAGTCTGTGAAGCTCGCCCAAGTATAAGCCCGCAATCATCTTTTCAAAGCACTGCTGGTTTGGTCGCGGAGACTCGTTGTCAATCTGAACGTCGTAGGCGGTTCGCGGGAGAATCAAATGCTCGTTGTCAAACGCACCCCATTCGCAGTTAATGGCCATCGGTGTCTCTGGATCCAGATCAACCAATCCCTCAAGTTTAGGGATGTTCTTTACAACGTCGAAATAAGCAGCTAATACATATTAGTATTGTCGAATAGTTTGTACAACGTCCTAATCATACCGTTGCAACCGGTACCGAAGATGACACCCATTTGAGTTTCGGGATCAGTGTAATTGGAAGCGACCATTGTGCCGGTAGTATCATTGATCAAAGCAGTCACTTTGACTGGTACCTTTTTCTTTTGTAAAGCCGCCTCAAACATGGGCTGAACATCATGACCTTCGACGTCATCAATGTCGAATCCTTTTGTCCAACTAAAATATTAAAACTAGTACTGGTAAACGACTAAGCAAGCATACCGTTGCAAAATTCCGTTGTTAATTGCAGTTTGTCTGTTGACTGATTAGTCTTAAGTAGCATATGTAAACCATAAGAATACATACGTGCAAGGATAACTAAATGTGAAGCCAAGATGCATTTCACTAATATTCCCATCGGGATGGTGTGACTGCAAGAATTGAAGGAGGCATTCTGCAATGTAGTCCCACAGCTGCTCTGATGTTCCAGTCTTCATCTCAGGAGGCATATGGTATTTTGACTGTATAATGTCGAAATCACGATTCCCCAATAACGTCACTTCACAAACTCGAAGATTTGTGCCTCCCATCTAAAGAGATCAGAATGATCAGTCAATGTGTGAATAGTTACGTACATCCAAAGCAAGATAAGTGCCACTTTCTGTTCCATCAGGCATAGACATGACCCATGTAGGAATCATAGGCTTATTCATCAGTTTAGCTCTGTAAATGTGATTCTGTGCTTACTATACTGCCACCCTCTTTCGACAATCCTGACATCCAAGTCAGTTCAAACGACTCAATTGTACACAGAGCATTCAACGTACCTTTTTCGAGTTCTTTTTTGAAGTGCTCTGCAACTGCCTTTAACTTCGCCGTGTCGACTGTAAAAAGCATTTCCAATTGAGCAATCTGTTCGAGCAGATCTCGAGGCACATCAGCCATAGATCCCTAACACCATCTTTTAATATCTTTTTTCTATATACAATATTTGCACAGTACCTTTCGAGAAGGAGGCTTCTTTGGACCTAAATGAACCATATTTTAACTGAGTAATAAATTGTCTTATTTCTATTTCTATGATGAGTTGAGAAGTTAAGATCAAACTGAACGAGTGAAATTGAATGAGCTCGAAATTCTACTTGGAACGGCATATCACACAAAATGGCATGACGTCAATGCAGCCCGACAGTAGCCGATACATTGAATGCAACAGAATACATTATTGTTTGTCAGTTATTCCAAATAAAAACGCTTTAATTGCTTTATATGCCATATTTAAGATAAAATTAATCCATTCAATATACACTTAATAGGAACATGTGAGGGTACTGTTCTAAACGTTATATTTAATGCACAACGCCATATAAAAGATGCATCGATAATATTAACTAATCTATTCTATCAACTATTAAACTAATTCATTGAGTTAAATCAGCATTAATTGGTCCTCTAGAGTGTTTGATTTGACGATATCAAGTACCAAATCTCGTAATGATCTTCAAGGGTTTCGGTTCACTAATACTGATGCATATCTAAGCATGCACATTAGACTGAGTGAATTGTGCTATATGCTCTATCAATATTTAATTACTCAAAGATTTTAAGAACAATTGCTATTCCCAAACATAATTGATCTAGCCGTCTGAACGGCATTCATGATACAAATCCTTATATCTTGATAATAACCCTGATGCGGCTGTTGACTCAGTCAGCATGTAACTAACGCCATTTCTGGCATTCACTGCACTTAGACCATTGAGTATATATCTAGTCGTTGCTGTTGCAGCTATGCTATATATTTACTGCTTGTAGTGTTCTTATTTTGCAA